>NC_133774.1:109783419-109923487 GCF_003597395.2 Chelonoidis abingdonii | reverse complement strand
CCACTTATTGCACCGTGGTGTCTAAGAAAGTGGACCTCCCGTGTAGATTTCCAGCTGAGTTGATGGTGGCGCGGTGGAAGCTGTGAAATCCTCGGAGTGGTAGTATATTCATGCAGCAATACTGCTCTCCACATGTTGTGCCTCTACACGATGATCTCAAATCAATCAGTAAGCGTGAATATCCAATAGTGACCAGGCTGCAGCGTTGAGCTACTGGTGTTGAGGTGTCTCGAGTAGGCTGAGGAATTGCCACGAAGCGGTTATGATACCACAGTCGCACATATCAGGTCTCGAGAAAATCAGATGGTCTATTAGTGTGTGCTTGAGAGCACATTGCTGATGGTTCATCTATGTGCCATATAGTGCCCACTGATCTGGAATAATATATGTCACTCAAATTTGAAACTAGTTGTGTGTGAGTATAAAGGCACAGAGCTCAGCAGCCAGTTGTGCTTTGGCATCATCAGGGATATGTTATACTCATAATACAGCTCGAATACATTCACTGATACTTGCGCATTAGCGGTATGTTGAGTGCACGCCTACACGAGAGCACATCTACAATCTCATGAGGTGGACGGACACTTTAGCGATACTTTCTTGCTGTGATCGTGAGCCCTATGCATTTTGTAGTATGTGCTCTCCGAGGACAATCATGGTGTGTGTTCACCGGAGTATAGCTGGGATTGCTGTATTTAATTTTCGTCGTGCTCATGACGTGTCCTGTTAGGCTCAGATGAAGTTCCGAACCATATCCACAGACCAAAGTATGAGCCTGTCAGGTTAAAATTACACAGTATTGAGTGCCATATACACCTCGATGACTGAGCTTACACCCGGTTGAGCCCCTCTCAGAGTCGTAGTATTCCTCAGTGCGAGTTTTGTTATTCATTCACTTGCGTATTTATTATTCTATAGTCCGGCTAGTATGACTAGAATAACCCTGGGGTCGGCATGGCTCTTAGTCATCTGTTTCGCATTTGTATCATACCGGTGTTCTAGTCGTAAAGGGGAGAGAATAGCTCACTGCTGATTAGTGATGGGTGAAGCTTTTCTCCTACTAAGTCTGAATAATTCGCTCACAGTATGGAGCCAGTACAACATTGAGGGAAAAAGGTAGGCGGTGATGGGTAGAATTATGAGGAGTGGCGTGGTGCTGGCAAGATCTCCGCTCGCATTTTGAGTTCTCGGTACGTCTCCATATCTCTGTTCAAATATCGAATCGACTCTGACTCAAGCAATCGCGGGCAGCGTTTTATTTGAGATCGCTCGTCTTGCCATGTAACTGTCAGGGTGGTTTTCGGAGGCTGGGATTGGTCCTTGGTGTTCATCTGACGACCGGATACTTACCGTTATGCGCCTAAGCGACTGATTCGTGTCTGTTCCCTTCCATCTAACTTCAGTGTCAGCCTCGTGCATCTGTCTTAAGGCCGCGACTCTTTCATCTTGCACTCAGAGTCGTGCGAGCGACGCTCATTCGAAACTCTTCAGCAAGCACCATGCGGATTTATCCTTCTTCAGCGTCTGCTACGACTTAGGCCCCGCGTGGTGACTTCGAGCAATGGAACCGCATCTACCCCTGTGCGTCCAGGGTGTCACCTAGTTCCAGTGTTTTAGCTGGTTATTGTTTTCCTTAAATGTGGTAAAGTTCCTGGAGTAATTTTAGTTGAGGGGTGCACAAGACGCAAAGATACGTTGAGGCTTCCACGATCGCCTACCAAGCAGCTGTATACAGAGTTTGATATCGTGGTGGGGGCCAGCCTGCCGGTGTGCAGAAAACGACGAGACACTGAGAGTCGCTTCCAGAGTAGGTAGCCGTTACAGAATGTTTACCATTGCGTCCAGAACATGAGCTGCGTTGTAGTGTTGGGACACGACACTATTGCGTGATTAGGCGCTGCGGCGCTGAGAGCTGAAGATAAGCGCCGTGGCTCTAAGTGTGCGCCCATGCAAGGCAGTGAGAAGGATTTAGACAGAGCTAGCAGTTCCTTAATTTCCATATATTGCTTGTGTAGGTGTGACAATGTGTTGTCATTTGTTCCAAGATATATGTAACGATCCGCTACATCGTCTCAATATATGATTTTCTAGACTGATAATGCGTCAGTAGTAGCTCTGACTGGAATCTTTTGATCACTCACAAGAGAGTCTTCACCAATCCCTCAGCCGCGTTCGTCGCCGCGAAAGAAGCTCTCATGTTACTATGTTTTCCTGTTTGCTATTTAGCTAGATAATGAGGTGATCGTACATATCAGAAGTCGGTATACACTCAGTTCTAGTTGATCAGAGATACTAATGGAGCGCACATATCTGACTGTCATGCTGTGCGTGAGAAGTTAGAATAGAAAGAGAAGATATGTGACTGGGCTGGAGAGTCGAGGTAGTAGATCCGATAAGCGTATGAGTCATACTAGTGTCTTAGTAATTCTATGCTAGAATAGACAGTGGCATTCTAAGATAAACACATACATATGTATGATTACGTCTTAAAGGTATTATGCAGAGCTAGATGCTAGTATTCTCAACGTACGACTCTTCCAGGTGCGCGCCAGTAGCGGACATCCTCCTTATCAAGGATCTAGGCAGATAGTCTCCAGAACCTTCCTCATCTCATTGCTGCGTGTGACACCACTTATATGATGAATACTCTTGTACCTGTGAGGCAGTAACCACTATTGTATTTGTCTCCGAGATGAACTTCACCCCTCTTTCCCTCTCAGTTTAAGCAGTATTCTAGCGACCGCTTCCTTTTAGCATGCATTCTGTTTACAATACATAGCTTGTCATGATTGACCTTAGACTGGAGGATACACTGCTGCGTCTAACAACATTATATCGATAATGTGTCGCCTGCTTCGTGCGGCACGATAAAAATGTTAGTGACAAATGGAGTTATTTATTATGTGTTCTCTATGACATTACGTCTCGAAATTCCATAATCAAGATGACACAGATCTAAGACCAAAATTCCTGGCAACCTCTGGACTACTCGTATTCTTACAGCATTAGTCCTCTCACAATCTTACATCACTACGTCTCTGAATTCACTTGACTCTGTTTCTACTAGTAGAGCGTATGCCCCGCGTCTTTTAAACTCATAAATCTGCCTTAACACGCTTGGATTCGCTCCTTCATGCGCCTCAGATGGTATCGCTCTAACACCCATGATACATCTCCATCCTCAACGCTGTCCTGTTTATGTACTCGTCCTCACAAATCTCTCATGCGCTCTCACATGGTTATATGAATATAACTCAATCTGCTCCCTCGAATACAAACGGCGCAAAAACCTCATGGATTGACATTAGCTCTAGTCAGTAGCGCTGATTCTCTAGTTGCCTCTACTACTCGTGCAGTGTCTGTGTCTTGTGCTCTATTATTCATTACAATGGAGCATCTCTTGTCAGCGTGGACCGTCCAGCGAGCGTAGTCTGCGGTAATGCCCATGGGATGCCGGTTCCTCTCTCGCCTACACGATCAGCTCGTGTTCTCTTGTTTCCAAGCCTGGTGAAATCGCGGGAGCCAGGTCGCTCGAGCACGCTCGGGCTCAGTGCTCCATGGCCACGTAGGCGCTGCGCCTGGTCTGACAAAACTCTACATGAGCGAGGTGTGCAGAAAGAAGGGGAATCATATTTAGAGACACTCACATGTATCAGAGTCTCACGTCCTTTGCCTCTGCGTAGTGAGGCAGGCTTTCTCAGGCGACAGACCTGTGAGGTCCAGTATGTAGCCTTAGTGTGGCTTCCGCAGCAACCTTTCATTCCTCCTACCTGGAACTGCGCGCCATGGCCACTGCCCGTGGCACATGCTAAAATTCCTTCGCATGCTCGTGCAATGAAGCCTCTGCGATCAATGCGTCATCTTGGAGACAGGGTTCACAGAATCTGATGGGACAACTAAGCGACTACCTTCCATCTTAATCGTGCTCAGTGCATTATCATGCTATAACGCTCCTGTCGTAAGTATCTTCCACCGCGACAGCAAAAGGTACTTCTGAAATAGCCTGCAGCATATGTGGCGTATTGTCCAGATGGCCTCGATGTGACTATAAAGATATATCCATGGTGATCATCAGGATGCTCCTATGTCTTCGTACTAGCGTGATCTAGAGATTTGTTTATCTCTGGCGTCATAACCTAACAGCTCTTCTTCGCACACACATTCAATCCGCAGTGGATTGTGGTGGGGCATTGTGAGACTGCAAGCATCACTATATCACGTCCCCAGCTAGTCGCAGAAACAAAGGACATGTACAGCCCTTCCATTATTTTAAGATTTAGCAATCAAGCTTGGATCGCATTCTGTAACTCTTTTGCCCGGTCTGGGGACAAGGCTCCATTCATAATATTATTGCATGTGTCCCATTCCGTTCCCCAAGTGAGGTTAGACAGCAGATTTTGATCCTTGTGTGAAGGTGGCCAGAGAGGAGGAAAGAAAGGGGGAATGCCACCTTTCTCATTGGCCATTATGCTTGTCATCTGTTCGAAGCGCTCTCGGTGCGCAAAGATCGTCTTGCCGCGAACCATAATCCCAATCGCAGGGAGCTACAAATATCAGCTCCTGCGTATTCCTCTACCTCCTGTCGCTGTATGGCCAGCAGTCTGCAGACCGCTTCATCATGCTCTCTGGTACGCATCCCACTCTCATCGCTACTAGCCCTACACATCGCGACAGCTACAGAGCTGGCGAGAAGCGCCCTGAACTCATCTCAGCTCAGTCCCCCCTTTCCCTAGCTCTGGCACCGTCCCGAGAGAAAAGTTGTGTTCAGTAGTTATCCCTTGCTGTCTCACGCTATCTACTCATGTTGGACACAGCGAGTGAAGACACACCCACACCAGTGGATTGCAAGTGAGCTGGAAGAGAGCGAGTTGCCCTCTATGAGACTGAGCGAGAGGAGTCTCGAGCGGGTTTAGGACTCGTCTTCCTGAATCCAATGTCAACCCGAGTCGGTCCACCTTGCGTTCTGGACATCAACTGTGTGGTGGGGGATCTAGGTGAGACAGTGCCGATTAGTGAGGTGGCCTGCGTCTTGATTCCACACCAGTCGAGTGGGTGTATGCAGGCTACAAGATCACCTTCCGATGAAAGACAGAATGGGACCAGAATCCTTTGACGGTCACGGAACATGGAACCTTAACTCACCTGCCAGGAGATTTCCACTGCTGTTAGTCTGGGAGTCCCAACAGCTAGAACTAGAGCCATATCAACAATTAGGCATCATTTTCGTTCTCAGTGACCCAGCATTAGTAAAAGTTGACTACATTTATTTCACGAAGCAAGCATTTTGGCTGTAGAGCAGTGGATATTAGAGAGACAAGGTGGGTGAGGTAATATCCTTTATTGGTGAAAGAGACAAGCTTTTAAGCTACATGGAGCGATTCTTTAGGTCCCACTGTGATGCTCTGGAGATCACCCAGACTAGTAAGAAGTTCTGTCACCACCAGCTTTCTAACTTTGGGAGCCTATGCTGCTATGCCACCAGGGCCAGCTCCAGCTATTTTGCTGCCCTAAGTGGCAAAAAAAAGTAAATAAAAATAAATTCGCGATCGGCAGCACCTCGGCGGCAGCTCCACCGCTGCAGCTTCATTCTTTGGCAGCAGTTCGGTGGCAGGTCCTTCCCTCCAAGAGGGACCCACCATCGAATTGCCACTGAAGAGCTGGAAGTGCCGCCCCTTTCCATTGCCGCCCCAAGCACCTGCTTGCTGTGCTGGTGCCTGGAGCCGGCTGTATCCCACAAGCAGAGCTCTGACAGTAGCAGATAGCCTACAAGCATTAAGATCTGAACCCTGGCTTCCACCAGTCTCGTTACTCCTTGCAGGGTGACCTCAACAACCCCCTATGGTCCTGAGTCATCCCAAATCTGTCTCTCTGAGTTCTTAACTACTAGATGCTTAGAATTTTCCCCTCTGGTTCATGGCCCCTGAAGGAGTAAAACCTGCCCCCAATAATCAGCTCACAGCAAGACATACACCACATACACACAGTTTGTACATCAGAGACCTGTTTGGGATAAAAACAAACAAATTATTTAATAGAAAAAAAGATTCAAAGATGAAATAGTAGGGAAAAGCACCCACATACAGGTTACACAAAAAACAAAGACGCAATCTCAGGCATTACACTTCTATAGTTGCCAAATTCACTTTTCTAATACAAGTTAGAACAGTTTCCTCATGTGTCCTCTGTCCTAGAGGGGAACCATCTTTCATGGACAGCACCCCACTTGCATGCTAGCCCTTAGTTTCTGGATAGCCTTTACTTCAAGTGTTGTGCCCTTTTAAGAGGGTTTGCAGGGTTTTTTTTCCTCTCGCTCAGACTATGGTAATTCATGGTTATGCAAAGCTCTGTGTAGCTTGAAAGCTTGTCTCTTTCACCAATAGAAATTGGTCCAATAAAACATACTACCTTACCCATCTTGGGCTAGCTAACATTTTTATGGCAGCCATAGAGTAACTGCTTACATGGACAGGTAATCTCAGGAACGTAATGTTATTCTGGGAGTCGTGTGAAATCTCACTGAATCTAGTGAGCATATCAGCCACTCTCCTTTCAGGATAAATGTAAAAAAGCAGATCAGCTCCTTTATGGGATAGCTGAAACAATAGGAGCTACTGCCCAAAACAAACACTGATCAGGAATCTCAGCTATGTGGGCAGGAAGGTTTCACTGGGGGCTGGATGCAAATGCAGGGGCTAGATATTGTTTGATGGAGCTGTGCATGTGAGAGAGAAGCTGCAAATACACCACAGAAGTAGAAGAGAAGGCAACAAGCAAGTACCAGAGGGAGACAGAGAAGCACTTGTACACTTACTCTGAAAAAAAGCTAGAGAGCACTTTGGGGCAGAAAGGGGGTTAGAACTATGAACAAAGAAACTGTCATAAGAAAACAAGAACGGCCATATTGGCTCAAACCAATGGTCCATCTAGCCCAGTATCCTGTCTTCAGAGGTGAAAGTAAGCTGGTACGTGCCGGTACGGAGGACCGGTAAGAAAAGGAGACTGACTGAGGGAGGGAAAGAGAAGCTTGCTCCCTGCATAAGAATAGTTTAAACTCAGGTGTTCCCTGATGGTTCAGCCCCCAGGGCTAGGTTTCTGGCCTCCTTGTTAATTTCACTCACAGTAGCTTGGGCTGGGAGAGGGTCTGAGGGGGTGTGTTTGACCATGGCAGGCGGCCATCCCTGTCTGCCCACCTGGGGATGGAGATCTCTCCGGTCCTACTAATTACAACAACAATACAAGCATTGGCTGCACAGCTTAAATCCTGAGCTATATAAAAGCGGGGGAGGGGAAAACTCACTGTCACATTGTTCTCGCTCTCCTCCCTCCCCCCTCCTAATCCAGGGCTCAGACAAGGCTTCTGAATTCCTCCCCATTCGCCCCAGCAGGGGTTTTCCTCTAGCTCTAGCTGTGCAGTAGACTGGCTGAGATGCTGGCTATGCTAGCCTGCACGCAAGAAACAGTTTAAACTCAGCTGCTTCCTCTAGTGCAGTTTCCAGTCCCAGAGTTGGCAGCCGTTTCTGTCATCTTATTAATTTACTCCCAGTTGTTGTGTGTGACCCATGGCAGGGGACAGTTCTTTTCTGCCCTGGATGACGGGAATCTCTCGAAACACAATCAAAGTCAGGAACCATTGCCAAGTTTCAATCTAGCTCCATTCTCTCCCCAGCAGGAGATTCATGCGTTGTGTATGTCAAAACTGCATTGTAGATTCCTCTTTCAAAGTTCTGTTTAAACAAAAAAAACATAAAAAAACCGATGGAGAACAATGGTGGAAAGATGTGTCATGATGATTAGCGGTTTGTTTTGGACAAGCATTTGCTTCACAGAAACTAAGATTTACAGGAACAAATAGCCCCATAGAACAAACCACAAAGGATATGGCAGGGGCAAAACTGAATATTCAGCACAATTATTGTGCCTACTTTGAAAGAAATATTAGTGTTCTTCCTTCCAATTCACGCCTCTTTCTATATTGATTTAAACCACCTGAACGTCCTTTTGGACTCGCGGGTGCGACATCTCAGATCTCTTGTTGTTTTTGTCCTGCTGCAGAGTGCAGAGGCTGAAACTGATAAAACTTTCTTTAACATATTTGTATCTTTGCATGAAGCTGTTTCAGTTGTCCTTTCACTTTCACCCCTGGCTTTCTTTCCTCTCCTCCCCGGTGGCCTGCCCAGCTCCCCCTTGGCTGGCTGTGCCTGTGCGATTAACGTTACTCCTTGGCAGACCTAGCGACCAGCGGCCACTCTGCTGGCTCTCTGGCAGGCAGCAGTCCCAAGAGGCCAGTTGCTGGGCCACTGCTGCGTCAGTGGCAGGCTAGGCAGCTGCATTGTTTGTGAGCACATTCATACACATCACATACATGCAGTACTGATGAATGCATAATGTTTGGTGTCACAACAATGCAGCTTGCCAGCCTGGCCGACCGACCTGCGCCCGACCCCAGCAACGCGCCGCTGCAAGCTAGAGGGAAGCCCCTGCAGCTGCTGCTCAGTGCCAGACAGGGAGAAAGCATGGAGCCTAGTGTCCGCAGCCTGGCTGGAGGAGGAGGGAAGACACAGAGAAATGTGACAGTGAGTTTTCACTTTTTCAGGCTTATTCCAATAGTAAAGTTTTATTACAGACAGTACTGCTAGTAGTAATAGTAGCTTTATTTTCTCTGTCTATGTCATGCAATGGGAGGGATCCATGAAGTACGTAGGAGAGGTGAGTGGGTTGCTTGCGATTGGACCATATGGGTAAGAAACGTAAATTACTTTCACCCCTGCCCAAACCCCAGGGCTCCCAGCCGCCTCTGCAGCTGGTAGCTCCAGGGTTAATTTAAAGGGCCTGGCTCCTAGCTTCAGCCAAATCCCTGAGCCCTTTAAATCCTGATTTAAAAGCCCCAGGATTTAAAGGCCCCACCCCTTCTGATAGAGGCCACGCCTCTTCCAGTTGAGGCCCCTCCCCCTCCGCAGGATTCTGGAGTACCGGTAAGTCCTTTAAGTTATTTTCACCTCTGCCTGTCTTTCAGCAGTGGTCGGTACCAGATGCTTCCGAGGGAATGACCAGAACATGGTTATTATCACGTGATCCATCCTCTTGTCATCCAGTCCCAGCTTCTGGCATTCAGAGATTTAGGGTTTAGCAGTCACTTGCTTAATTCCTACTTTGTTCAGCGAACAGGACTTTATCAACATTCTGTGTAAACCAGGGGTCTCAGACTCAATTGTTCCTTAGGGCCAGTGCCAGTCCTCAAATCCTCCCCGTGAGCCAATAAATGTCATTCATGCCACCCCAGCTGACTGCTCAGTGACTAGTGACGCTGCCTCCATGGCTGACTCCGTCTGGCAACTAATGATGCTGCCTCCATGGCTGACTCTGCCTGGTATCTCTGTCCCTCTCCCCCAGCCAATGGGAGCTGTAGGGGGGGTAGGAGGGGACCATGACGGGGAGGGGCAGTGCCTGCATTAGACAGAGCCAGCAGCGTGGGTGCATGGGTCTCTCCTGCCCACTCTCCCCTCACTCCTGGGCCAGCAGCCATGAGGGTCGGATGAAATAACTTTTTAAAGAGTTTCCGTAGGCCGCACTAGGGAGGTTCTCAGGCTGCAGATGGCCCACGGGACAGGACTTTGAGACCCCTGGTGTAAACAAACAGGATTGTATCAAAGAAATACCTGGTCCCATCATCATTTGTCCTTGTAACAGAAACAATCTGCAAGACTCCAAATATTGGTTAACCGTTCAAAAGGGGTAACAATATTTCAGTATTTCTAGATGCATTTAATATGTGATTTGTCCTGTATGCAAAAAAGTTCACACTATTTTCCCTTGTTTTCTCCTCCCATCTCTTCTGTTCCTCTCATCCCTGCTCCGCCCTTCGTATGCTTCCTGGCTCCCTTATTCCCTTGAGAATTCTCTCCCACTCTTATGCCTTGTTCAAATGAAAAAAATGTTACTGATTTACTCTGCTTCCTTATTGACTAAAGTTAAATCAATAAGGCTCTTTTAAGCCAAAATAAGAGCATCCATACAAAGGCATTGCTAAATTGATTTAGTAAAATCATTACCATTTTCTTGTGTAGGCAAGTCCTAAATTTCTTTCCTGCTATTACCACCAGGCCCCAAAGTGGCCAATATCACTCTCCTCCTATGTAGCAGTAGTCCCTAATGGAGGTGGCTTAACAGGTTTCTCCTCCTCATTTCTAGATGCTTTGAAGCCAGAAATTAGGAGGAGAAGCTAGCATCATGTGAGTTGTCAGCCATCCAAAGACCCAGCAAGTGTTCCATGGGTCTGAGAACCACAGTGCTACATGGAGGTCATAATAATTTTAACAAATCTGTAATCAGATACAATTTTTCATGTTTGTCCTTTTATTATATATTTGCCCTTATAAAGATTCAATAATTGTGGAAGATGATTAATCATAAAAGGCTTTAATCTTTCATATATTTCAAATGGTCATAACATACATTAAGCAAATGTCAGTTATAAGAATTCAATTATTTCCTTTTAAAATGTATGGATTATTGTAGTGCACGTACAGGACTAAAAGCAGCAGAGAGAGCCATTGATGGAGTACTGCAGACAGCAGCGTGGGAGCAAACTAGATCCACACAGTTTGACCAATGCACTGCAATCCTGTCCTGCAAAATCTCTCCTGTTTTCTGTTCCTGAGACTGCCTACGATGCTGAATGGTACCAAATTACACTGTAGTTTTGGAATGTGAATAAGGATCCTTTAGGGATTATAGTATTGCCAACCCCAACTGTTCAAAAACCATCAGCCAGGCCAAAAAATAAAATAAAATCAAAATCAAAATCACAAGACCATTTTAAAAATCATGAGATTAAAAAAAAATAAAATGATGGGTTCATTTTATTTATCTCTTGTTTTCTAAGCCTTTAGGGAACATTCAAGTCACATTTTGAAGCATTTCTCTGCATCTATGAGGGCTAGAAAGAAACTTACTATTTTTAATGAAAAATGAGACTCTCATGTAAGCATACGTTCAATAAGAGGGCCTTCAAGAGAAACACCACATAGTGCCAGATTTGAGACAAAATAATGAGAATTGGCACCAATGGGATTAAGAGAAAGCCTCCAATTTTTTTTTCCATGAGAGACCTAAAGACTGGATTTGGATTTGAAAATAAGGCTCCAAGGTTGACCCTTAATTTTTTGCTTCTTTTTGTATTATAGTTTAAGGATTTCTAGCAAAATAAATTATTCTGGGGAAAATAATCTTTCCCCAGGCATATATAAAGTTAAACAGAAGCAGTAAAACCAGGAATATTTTTCTTTTTAATGGTTGATTTTCTAAAGTTTCAATATCTGAGTTTTCCTCAGGGAAGGCAAAGTGTATCTGATTTTATTGACTTAATATCATGTCTTTTTTGTTTTGTTTTGTTCAAAATATACTTTCCACCATAAATAAAATAAAATGCAGAATTGGAAAGATTATTAAAAACATTAATTTACTCATCAGAGAATGCCCAAAGTAGTATCTTGTGATACTGACCATGCTTCATTGATTTAAGGTATGAAATATATTGTCTCTCTCCAAATACACTTTAAAGCCTTTTATTGTATTCTGCTCAGAGATCTGAGTCCCAAACTTCTCATTTCAAAAGTACCCCCACAAAAAAATCATCCAAATATATTTCCACATAATGTATCCTAAAGGGTTTCTTGCGCTGTGTTCAGCTTTGAACACTGAAGCTAGTTTTTAATGTTGTTTGAAGATCAAATGAGGTTTAACCAACCAGTACTAGATACAGAGGCTTTATCTGCAACCACACTATGATGTGCCTTTAATACCTTTCAGTAACATAAGTACTTACATCCTAATAGGTTTTTAGCTTAAGATCTAATCATCCACTCTTGAATTAAGATGCTTCAATGAAGCCAACTCATTTGGAACTAAGCAGTTTAATGTCAACAGAGACATATGGTATTGAGACTGAATTACAAAGGATCTCTTCTGAGCCATCTCTTACGGAAGCAAGACTAAGACTTCAGCATTATTATTAGTTTACTCATTTATTTGCTAGCAAATAGTTGAGAGTAAGATCTTCAGAAAGTGGAAATGGTCTAATAATTACAATCTGGTGGTATAGTACATTCTCGTATGCATTGATTAAATCTCCCCGTCCACATTTTATGCCTTCTAGGGTATGTCTACACTACCCGCCGGATAGCGATCAATCCAGTGGGGGGCGGGGAGAGGAGGGGCAATTTATCACGTCTAGTCTAGACATGATAAATTGATCCCTGAGCACTCTCCCGTCGACTCTTGTACTCCACCGTCACGAGGCGCAGGCAGAGTCAACGGGAGAGCGGCAGCAGTCAATTCACTGCAGTGAAGATACCATGGTAAGTTGATCTAGGCATGTTGACTTCAGCTATATTATTCACGTAGCTGAAGTTGCGTAACTTAGATCGATCCCTCCCCCAGACTAGACCAGGCCCTATGCTGCTCCGTAAATACAACTTTTTGAAAACAGAAACATTAAATAAATGCAGTGCTACTTCGATTACCTAATGCTCACTTATTCAAAACTCTAAGCTGTCAGAAATAAGGTCATGGCCTCTAACATCTATTAATTACACTAAAAAGTCCATTGATTATCCAAAATTATTCAATGGTCTCCATTACTCTCAAATAATTGAGGCTATATAAAACCTCTTCCTTTAAGATGGTGTTAATGCCAATGACTCCAATTGACAAAACCCAGGGAATTTAAAGTTAAGACTGATATCCATTGAGCAGCTCAGCTGGTGCTCTGCAACCTAAAGGGGAGGCCTTCTTCCCCTAACAACAACTATAAAACTTCTATGCAAAACCCATTTACATGGGCTTTATGCTAAAGAGAAGATTTTGGCCATCCTTAGAATAAATATTGCAAAAAGTTACCAAAAAAAAGGTTATAGTGTCTCCATTCTAAATAGCAGTAACACTGTCTTTTTAAATGTTAGAATCTACATTATGAACATATGAGAAACTCACAAATATCAATCTAGCTACCACCTCTCAGAGAGCTGGATTACCTACATTGACAGAAAAACTCCTTCCATCTACGTAGGGAGCATCTACCTTACAGCAGCTCAGCTACAGCACCATAGCTGTGCCATTGCAGCGGCTCTAATATAGACATATCCTTAGGCTGGATCTTGAAGGCTGTTTGTTGCTTAATTCCCACTGAAAATCTGTGGGAGTTGGGTGTCTAAATGCCCATATTGTTTCAAGGCAAATTGCACACACAAACATCCTGGGCTGGAATTTGGCATTTAGCATGTTTCTAGAGAAGAATAGACTCTCTGCTTGAGGGACAAGTTGGATTGGCCTAAAATGGAATATAACACATCATATGATAGGGGGAGCTAATTTTCGTGTATTCTTCTTCCATGAAGAACTTGGGAGGCTTTTTATGCAATTCACCAGTGAGGAGCTATGTTCTTTGTTTTAGTGGTTCCTCAGAGGGGTGACCTTTCCTTTAGATAGGTAGCTTGCAACCTAATCCACACATGTCAGCTTCTAGGGCTTTTTGGGTCACCACAACACAGATCTATTGTGCTGACCTTTGATGATCTTCCAAGGTCAATAATAGATTTCAGGACAGACACCTCAATGACAATTTTTGCCTCCACGATGCAGTGTGTACTGCTGTGAAAATATATATAAGGCCCTTCATTTTTGGTTTTAGTTTATTTAATTTTTCCCAGAAATATACCAGCGTTTATTATTACAACAAAAACAGGTGAAAATCAGTGGAAAAAATATTAATTTTTCTGGGTAAATATGGGGGTTCATTTTGGTGAACAGAAGGACAAGGGGCAAAAGTATGCAGTAGATTAATGCTTTGGTTAATGGTATTCAGTGTGATTTGCTGCAGAACTAAAACAGAACTCAAAACACAATGTCACCTCTGAGTTTAAGGAAACAATATCTTTCTAATTCCCAAATATAACTTTTCTTTTGAATAAACAGTAGGACTGTCAAACAATTAAAACAATTAATCATGATTAATCACAATTTTAATCACACTGTTAAACAATAATAGAATATCAATTTAAATTTATTATAAATATTTCTGGCTGCTTTTCTACATTTTTTAATATATTGATTTCAATTAAAAAGCAGAATACAAAGTGTAGAGCGCTCACTTTATATTATTTTTTACTACAAATATTTGCATTGTAAAAAAGATAAACAAAAGTGTAATCTACAAGTCGAAGCATGAAGGGGCATATGAATGTTTAGCATATCTGGCATGTAAATACCTTGCAACACCAGCTAAAACAGTTCCATATGAACGCCTGTTCTCAATTTCAGGTGACATTGTGAATAAGTAGTGGGAAGCATTATCTCTCGTAAATGTAAACAAACTTGTGTGATTAGTTGAACAAGAAGTAGGCCTTGTAGGCTCTAAAGCTTTACATTGTTTTGTTTTTGAGTGCAGTTATATACAAAAAATTCTACATTTGTAAGAGTACTTTGAATTCTGTGTTGTAATTGAATTCAATACATTTGAAAATATAGAAAACCATCCAAATATTTATAAAAATTTAAATTGGTATTATTAACAGTACAATTAAAACTGTGATTAACCACAAATTTTTTTAAAATCAAAATAATTTGTTTTGAGTTAATAGCTTACGTTAAACTGTGATTAATCAACAGCCCTAACAAACAGTTCATTGTTGTAGACTTAGAGCTATTAGCCTATAAATATTTACATTTAATAATTGGGCCACACCATTTGCAGCATGCTGGAACACAGCTGCGGCCCATGTGACAGCCTCAGGGCCATACAGGTAGTACTGGATGCGGACCACAGTGGTTAATAGGCCAAGAACCATTGCATCAGCATCATCCTTTTCCCCTCTTTTTGTTTGATTTAAACTTCTGAATACTTCTTCGTGTTCTGAAATGTATTCTGATACAGATTTTCCTTTTCTTTCCATTTTAGTGGGTCAGATCTTTAAACTGTTATCTGGTAACAGCTTGAAATGTATATGTGATGGGCATGAGATTCATCAGTATGTTCAGTTGTGCATGCATTTCAGAGCTTGCATGCATGCCTGTTTATTGTGTGTATCTTCTAGACTTAATACATAGCCTTACTTCAACAGGCAGTTTTGCATATACACACAGACTAATGTATTATTGTAATACATATAGCTCATGCAATGTATTGTATTTTCTTAATAAAACGTTATTTTCTCTATATTTGAATGATACAAAAGTAGGGTGAAAATTGGGGAAAACACAAATACTCTCTGTAAAACCTGGGATTTTTTTTGGTAAAAATCGGTTTAAACTGAAAATGAAGGGCTTAACTATATAGTATCTGGGCATATCTGAAGAATGCATGTGAAGTAACAATGTAACTAGGTGAGAATGTGGGTGGGGAATGTTAGAATTATACTCAAGCTCCGCCCAACATTCTCCCAGTCTCAAAGCAGCCAGCCTTCTGCTAAAATGCAGGTCTGAAGTTATCATTTAGTCTGGCATTTGAATCATCATTATTAAGCTTCAGTGTTAGTGCATTCACACATTAACAGGAATGAAGGTCGCTCACACCTCTCAGAGGTATTGTTCCAGACTCCTCATCTGCATACAGTACTGCATCAGCTAATTTGGAAGTTCTTCTTCATACCTATAAAGACTGGACTTTTTAAAAAAAATGAAAGTTTAAATTCTGTATCAACTCAATGTGACCCATACACTTGAGCTCTCTCTCTTACTTAAAATCATGAGCCATTTGAATTTTGCCACTAAATTTATGCATGCACATGGAGGCTTCAAAGGGCCTGAAATAAGGTGGGGAGATAGAAAGAAAGGCAGTGAAGATTTTAAGAAGATAGGAGAAACATGTTTTTCAGATACTCCCTTTAAAGAGAAAATAGAGGCCTGGATCCTGAAAGCAGATCTGGGTAGTGGAATCCAGCATCTGAGGGACCTCTACCACCCTTCTGCACACAGCCGTTTACCTACACTAGCAGTTGGGGATGTTTGCTGTAGCAATTGTTTGTACTGGAGGAGGGTAGTTTGGTAAAGGGCTGAATGGAGCAGGTGGATTAAAGGGGATGATGGAAGGCTGGCATCCTAAACAGGGCAGCGTTAAGGTTGCAGTGCATGATCTCTGATATACAGTAGGTCTGGTAATGGTAAGGTATGTGTTTGTGAGTGATGGAGCACAGGGTAAGTAGGTGGCTTTACATTTTGTTGCTTTTGTGGAGTTGTGACAGGAATGTTGTTTGCATAGAAACTCTAACTGCTTCACAATAACGCTTTTGTGAACTAGTTTTCTAGGTGTTAGTTAATGCTTAATTTGGCTTAGGGGAGGGAGTGGACTTGTGAAAACAGTAGCAGTTGTGCACAAGCCCTTACATGTCAGCTGCCATGCATCAGTCCTTCTCTTTTCTCTCAGATTTTATCCTCTAGCAGAGTAGCTTCTGATAAAGAAAGTTTCACGTGCACCCCATCAATCAGTCTGGTTTGTGTGCGCCAAGCCCCAATCAACCAAGGACGTTTGTGTACATATTAGCGTAAACTTTCAGGTTTACCATGATGAATAATGCCTACAAATGACCCTAAATCCACCACTTAAAGAAAACAGAAACTACCTGTTGCACCAGACCTACTCAGAATTCACCTCTCTATACAGTGTTGTGTAGAGAGATTTTTTTTAAAGAGATATTGGTTAAAAATGAAAAGTAGGACTGACAAGGAAAAGTTTCAGCCACAGCTAAATTTTTAAGACTTCCTGTTAAAAATGAATTAAGAGAAACCAAAGAAAATCAACATTCAAAATTCACTTGAGATACAAATGAACAATGCATGCTGACTGGCCACCTACTTTTAAAGCAAAACAGAAAAATATGCCCCATTTTCCAGCACATTTGATAATAGAACCCTAACTATAGAGTTGCTATTAGGACCTTTATTTGTTTATATATACAAACATACATACACATATACATACATACACACACACAGAGACATGCATGTATCTAGACATAGATGTGTTGCTATTCCTATAAGATATATTCCTGCCTAATTAAAAAAAAAAATCTACTCTCATTTCTGAGGCCTTTGAGTAGTTCATCATTTTCAATAATGGAGAACTTTATGCAGAGAGCTAATTAGGAAAATGATAATGAATGATTAAAAATAGAAGATCCATGTTGTGACTGGTAAACATGATGTTAACATCCCCACACACACACTTAGCCAGATTTCTTGTTTTTCAAATGCAAACACCTTTCTCAAACGGGTTCATATCCATCCTTGAATTCCAATCAGCATTTCGCATTTTGCTGTAATTTTAATGAGTCACCACTTGAGGGAACCTAAGACTCTTTTGCCTTGTGCAGTTCAGACATGATCACTAAATATGTATCACAAATGTTAAAACAAAACATCTCAACAAAAGGTCTGTCTAACAGAGGAATGCACACAATTTCTGGAAGATCCCACAACATGAAACCAAACCTATCTATTTACTGTAGCAAAAAGACTCAGCTAGAAGATGGCAACATTATGAGGAATAAATTATGAAAGAGGAAATGAATTTTTTAGATACAAATATTCATAATGGTAAAAATCAGCATTTTCCTGGCATGAATTAGCAGAGAAAATTCTCCACTCTCATTCACACTACAGATTTCTTATGTGTAGAGTAGTTCTATGAAGCATATATTCCACTTGTTCTGTGTGCAGAATCCCAGTTAACATCAATGAAATAATTTCCAAAATCTGTATTGTGGGTCAGAAAATAGAATTTTATCCATAGAGATAAACTCACTAAAATTATTGCTGATATAAGACCAGACATTTCATCTGAGTAGAGCTGGGAGGTACCCAAACCAAACACCCTCCCTAAGATTTGAATACCACAGAGCTTTGGTAAAAGTTCAAATGTTGATCCCTACATTGTAACTGGCATCTACCTCTGAAAATAAACCAAACCAACATCATGAATTTCAATACATGCTGAACTTTAGGAAAATTTTAATCCAGATCCAAACTCCGTTGCTTGAGTAGATATGTGGCTGTTTTCCTTTTGACTGTCAAATCCACTCAAGTCTAAGGTGGATGTAATATACAGATCCTCTTTTTGACATCTCTCTTACTTTGAAACATGCACATTAAATCTCAGTGGTATAATCAAACAATTCCCTGCCATAAAAATGATTAAATTTTAAGACACTAGTACAACGCTAATGAATGGAAAGCACAAATTCAGTTCCAAATATAAAGCATAGTTAATAATTACAAATATTTTCTTCCTGTATTATTTGTATTAAGTTAAAGTAAGACTTTGACATGCAGTGTTTAGTCTTCTCTTTGATCAAAATATGACATTAGAAATCTGTGCTTGTGACATGATCATCACCCCTTCTTATGGAAAAGATTGATAGCATATACTGCACATAGGATTTTAAAAAGTTATGGTACATTAAAGCAAGAGTTGGCAGCTGAAGCCTAATCTATGCTAGAAAAGGTTTGTTGATATAGCTGTACCAGCAAATCCTCCTAGTGTAGATACAGCTTATATATATTATATATATATATACACGAGAAAGTATGGGAAAATCCTTCTGATTTTTGATCAGTAACCCATAGAAGAGAAATTCATATAGGGTCATGAATGGGAATTTGCTTAGTTAAGTACTCAGCATGTGAGTCATAGATATGTTCAAATTAAATAAGGAAACATATTTTAGGTTTTCTATTCCCCTGCCAATGTAAGATTGTTCCCTATTGTATAAATGTGATGCCATGTAGGTCTCCTCCCTCAAAACCATGTGGGCTTGGCGAAGAAAGAAGTGGAGCTAGGCCCTGGGGCTAGACACACTCAAGCAAGAAAGAACAAACACAAAGTGCAGCCTCCACAGGTATTGCAGGAGGGACCCAACAGACAGTGATGAGGTCATCAGACTGCTTTGTGCAGTTTTGACTCCGGACATTCTCTACTCTGTGATTATTAATTTGCTTCAACTCCCCTCCCACCTACTCTCTCATAGTCCCTTCTCCTCAGTCTCTCTCCATCTGGCCTACACGCTCCTCTCCCTTTTCTACCGGGTTCTATTCTTTGTCCCCTCCCCCACTTCCCTGTCTCCTCTGTTTTGTCTTTCATTCAGCTAATCCCCACCCTAAGCATCAAAGAAACAAAATGACACTTTCAAACTATTGTTCAGGTTTGGTCTACCCTACAGACCTATGCTGGTATAACTACATTGCTCAGGAGTGTGAACTTCTCCCACCAACATAGCAACCACCTCTTGGGGAGGTATATTAATTATGCTGATGGCAGAGCTCTCTCCCATCGGCATAGGAGCATCTTCACTTAAGTGCTGCAGCGGCACAGGTTTAAGTGTAAACCTGCCCTCAGTTCACTCTGCTTGTATGTTATAGCCCTTTCCCCTATCCTTTGTCTGTCTTGTCTATTTAGATTGTAATCCCCTCAGGACAGAGACTGCCTATTACTCTGTTTGTGCCTAGCTCAGTGAGGCTCACTCATGGTTGGTCCCTACCATAACACAATTACTAACTAATACTAATGATAGTACAACCTATTTTAAAACAGGTTTTGTCATTGTCTACATAAAATGTTTCTAGAACAGACCAAAGGAACATTGCCTATGTAGGGCATGACAAAACTGAGATTTTTATTTTATATCTGTCATGCCAATAATCTCAAATATAGTGGGAAAAGGTGCACTTTCCAGGAAGGCTTATATGATATTCACCAATTGGTTTGTCTATCCTGCTGTGATCAGCTTTGTTTTGTACTCACTGACACTTGCAAGTCCAAAATTGAATATATCACTGTCTGGTCTTTACTACATAAAATAATAATTAGCAAGCCTCTAGGATAATTGAGGATGTCAGCCCAAATTTGTTTAAATAAATCTGGTAGTCATTTAGTGAGAAACTGAAGGATAACTGTGGAGCATTTTTTTTTTTCTAATAAGGTAAGGGAAATTACTAGGAACTGCTGTGACTAGAAATATTTGTCAGACACAATCCTAGCATGACTATCGCAGGTAAACATCTAATCAGTGTTACAAATAAGCCACTGCATGCTGGATACAGATGCACCTTCAAGTGCTGGCAGACCCCTTGTTGCAACAAAATGTTAAAATATGGAAGCTGCAAATTCTTGTGTGTTCATGACATTAGTTTTTAACCATTTACTTGTTTTGTTCCTTCTGCATTTCTTTGTTCAGCTAGTAAAAATTTGGCAATTAGACTGCGCCATCATTGCGTTACCTGCAGCCCTTAATACTTATTTGCACCATCTTTAGTTTAGTGCACCATCTTCAGTTTTGCCATCTGACCAACTCACTTGTGTGTCTTGTCCTTCCACCATTGCTTTTGCTGATCATTTTGGGGCCCAGTCCTATGAAGTGCTGAGCACCTGCAACAAGCTGTTGAGAGCTTTCAACTCTCAGCATCTTGCAGGTTTGGTCCTTGTTTTGCAATTCATCTGTGGAGGAAGGAATGATTTTTTCAGACTGCAACACTTTCTCTCTGTGGTATATCTCAATGTACTGCATCTTATTCGCTCCTCTGCTGGATTGGAAACAAATCACACGATCCTTTTTCATATCCTTTCTAGAACAGATAAATCCCTCACTCTGGGTCAAATATTTCTCTTAACAGATCATGGATAGTATCCATAGAATAATATTGTGGTGTCAACCAAACAAAAACAAGTCAGTTTCTATTGTCATTTGGTTGGCAAGTCCCTCTAGTTCTTTTATTTCTTTAGAGACCAGAAGCATTTTTCTAGCCTCATTCAGAGCCTTCTCACAACAAAGCTTCCCAGTTTACAAAACACTCATCTCCCAACCCATGACTAGTCTCCCCAGCAATATTTGACACTTAAAAGGAAAATGTCAATAGATCCAGAGTTTAACTTGCTCTTACATGAATGTTTTTAAAGGTTCTGTGATCCTGAAAATTGTGCTCATCTTCTCATTTGAGGGCTATAACTTAAAAACTCCAGTTTTTCTGCTAGGCCATCCACCCAGCATGCAAAGGATCATGGGTTTGTTTGCTCTCATGAATCAGAATAAATCTGGTAGATTAAACTTTAAGCCTACTTGTCTTTACGGTGACCTTTCAAAATCATTCCATATTGCCTCCCAGTTTGTGAGGCATAATTTCTAGATGAACACCTCTCAGCCCTTGATAAAGGTGCCTTTACCAAATCCAGGGCTTGATCCTAAGAGGTACTGTGTAGATACAATACCCATTGACGTCCATTTGAGCTGTGAGTGAGTGCTCAGAACTCTAGGTTAATGCCCTAAATGCCCAATGCATTAAAAACATTGTGTCCGGTTTTTAGAAGTTCCCACACATTTCTGCAACCCCAATTGTTTGTATTACAGCAAGCACACACTCACATTTGGGCTATTTAAACTCATCTGACTAGATAGGTTCCTATGTAATAATAGTGGCTAAATATCTATATCAGCAATGTGCTTGCAAAACAGGCTTCCACAAATGCAAGCAAACTGAAAATAAATCCCATTCTTTATTGAATTATCTGCCAGGAAAGAAACATAACAGAAGAAATCTGCTTCAACCACATGACCTTTTTCTGATATTGGAAAGACTGAGCCTCCCATATTTTGTTTTATTGTTCGACTTTTGTTCAAACAGCCAAAGAGGCTCATGAGATGATTTTTGGCCCTACTGTTAAAAGATCAATTCAAATCATATTTTCTGTTCTTAGGTTAATATACTTGAACTCAGCCTGTCCTGTTATATTTATTTCTACAATGACAATACCCAACTTCCCATATCTTGTAACTGTGGAAAATACCAGTTAGTGGTAGTCTAGTTAAAACATATAGGGACAAATTCTTCTCTGTTTTATACCAGAATCCAAACTTCCCTAGAGTTGGTTGGTGGGTATATCTATAGTTTTATTCAAAGCACATGCACATGGAATCTGGGCATAAAATGTATACAACACCACATCATGAAAAATCCTCCCCAAAAACTGTTAGATAGGCTAATGGTGCTCATCCACGTACTGGATCTGGAATCTGAGACTCAGGTCCCTGTCCACCTATTAGAGAAAATGTTTTGTAAGGCAAGTGTCAGGAAGCATACCGGCATGTCTGGGGAATGCACCTGCTCTACTCACAAAGACAAAACTCCAGAGCTGTTCAGTCTCCCAGTTCAGCCCAGTGGTTCTTGAGTCTGGGGGGCCCCTCCCCAACGCCTAAGCACCTGCTTGTATCTCCCATTTAGCTGTGAATGGGAGATGCTCTAGGCCAGGAGTAGGCAACCTGTGGCACATGTACCAAAAGTGGCACACGAGCTTATTTTCAGTGGCACTCACACTGCCCGGGTCCTGGCCACCGGTCCAGGGAGCTCTGCATTTTAATTTAATTTTAAATAAAGCTTCTTAAACATTTTAAAAAAACTTTATTTACTTTACATACAACAATAGTTTAGTTATATATTATAGACGTATAGAAAGAGACCTTCTAAAACTGTTAAAATGTATTACTGGCATGTGAAACCTTAAATCAGAGTGAATAAATGAAGACTCAGCACACCACTTCTGAAAGGTTGCCGACCCCTGCTCTAGGCTGTCTCTCTATGGTTTAACCCTGAGAGGACTCTAAACCATACAGACCTGAATTTCCCCTTCCATTCTCTCCCATTCCCTCTCTCTGGGTCACTCTTCTTCGCCTGTCTTAACTCCCCCTCCCCCCACACTTCCTCTCAGTCTCTCCCTTAAGAAGAAAAAACATCACTAGTATTCTTGCTGATGTAAGACCAAACATCTGATCTGAGTAGGGCTGGAGGTACCCAAACCCCCTTCTCAAGTTCCCCCCCACCCTCCACCTACTCTCAGCTTCTCCCTCCCCACCTTCTTCCAGCTTCCTTCTGTCCCTCAATAATGTGTCTCTCTGACCAGAGAGATCCTGTCTAGAGTGCGGTCTTAAATATGAGATAGATATATGGCTTGAGCAGTAGGTGCTATATAGGGTACTCTAGCAATATTTCTTTGGCCACAGGCTATTTGGGAACCACCCTCCAGTTAGGGTTTCTGTGATCAGGAACGCCCACTGCAGAGTGACAGGAGAAAGCTTGGGAAGGTGGGGAGGGATGGAGGAACAAGAAAAGTGAGAACCAGAGACAGAGGGGGCAGGGGAACTCATGTAGGGGGAAGAGAGGGAGTGTTGGCCGGGGGGGGGGAGGGTGGGGACAATTGGGGTTGAGGCAGAGCGAAAGGGGGGCATTGGGAGAGAGAGAGAGGGTGAATGAATGCAAATGAGATAATGCATATTCACCAGATTAGAACACTGCACCATCAGGATAAAGTCTCCAGATTTGTGGACTATAGCTTTAACATGTCTGAAACTCTACTTGATGTCAGTGGGAATTTTGCATGCTTGAGGACTACAGATCAAGCCAAGTTTCACAATCACTGATAGTTTATACAAGATATTGGGAGCATCTAATACTAACTAAAAGTCTGAAGCAAAAAATAAAAAGAAATGCATTATATATATAGATGTATTTTGTGTATTCAACTTTAAAGCATATGGGACGAATTAAATTGTCAGAGGAAAAAGTCTAGTTTACAACAGATTGACAACTGCAAAATAAAGGTGACTTCACCTGGATTTTTCCCAGTTTTCTTCCTCGAACATAAGGTCTGAAAATAAATCTGGTTGAGCTGAAAAATCCACCCCTCCCAAAGGTTTAAATTAGTTCTTCATTGCAAGCTGTTACATAATAAGATCTGTGGATGGCAAGAAACAAAGCCACCTGGACTCATTTAAATGAATGTGGTAATTTAAGTCAGACAGACGCACACGTGAAGAAATTTGATTGTTAACCTCTCTAGGATCTCATTTAGTAAACAAAGCTTTCACAAGTTGTGTGACGGGGATCAGAAGTCTCCATTCTGTGGCATGTGAAAATCCCTGAGCCATGTTCTGTATAAGCAACAGACACAGTGTTGGTTCTCCTATAATACACAATGCCAAGCTCTGTTTCCTTATTCATGTTAAGTTTTGCACCTTTATGGAAATGACTTTAGACATCAGTACAAGATTTTGGAAATTTAAGCTTTCCTACCTTTTTTGAAAAAAATAAAGATGATCTTGTTATGGCTTTCAGTGATTTAGGTGCTTAGAAACTTCATCATCAGGAACTGAATTTTGACTACCTCAAACTGACAAGCTTTTGTCTTTGTATTTTAATCTCCTAAAATAGTTTCTTGTGAAGAACATGGAGGTTATTTAGCTTACTGGGCTTGCCATAGTCAAAGTGTATAGAAGTCCATTGCTTGTTCCAAAATAGCCTGAATTAGCTGACCTTCAGGGTATGCTGCAAAGCCTATTTTCCCCAGGATCTCTCTGAGCAGATTTCCCAACTGTTAAGTCTTTAAATATACAGGCCTGGTTCTGGACTGCACTAAGTGGCAGCACAGCGTTGGAAGGGCAAAGATAACTTAATAAAACCTTTACATGTCTCCTATTTTAGGGCGAGCCACTGACTGTATAGCTCAAGATTTGAGCATTAAAGTACTATAGAAACTTTATAAGAGAGCACTTGGAGTTAGTTAATGCACCAATCTGGATATTACAGTAATACGCAGGTAGACACCAATAAAGATACGCTAAGCCTCAGCATGCATTAATGTGGTTATGATGTAGCATGGAAGTCTGTAGCCTTGTGCTTGATGCACAGCAGTCCCAGCAAGAAAGATGCAAAGTGACCCCTTCACCTTCTAATATTATAGTACACAAACAGACACACACCTATTTTCCTCTTTAAAATGTTTTTGATTTAAGGTTGCTAGACTGCATATCCCACCAACACAAGACATAAAAAGGAGATAATTCCCCTAAATCATTCAACACCTCATCTGCACTCCACTCAGTGTTTCTTCTCATTCTCAGTTTTCCATTTCCAGTCTCTTTTTAACCTTCTTTCCATCATCCAGAGCTCACACTACATCTATAATATATTGACGCACATACATGTGTATATGTATGCAGATGTGAGTATATAAGGGAATGCATATTTCTTTGGACACCGTACAACAATCTTTCATGTATTTAGAAAAGAGTAAATGTGCTAATCCTATGAGCTGCTGGGGTTACAGACTGGTGAGTAGTGCTTTGCTAAGAAAAGAAGCGCCTGTTGTATCTACAGGCACGTGCATCTCTCTTCATTCTGACAACGTGCCCATACCCTGCAGAGGCTTCAGCTGTGCACCAACTCTTGGAACTACAATCTGTTACAATTGAAAAGCAGAAATGAGTGGGTCTTGGCAATAGTTCTCATATAACAATATGCCACAACTGGAGTATGAGATAGGGTTTTAAAAAAAATGAATCTAGAGAAACACCAAGACTCTACCAATGGGGGTAGTAAAATGATATTGTCCAAAAAGAGTGACTCCAAAAAGGAGAAGCTCCATAATGGTTTGGCAGATATCACTATCCAGTTCTCAGATTGAAAAAGAAGGTTAAACACAAAGATTTACCGGAATCCAGTACGCTGTTGGGGCTAAAGGTGCTAATGGCTTGCACATTAGGGGTAATTGATAGCAAGCACTCAAAGTGAAGTGCTCCGTAGGCTATGCCTACATTACACATCGTTTAGCAACACAGCTGTGCTGCTAAAAGGTGCACAGTGTAACCACTCTTGACAGAGAAAAAAATTCCACCCTCAACGAGAGATGGTAACTATGTCAGCAGGAGAGCTCTCCTGCCAACAAAGCACTGTTCACACAGGCACTTTTTGACGGTAAAATTTTTGTTGTTCAGGGTGTGTGTGTTTTTTCACACCCCTGAAGGGCAAAAATTTTTCCAACGAAAGTCCAGTGTAGACAAAGCCATAGAAAGAGCCAGAGGCTGTCTTCACTTATAAAGAGGTGTGTTTTCCCAACAATAGAGACAGCTCAGTGTAAAATACTCAGGAGGGAAGGCACTGCAGTTTTTTTCCTGGATACAGCTAATCAAAGTCAACCCCAGGGTGGGAGATATAGCATTGACTTTGCCTAGCTGCCCCAAGGTAAAAAATGACAGTGTCTTAACCCCATTAGGATTTTATATTAAGGCCTTATCTTCACTAGTAAGAAAAAGTATGTTTTTACCTCAGGGTAATTAACACATGTGAGTTATCCCAAAGTAGGGTGACTGGATGTTCCAATTTTACAGGGACAGTCCCAATATTTAGGGCTTTTTCTTATATAGGCACATATTGTGCCCCCCCCCACCCTTTTCTAGATGTTTCACATTTGCTATCTGTTCACCCTATCGCAAGGTAAAAAACATAGTGAAGATAGCGTTGCCCACTGTCTAATCGCACAAACCCAAACACTATTGCCCTGCCCCTTCCCCAAGTCCACGCCCCTGCCCCACCCCTTCCTCAAGGCCCCATCCCCCACTCACTCCAGCCCCCTTCCCTCCGTCACTTGCTCTTCCCCCATCCTCACTCACTGTCAGACTGGGGTAGGGGGTTAGGGGCAGGAGAAGGTGCAGGCTAGGAGGTGGGGTGGAGGGATTTGGAGTGAGAGAGAGGGCTCTGGGCTGAGCTGGGGGCAGGTGATTGGGCTGCAGGCTCTGGGAGGGAATTTGGGTATGGGCTCAGGGCTGGGGCAAGGGTTTGTGGAGCAGGAGGGAGTGAGGCGGTGGCGCTTACCTCAGGTGGCACCCAAAAGCGACCCGTCACATCCCACTGGCAGCAGCTCCTAGGTGGGGGGAATCAGTGGGTGTCCACATGCTGCCCGCCCCTGCCTGCAGACTCCAGCCCCACAGCTCTCATTGTCTGCAGTTCCCAGCCAATGGGAACTGCAGAGTCGGCGCTCAGGTCGGCAGCAACATGTGGAGACCTACTGCCAGGGGCTGCATGGAAGTGCTACTTCTGGGAGTGGTGCGGAGCCAGGGCAGGTAGGGAGCCTGCCTTTTCCCTGCTGTGCCTCTAGACTTTTAGCAGCTAAAATTTCCCAATTTGGCTGCAGTAGCCTCCAGGAGATAAAGCCTGATTCCAGGAGACTCCTGGTGAAACTGGGAGGGATGGCAACCCTAAGTGAAGATAAGGCACTTTAGTGTTACTGTCAGGTAAACTAGGATGAGATCAACCACAGTAGAGGGCATACTGCTGGCCTGGCCTAGCCTAATTTATCGCCTCATTAAAGTTAGCTTTAACTTTTCTCTCCTGTGTTTTTACCTCAGGATTGTCTGGGAGTTGAAGTTCAGTGGTTTCTTCCTGTTACAGCGCAGCTGCACAAAAGCAGGCAAAACATCTAGGCTCACCTTTTCAGGTCTTGGTAGCAACCCTGGCTAGTGGTTTCCCAAGTGTAATGCTAAGTCTTCGCTATATGCTAAGCACAGGGCAAGCAACTGCAGGTCAGTCAACCTATCATTGTCTACATTTGCAGAAGCACGACCACAGGCACTGTGCTGATCACACCCAATATCTGCAATAGTGCTGTATCTAGCCATGACAAGCAATACAGTTTTCTGAGCACGTATGCCAAGATTCACAGCCCCACAACTCACTGGGTCATTCTAAGCTTGAATTTACATAGGCTTGCTGTAGTTGGCTTTGTTCCACTGTGTCAAACACTGGAGATAGGCGATGCTGGAGAAACTGCAAACAGGCAAACTGAAAACTAAAAGCTGGATACTGAGCAAAGGCAGATTGATAGTCCAGTTTCAATCAGAGGTCAGAGCACAGGTAGATGGCAAGTTAGTAAACAGGAATGTATACCCAAGGGGTTTATGGGAAAGGATGGGAGGACCATCATGTACTGACTGTTGTGATTGCCTGTGCTGCTAGTTTTCTCTGCAGTTGCTTCAGGGTAGTAATTCTCATTAACATCTTCCTTGGGATCTGCCCTATAGCTCAGGGCACGGTGGCTACGTTGGCGTGTGGCACTGGTAGAGTCATGTGGATATGTGAATGCAGAGCATCTTAAGGGGAAACCCCACACGTGAGCCTGAGCTAATTCTTCAAGGAAAGCAAGCTGTAAAACTGGGGGATGGGCACAGGAAGAGAAGACTGAAGCAATTAGATTGGAATGAGGCCCTGAAGAGAGACAGAGGCACAACACAAGACACCTGGTTCTATGGGCAGGACAGATGTGCTTCACCTGAAGTTTCTGCATGCTGTCTGTTACCACCCCCCTCGAAGAAAAAAAGTGATTAATAAAGAATGGCTGTGCAGCTACATCCCATTCAGTTCATATAATTTAGGGGCCAAGGACCCAAATCTGTAAACACATGCCTGAGACCCACTCAATTTAATGTTACTCACAAAAGTGTTTCCAGGATTGAGCTCAATTTCACAAGAACAGTGTGGAGGTTAAAAGTGCAGAAAGCCATCCACAAATCTGGGTTACAAAGAATGAAAGAAAAAAGAAAACCATCTGGGGTGTAAAAATTCTAAATCAAATAGAGGCATTCAGACATGTCTGCTTGTCAGTATCCAGAATGCTTTTCCGCTGCAATTTATCACAGTTAGATCAGAAAAACTCTTCAAGTGTGAAGTATCAGAGGGGTAGCCGTGTTAGTCTGGATCTGTAAAAGTAGCAGAGTCCTGTGGCACCTTATAGACTAACAGACGTGGTGGAGCATGAGCTTTCATGGGTGAATACCCACTTCGTCGGATGCATGTATGGATGCAGTTATATTGGTAGAAAAGTGCTCATAATTTATGCAAGTTGTTTTCCACATTAGAAAAGTTTTGCTAAAATAACTATACCTGCAAACCCTCCTAGTGTAGAAACAGCTTATGCTGGGATAAATGTGCTCCTGATGGCACAGCTTACACCAGCTCCATGAAAGACATACAATATACTGGAAAAAGCACTTTTATGTCAGTATAAGTGCACTTACACTAGGGTTTCTACTGACAGCTATGTTAGTCAAAAAAACCAAAACTTCTAACCAACATAGCTATGCCAGTATAAGTTAAGGGTAGATCAGACTTCAGTTTGGAGAGTCAACAGAAGTAATACTAATATAATAGGACTTCAATGAGAGTACTCATATGAATAAGGATTATTCACATAAGAATGACAGGCAGCTTCCAGGACTGATCCAGAGTTTGCAAAGCACTTTGAGATCCACTGAACTGCATCTCATTATGAGGTGGAGGGTTGGGAAAATATTACAGGGTACTGAGGCAAAGCCCTACACTCTTATGGGTATCCCATTAAATCTTTGAAGTTCAATCAGAATTGAGAGACCTTGTTTTTATGTTGTTATTTTTACTTTCAGGTTTATTTTTTTTTAAGTTTTTTTTTTTTTTTGCTTCACTTGACACGGTTTCCTGTGATTCAGTCACCAGATAACTTTTGCAGGTGTGTTATAAATGCCTAACAACTGTGGTTGGAAACACTGACCAACAGCTACTACAGAAGTGCTAGGTGAAACCATTACAACAGAAATCAATCTACTTAAGTGAAATTAAAAAGCCTTTTTTTAAAAAAATAAAAACTGTTGGTAATGAAAAACAAAACAAAACAAAGCATTCCTCCGAGACAGGATAAGGGGGACCAAGCCAAGCAATTGCTGAGGGATGCAGTGAGAGGGCATCTAGGGTATCTATGGAATTATTCATTTCCTCTTTGGCTTAAAGCAGTAACTTCTTCTCTTTGCCTGTTTGATTAAGTGGCAAGGATTTAGCTTAGTGCTATGCTACCTTTGCCATGCTAAGAATTGATATTTGTTCTTAGTTGGGGAAAATTAAAACGTCTGCTTTTGATTCAAATACTTTTAAGAGTATAAAGAAACATTCATTGGGGAAGATAACGATAATAGATATGTATACACATGTATATAATTTAATTAAACTAGATTGAAATAGCCAATTTTATTCACTTTGTTTCAATTCTGTGGAGGACTAAATTCCCTAGAACATCACAGTGTAGTATTAATGTCTGTGACAAATTTTGGGATATTACTTGGGCTGTAACTGAACTGGAAGGAAAAATATTGAACTGTACTGAAATTCCACTCAAAACTCCTCAGCAGGAGCAGTTCCATAGCTCCTCATAGTCCCATTATGCTCCATTCACATTTGCAGTTTTGAGTTGGTATGCAATACACGACTGCTTATAATGCCCCTGTTTGCTTACCTCCTCATTGCCAAGACATGACTCTGCTTCAGTATCCTGCTCACCTACAGAAGTGCTAGGTGAAACCATTACAACAGAAATCAATCTACTTAAGTGAAATTAAAAAGCCTTTTTTAAAAAAAATAAAAACTGTTGGTAATGAAAAAACAACAAAACAAAGCATTCCTCTGAGACAGGATAAGGGGGACCAAGCCAAGCAATTGCTGAGGGATGGCTAAATTAAAACTGGCTAAATTAAAACGCCATCATTTCTAGGGTAACAAAGATCCAAACTTTTATCCAGTCTTCTCTCCCTCCCTTAAGGGTCTGTCCATATTCACCCCTGAATACTATAACAGCATTGTCCCTTTGGTTCCTCAGAGACAAAATAGTACTTGGACCCTTTATCTTGGGGCCCTTAACAGCAAAATGGATGGGGGATCCAACCATCCACCATCCAACTCCTTTATAGGCCTCTTGCCAGATCCATTAAGTGGCTCCTTCAGACCATTGTGTGAATATCTGGTCCTCATGGGGTCTAGGAGTGCCAGGATACACCTGACCTGGTGCCATGACTCTGGTAGCATGCTACCAGACGTACCATGTCTGAGGCAAGCACAGCAGTGTTTCACCTACTAAGGTTCTACAGGCCTTAACCCCTGGTGGAAGGAAAGGAGTAATAGAGCAGCAGCAGAATCACCCCCAGAAGATTCATCACCCAGCCCTTTGCTGATTGGTCACTAATCAGACTCATCACATGTGCCAACTCTCAAAATTTTATCATGGGTCCTGAGATACTTTTTTTTTTTTTAAGGGTTCTCATTCCTTTCTTTCTGATTTCTGCCTTCAGTCTCATGAAGTTTTGTCCTCCTTCAAAATGGCCACTATCTCCCACTACAATCAATAGGGCTGAAGTCACAGGTTGCCCCCAGCAAAGTATGGCCACCTCTTTCCATTGTTTCCAATCAGGAAACACGACGGCCACTTGGTCTCCATGTGAAGACCAGGCAAGGGACAGAATAATGAGGTGGTGTCAGAAAGGAGGCCATAGGGGTAGCAGGCAGGGATAATGTGTTAAGGGGCTGGACAGAGAATCTCAGAAGTCAGAGGAATGGGGAGGGCGGGGAGGGGGGAATGGCAGAAAGAAGACTGAGGGGATGTGGGGGAAATTGGACTGCAAGAAGCAGACTGAATGGGAGCGAAAGCAAGAGGCAGATTTAGAAGGTTGCAGGGGGAACACGCCATAGCAGAAAGGTAGAATGTTATTGGTAGGGGAAAAGGGAAAAGAAGGAAAATATGGAGGGCCAGTGAATGTAGATGGTGGAGGGCGAGGGGGGAGGGAACAGGAGATTATGGGACAACGTGGAGGATGAACATGAGTGGGGAATATGCCTAAATAAGGAGGGGGAAAATAGAATGCCATCTCTCCCCATTGCAGGGTATAGGAGAAGCTAAGTGGATCTCTTTCTTAGCAGTGAATCCTTCATTTTTATGTGTAATAAATCTAGGTGAAAAAAAATCAGAGATCATCTGAATAACATAACCAAAAAAAAAATATTCAGAGGCAGGTCTGACTTATGTTTTTGAACACTTGGAGTAGGCAATACTGAAAGTCCATCCCAGACCCTGAGATTAAAGAGACTCACAAGCAGCTCCTGGTCTCTCTTGCATTGAGAAAAAGGAAGCTACTTATAGTCCATTGCTGTGGCTGCCTCCAATGCCCATCAGCCCCGGGAAGTGCAATTCACAGACTCCCCCTGCTTAGGGTTGAGCCAGACCTGTGGTATGCTTTAAAGAGTCAGTTTGCCCTGTTACAACTACCAGTCAATAGTTTATGATTTTAGAAGTACAGGGGACCAACATTCATCCTAGCTTGAGTGGACCCTCAAAATATGAAAATTTCTGCCTGTGACAAGATGGCCAATTTTAACATGGTAGGTCCTGTGCTTTTCTTGGCAGAGGAAGGCCTAAGATGCCATCGCTTTCCCCTGCTCTTGGGGCCCCGTCGGTCCTGCTAGTGGTCCTGGAAGGTGGTAGAGAAGGGAAATAGGGGAGGGGTCTGCTCCTCACTATAAGCCCCAGCCCCTCCCAACCCCTGCAAGTTCTTACTCTCTTCCCCTTTGGGTGGAGTACCTTCAGTCCTTAGACCCTGGGGCAGGGTCACCCTTACTTCAGTTCTCTGGTCTTTCAAATCTCACAACACACCTCCAAGGTCCGGTCCGGTCCGGTCCGGTCCGGTCCTTCCTCTTCCTCCTCCTCCCTGACTGCCTGAAGCAAGGGGTTTTATTAGGTTCCTGACAGGGCCTTAATTGACTGAAGGTGCTCCAATTAACCTGTAGCCACGCTCCCTAATCTACAGGGACCCTTGTCTTAATTAGCCTAGGGCTTATATATTTCCCCTCTACCTGGCCCTCCTGTATCACATGCTTTATTCTTGTGTGCTTTACACCCACTGAAAAACACTGATCTTTGTCCACTCCAGGTTCTCACAGATGGCTTTGTCTTGAATGGTCTGAAAATGGTCCAAAAATGTTTGCATATACAGTTACCAAAGCCTGTGATTTTTATCACAAGTCTCACAATCTTTAGTGTTTTCTTAACCCTCCAGCTCCTGGAGAGAACTCAGTATTCATTTTTTAAAAAATGTACATTTCTAACTCTCATGGTTGCAGAGGAAAGTTTGAAAACATGAATCCCATAGGCTCAAAAACCAGAAAACAAATTAAAAGAAACCCAAATTTATTTATTTTAAATCTCATTTTTAAGTCAATCTCATAATCTTTTCATGATTTTTGAACTTTTGGGGATGGCAATATTGTAGTTATTTGAATAAACTCAAGTCTTAAGCTAGTACAATTTGAACTGGGAACTCTGAGGGTGACGACTTTTAGAATGGGAGTGAGGCAATAACCTTCTCCAGGAAATTTTTTGAAAATACCTTACAGTGCAAACTGACAAAGCATTCCTTCTTCACTTTCAGAGGTATTTTTATCAGCTCCGGGATTGAGTTATGCCTGCTAAATTTCATGATTGAGCATTATCCATAGTGGAGGTGAATTTAATCATAGACAGAGAAATCATGTCAATTCAACTTTCACTCTGATGGAAGAATTTTATTAAGTCATCCCCACCCTGCACTGTTTCCAGCACATCACTGCTTAGAGAGGCATATGGACTAGTTTATATTTTAAGGGGCTTGATAATACAATGATGCTTATTTTGGATGTCCACAAAAGAGAAATGGTGTGTCCTTGTTCAGTATTAGCATCAGTTGGTGATACTGATGTTTCATCTGCAAGTAGCAAGCTTAACGTTAAACAGAGTATATTCTATTGCCTTCATTGATCATAGTTGATTATGGAGTTTAATCCCATCAGTTGAAGAATCAAACAAGAAAATCAGAATGGAATCCATGGCTGTGCCTTTGAAGGAATTTTTAGATGAAAAGTGTGATGGCTTGCAGCTTGAATATTCAGAATATACTTCATACAACATTAAGATTGAAATTATACAAGATTTTATTCTTGATTAGTCTCAGACAGTGGGCTATTTCTAGACACTGGGCCAAGTTCTGCTCTTGGGTGTGCTGTGCCATGCCACAGGATTGTAAGAGTATAACTGAGACCACAACTTGTCAGTTTTGCATGTACCTTTCTGTCTACTGCTTTTCTATCTTTAGACCAGACTCAATTATAAAAAAAAATGTTATTGATGATTGGAACGGGTGGATGTTTAGCAAGAGATTGTATATTGTTTAGTATTGTATAGACGTCGAGGCTGGTCTTAGATCTAATCGAGCAGCTGTGGGAAATTAGACTATATCATAGTGTCCTAAACACAATGTTATAGATAGGATGTTTTACACCGGTCAGAACCTCTATCCACTTCAGAGCATGTTTAGAGGGCTTTAACCTTGTCCGCAAAGAAGACCAAAGATTAAGAGCTCTTCCGAACTGTCTCTTCTGAGGAGATTAGTGGGTGTGATGGACAGCTGTACACTTGCCTTGTGGGCAGGTGTATATGTATGCAGTCAGTGCAAGCAACTCCTGGCCCTCAGAGACTGAATACGGCTCTTGAGACCAGAGTGGCTGAACTGGAGGAGTTAAGGGAGGCAGTCTTAAGGAAAGAACATCAAACTGAAGTGGAGGGAAATGATCCCATAATTGGGACCTGTCTTCCAGAAGATGTCATGGTAATTCTTGCACTAAGGATCCTCTGAGGGAGGGGACCCCTATTATTAGGAAGAGACAGGTAATATTACAGGGTGGTTGATTATTAGAAATATAGATAGTTGGATTTGACATGACTAGGAGAACCTCATGGTGAATTGCCTTCTGGGAGAGAAGGTTGTGGACTTCTCAAGACATCTATTGACTTATGTGCAGTGCAGAGGAAGAACCAGTGGCTGTGGTACATGTAGTTACTAGTGACAAAGCAAAAAGTAGGACAGTGGCCCTGGAGGCCAAATGTACGCTGCTGTATAAAAAATTAAAGTCCAGTCATTAAAGAAACACACTCTCCCCCAACCCTTAAACTGCCACTATGGCTAAACAAGAGAGTAAAGGCAAAAAGTTAGAGGCAAAAAGGCATCCTTTAAAAATTGGAAGTCAAATCTACTGAGGAAAATAGAAAGAAGCATAAACTCTGACAAGTGTAAAAATATAATTAGAGACGCCAAAAAAGAATTTGAAATGCAACCAGCAAAAGACACAAAACTAACAGCAAAAAAAATTGTAAGTACATCAGAAGCAGGAAGCCTGCCAAGCAATCAGTGGGGACACTGGACAATGAAGGTGCTAAAGGAGCACTCAAGGAAGACAAGGCCATTAAAGAGAAGCTAAATGAATTCTTTGCATCAGTCTTCATTGCGGAGGATGGGAGGGAGATCCCTACATGTAAGCCACTCTTTTCACATGAGAAATCTGAGAAACTATCACAGATTGAGGTGTCACAAGAGGAGGTTTTGGAACAAACTGACTAACCAAACACTAATAAGTCACCGGGACCAGAAGGCATTCACCCAAGAGTTCTGAAGGAACTCGTACGAAATTGCAGAACTACTGATTGTGATAGTTAAACTATTGATCAAATCAGCCTCTGTACCAGATGACTTGTGGATAGCAATTGTTTTTTTGAAAATTTCCAGTGGTAACCCTGGCAATTACAGGCCAGGAAGCCTAACTTCAGTAGTAGGCAAATAGGTTGAAACTATAGTAAAGAACAGCGTTATCAGACACACTGATCACATAATATGTTGGGAAAAAGTCAACATAGCTTTTGTAAAGGGAAATTGTGCCCCCTATCCATTTATTAGAGTACTTTGAGGGTGTCATGTGGACAAGGGAGACCCAACTGATATAGAAAGCGTTTGATAAGGTCCCACACCAAAGGCTCTTAAAGAAAGTAAGCAGTCCTGGGATAAGAGGGAAGGTCCTCTCATGGATCAGTAACTGGTTAAAAGGAAACAAAGGGTAGGAAGTCAGTTTTCAAAATTAAGAGGTAAATGACAATAGTCCCTTTATGCTGTTCAACATTCATAAATAATTAGGAAAAGGGAGTGAACATCAAGGTGGCAAAATTTGGAGATGTTTCAAAATGACCACAAAGAATTACAAAGGCATCTCACAAAACTGGGTGAGTGAGCAATAAGATGACAGATGACATTCAATGCTGATAAGTGCAAAGTGATGCAGAATGGAAAACATAATCCCCACTATACATACAAAACAATGGAGTCTAAATCAATTCCTACCACTCAAGAAAGATCTTGGAGTCATTGTGGATTTTTCTCTGAAAACATCTGCTCAGTGTGCAGCAGCAGCCAAAAAAGCAAACAGAATGTTATGAACCATTAGGAAAGGGATAGATAATAAGACAGAAAATATCATAATGCCACTGCATAAATTCACGGTATGCCCACACCATGAATACTGCATGCAGTTCTTATCCCTCCATTTCAAAAAAGATATATTAAAATTGGAAAAGGTACAAAGAAGGACAACAGAATTGATTAGGAGTATGGAACAACTTCCATTGGAGGAAAGATTAAAAAGACAGACTATACATTTTAGAAAACAAATGCGTAAGAGGGGAGGGGTTCTGATAGAGAACTATAAAATCATGAATGGTGTGAAGAATGTGTATAGGGAAATGTTATTTACCCTTATTAACACAAGAATCAGGGGTCACCCAATGAAATTAGAAAGGAGGTTAGGCTATACAGGTTCTTGTGTGCATGTGTAATGACAAATCTTATCAGTTAATTTATGAAACAGCATTGAATTCTTTCTCAAGGCTTGTCTCCACTTACCGAGGGATTGACATGAAGCAATCAATCCACTGGGGGTCAATTTAGCAGATATAGTGAAGACCTGCTAAATCGATTGCCGATTGCTCTCCTGTCAATTGTGGTACTCCACCGGAATGAGAAGCATAAGGTAAGTCAATGGGAGAGTTTCTTCCATTGACCCAGCGTGGTGTGACACCATATAAGTCGACCTAAGGTATGTCTACTCACATAGCTGGAGTTGCGTAACTTAACTCGACTTAGCCCCATAGCATAGACCTGCCCTCAGACTGAATCAGCTGTCAGGTCCTATCATCTCACATACATTGCTATCCTAGTTGCCAAAAGAGGGAAAAGAAGCAGGATTTAAGAAGGATTATGAGGTGAGCCTCCCAAAAATAAAAGTCTCAGAGGTCCCATCCTGAATGTGCCATGAATCTGATGAAAAAGATTAAAATGTTTGGAATTTTCTGTAGAGACCCTAACAGTGATTTTACAAAACTAATTAGCCAGGCTTTAGAGCTTGTTTAGCAGCCAGTATTTTTCCTATTTACTTTCTTTCAGCATTAGTCTGAGCGTGTTTCAATACGGGACATTTATATATCACTGAAAGCTAGAGAAATATTCAAAAGCTAGGAAAAATTTGGAAGGGAAAGCACTGGAGGGGCAGGGTTTACATGAAAAGGGGCAGCAGGCACTTGTTTTTTGAAAGCTGTGGGTTTTTTAAAACAAAACAAAACAGTGAAATAAATCATGAGATAAAGACGTAGGAATTGACTGCAACTTCTGGAAGCTCCAGAAGAATTAATTCATAGTAACAAAATAAAGTCACTCTTACTGCCCACTCAAAGGAAATTTGGTAAATGGAATTAGATAAGCTTGATATTTTGTGGAAATTAAAAGAAAAAGGTTTCCCCAAAGTGGATTATTGCCATATTTCCAGTGAAGTCAAGAGTTGCTTTCCATTCAGTTTCTGGTTATCAGTTCACATCCAGCCCCAGGTTGGAAGTGGTTGCAAGCTGCTACCACTGAGGATTGTTTGGTTGTCTGCATGGAAAGATTTGGAGGGCTCGATTCTTTAGCATACGAGTGTCTGCATCCCATAACTGTCCCCGGTGGGCAGCCTCAGCAGAAAAGTGTAAGAATAAATGGGCATGGCAGATTATTCTCTCACAGATAATGGCAGCCCTTGCGGACTAGAGTTGAGGAATATTGGCAAATTGAACCAAGGAGCTCCCACTCCTATTAGCCATGTGACAAATAAAGAAAGGACTTTGTTCTCCATTGCTAAGAAGATGAGACCGTATGTCTGCACTCTAGCCACTAAAAATATATATTTTTTAAAAACAAGGGGGAGGGATAGCTCAGTGGTTTGAGCATTGGCCTGCTAAACCTAAAATTGTGAGTTCAATCCTTGAGAGGGCCATTTAGGGAACTAGGGTAAAAATCTGTCTGGGGATTGGTCCTGCTTTGAGCAGGGGCCTGGACTAAATGACCTCCTGAGGGTCCCTTCCAACCCTGATATTCTATGAAGGGATCTTTGCTTTCTTATATGGACAGTTCTGCACCAAAAATTCTAGTATGTCCTCCATGTGAGACATTAAAATTAGCATATGAAACATGGCATGATTTTATTCATCCATAAATGCTTTGGGTTATCCCTTTTCTGGTAATTCTTTTTCAATAAAAAGGCACATGAACAGTTAGCTTCCATGCTTCAGAAAACAAAATGCACTTCATGCACATGTATGCACACAATGACCATTTACTTGTGCTGTTTTGCTGTGAATAAAGGACATGATAATTACATCCTGTCCAGCATGCTGATGAAAAAGCATTAGTCCAAATAATAAGAAAACTTCTGTGATTAAATCAGAATAGTTTCCCTGCTAAACCACTGGATACCTGAACTAAGGGCATATGATATGGCCACAAGAGTCAATAATGCCTTTGTTGCCCTGAGCTTTCTTTGTATTACTTGTATGAATAGCACCATTTTCTCTAGGGATGTGGGGGTAGGGGTGGTAGAATTCTCTGAAATTGCTTCTTTTTCTTTAATACTAGAGGGTTTCTTTATGATTTTGACTCTTGAGTAAAGATAAAAATAGAGAAATTTCAATTTATAATTTGAGTACCAGGTCTCTTCTGTAAACTGGGGATAACAACGGTTCCCTACTTCACAGGGGTTCTGTGATGAAAAATTCATTAACGTTTGAGGTGCTCAGATATTACAGTAATGAGGGCAAGACCAGTACCTAAAAAACAGACAATGAGCCACATAGCTCGTGTGCAGTGAAATAAGGGGAAGCAGCAGAGTTTGTGACAAACTGCTCTTCATTTCTCAAGAGCAAGGCAAAAGGGCCTGCTCTGAATCATGCCATGACACATCATAACCCCAAACCTAGTGCTATGCAAACTGTCTGTGAGAACCTCAAAGAGCACAACTTCTGAGGGCATAACTTCTGAGCTGAAAGAAGTCAGATGAGTGAGGATCCTATAAATGACGCCAACAACAAACTTCTGACAGGAAAAATTAGCACGCTTGCCTGAATGAACACATGGCACTTTCAACATCAAATTCTACTGAGTTTGTTTGGGGCAGGTGGGGGGATCTATCATTCTAGAGCCAGTGGTACGTATTACAACACAGAGAGTCGAAGTCTGAGACTCAGCTCTGCTCTTCACTCCAGTGGCTGGGAGCATTACAAGGCTGATGCAGTTAGCTCCTAGAGAAGTTGCTGCACCGCACTAAGCAGAGTATCAAAGTATCTAATGGTCATATTGGAAAGTGCTGGGTATGTGCCAAAGGGAGCATTGCCCGCATTCTGAGTGATGAGTACCTTAACCACAGAATAGAAAATGGTGCCTATCATTTATTTTAAATAAAATGTTCAGTTTATACATTGAATTATCATTGTATTATATGTCATTTATCAATTTTAATGGTTATAGTATGTTACTTAAAATACAACCAACTATAATATATATGAATTATATATATGTTAATAAATAGATCAGTATTATATGTATGATGTAATACTAGGACCTGGTTCTAGGGCCTAGAACGTTGTGCCACAGTTGTTTTATATTTAATAAATCTTATACTGCCAGATTACATTTTGAAGGGTATCTCTAGGGTCCAAAGATCTGGAGGGTTTTATTAAATTCTTAAATGAAACCTCAGATTCGGTAGGAAGCAGCTGGGTGTACTGAGGGCTGGATTGTGCCTTGTAAGCACTAACGCATGTTGGGGATCATGTGGTTCCTCACTTGGCCTAATAGGAATACCTGGATGCATTGCACTACTGCACAATGGCACAATACCTCCCTGAGCTCCAGGGATTTGGAGCAATCACATTTTTCAATTGCGCCGGTCCAGCTCCGCTCCAGCTCTGGGCACAAACCTACTGTTCCGCGCTCCAGCTCCGCACTCCGTTCCAAAGCCCTGCTAAGCTCTAGGGCCGGCTGTAGGCCTATTCCACCAATTCCCCCGAATCAGGCCCCGCGCCTAAGGGCTCCATGCCCAGTGAGAATCCCTTCCCTTGCTAGAGGTGCTTTTTTAATGTTTACTCACCTGGTAGCGCTTCGGGTCTTCGGCGGCACTTCGGCGGTGGGTCCTTCAGTGCCACTGAAAACCTGAAGTGAGTGAAAGACCCGCCACCAAAGTGCCAGCGAAGACTCAGAGCACTGCCCGGTGAGTACAAGCTCCATGTGTTTTTTACGTGTAGGGTTTTTTTGTTTTTTTTTTAAGTCATCCCTGCTGGGGCCCCATGAAAACTGTTAAAATTGGGCCCCGCACTTCCTAAAGCCGGTCCTGCTGAGCTCATTTGTTTGCAGGGGCAGCACATCTGCTGTACATTCCCGTAGGTGCATGTGTGCTCCTCTCCATTGGCTGTTGTGGACAGCAGATCTGTCCATGGTCTCACCTCATTGCTGCCCCTTCGGAGGTGCCTTGCATCCCTGGAAACACAAACATTCAAAAATCTCTACATTCAGGAAAGCAGAGAGACAAATTCTGGCTGGCCCCTGAGCAGCAGGAGGAAGGTTGCTTGTGACAACTGGCCAGGCACAATCTGACCCTGAATCTGCATTCCTTAAATCAGGACTAGACTCATATAGAGAGGAGAGCTGAAGAGTTCAAATCTGGATCAGAGCATCCCCCAGAGTTTGAGGGTATTCCTATGAAGGTTTGGTTCATTTCTTATGTCCATACCTTGACCTGGAGGTGTAATTCCCAGCTCAAGGAGACACGCTTGTGCTAGCTCTGATCAAGATAGCATGCTAAAAATAGAGTTTATTTGTAGCAGCACAAGTGGGGGGTCACGTACCCCAGGGCATCTAGCCCCTTTCAACACTCATGCTGCCATGATGCACTCTATTTTTAGCACGCTAGCTTGCTAGACATAGCACCAGTATGTCCCCTCGAGCTGGGAATCACAGCCCCAGCTCAAAGTATAGACATTTTATCCTGATCTCACAAACTGCTCTTTACTCTTATAGAAGTCAATGGGGCTCCATGCAGACACAGAGATCTATTCATGAGGAGAAGCTTGCAGGATCAGGACCAGAGACAGAAGTTACCATTTCCAGAAATGGCCATTCACTGTAGGTAAAAACAAGCATATGAAAATGGAGAATTTTTCAAGTATTTAATGGACTCTCCTGACAGAGCTTTTAAAATGTGCTTTAAAAGACAGGGCTGATATATTTTGTAAACCATGTAAGATTCTCCAGCTTCTCTGCAACCAATGCTATCACTAAAAACCAAACGCACACACATGCAGACAAAATCCCTACCTTTTTTGCTTCTGCATTTGTTTATCTTTCCTCTCTAACTCTTTACTCCCTGTAAATGACTCTCTGAATTCTGATTACTGCAAAATCTTCTGGGAGGCAGTTTTCAATCCTGATGCTTTATCATCATGATTTGCCCTCTGGTTACATCAAGGATTTCATTTAAATATAAACTGTAAAACTCTATTTTCAATTAACTATAGCTCTGCTGGATCAGTTATATAAAATGGGGTCCAGAGAGAAAGAACCTAGAACCTCTGTAAAACGAAATACAATGTTAAAAAGAAACATTGATTACAACACAACTTTTTTCCATATTTTCTTAATTGCTTAAAAGTAATTTCAGAGCATTAAAGAAATTCTCCAGAGTAAAACACAATCTCTTATTTTTCATTAATACTAGTGACCTGTCCATGAGTTGGAACTGGAGAAGGAGTAGCATTGTCTTTGAAACTTATCACACTGCTCACCTGATGCCAGTTCAAATTTCATATTAATTAGAGAAGTAAGTTCTCTGAGCTTACCCACAGAAAAGCGCTTTTCTACACTGCAAGATGTTTACTCACTACTTGGTCGGGGCAAACTAGCTTCTATGCAATGCAGTGTGATATGCCATTTTGGGTTTTCAAATTATTTGCAGAGCTTAATTCCTAGAGGTCTATCATTTATTACACATTATTTAAAAATACTTTTCGCATATGCACCATGCTCAATATTCACTTGACTCAGCATAAAGATAAATGTTTAAACTAGCCATTATAAGCACATGTAACCTATATTGCCACTGGACAAAGATACATTCCAAAAGTAGAGAAATTTTACTGAATTTGGGACTCATTCATAGCCATCAAGGCTCCTATCTAGCAAAGTACTTAACTATGTGTATAACTTTAAACATGCAAGTAATTCCATTCATTCCTGTGGTAACTCTGTTATGTTCACAGCATACAGAGAAGTTAAATGAAAAACAAAACAAAATATAAATTACTCTTTATGAAAGGTTGCTTCATAACCTAGTTTATTTCTTAAAAATCCATAGCCTTAATACACACAACCAACAATAGAGAGAGACAAAGCAGGCTGCTCCCCAAGAGAGAGGCACAACTCATCCCATCTTACTCTAGGCTGGCTCTTGTAGACTAAATGTTGGTAGACCCATATCGCACACTTTCCTACAGACCAGGAAAACCCCTGAGATATAAAGCGACAGATTATAATTTTAACACAATTTTCAGTACACCACACGCCTATTCCACTCCCATAGTCTGCAAGTGTTCCTCAGGGCTTTGTCATTGCCTCTCTGCTTTTTTCCCTCCAGAATTGTTCCTTGAGAGACCAGTTGTAAGCTATTACCACTACATTGATGATGCCCATCTTCTGTCCATCGCCTGACTTCTCCACCTCTATGCAGTTCCATAACTCTGACATCTGCTTCTGCACTGGTCAGTATATTCACAACTGAAATAATCTCTCCTCTGAAACTCTCTTCCACCCCCACACTGGACATTCTACCATCCTGCCTGTCCCTAAAGTTCACAACCTCGAGTTATTTCTCTCTTCTCTTCAACCTTCATGCCCACAGCTTGGAACTATCATCTATTCCTGTTAGTTCTTCCTCTACAACATCTCTCAAAATCTACCATTCCCTTCCATTCTCCCCACCAAAACTCTTGACCAAGCCCTCTTCATTTCATACATCAGCTATTGCAACCTGCTCCTCTCAGAGCAATCTATCTAGAATGCAAAACTCCTCTCTCTCTCTCTCCTCCCCAGTCATCTGGAGAAATCTGGCCACTCCTCAGATCCTTTCACTAGAAAGCTGTTGCACTTCTACATCAAACTTAATGTCTTCACACTAGCCCCAAGGCCCCACACAAGGCACCTCCTCACTCTCTATGATCTACACAATCTTCAAAATTCCTTTTATTTCCTTCCACTTTCAGACTTCTTCCACAAAATCCCTTGCCCCTGGATCCCTTTCCCAACACATGAAGGAAGATAGAGAGCATAGAGAGGGAAGTATGATGATAAACAAACCAAAGTCAAACACACAACATCCCCCAATCAAATCAAGATAGCCCTCAGTATGCATAAATCAACCACTAGAGCAACAGCATTACCTTTTGTTAATGTTAATAACAGCATTATTATTGTTTTACCCCTTGTCCTGCTTTTCCCATTACCTGCCATTCCCTCAGAGTCTGCATCCTTCATACATCTTGATAAAAAACACCCTGTAAGTTCCTTGGGGCAGGGACATTGTCTTATTAGACTGTGAAGCACAGATGGACAGTCTGTGGAAGAGTGGATTCAACACTGAGGCATGCCCTCCTGGCTGAGTGTGGCATAGCAGCCCTTTCCTCATCTACAGGCCTTTTCTGACAGCTGTTCTGGCCCAGTAGTAGTTTCTCTTCTTATGACTTGATCCTCCAGCCAGCTCACTTTAAAGTTTCCTCTTCCAGGATGAGAATGTCACAGATGGACACTGTCGATTGATATTACATCTTCTGCCCCTCCATGATTTGTCTTCTGTTCCACCCTTCTAGGAGAGTTCCTCCCTGGAGTCTTTTAATTAATCTTAATAGCAAACTTCAACAAAAGCAATTTCTGTTCGTTCTTTAGGACATAAACTTTTAATTCAACGTGGGTTCTCCCCCCAGCTTTCCATTCTTTTGCAGAACAGCGACTTTTAAGAGTATCTCCTTGAAGTCTTGCCTTTACTCTGGATACTCCTCTCCTGTCCACGCCCAAAGCTTTCTGTCTGTGGGCTTTTTGTCAGGCCCATCCCAGGAATTTCCTTTGCTTCTGCTGCTCTCTGCTATCAAGGTCTGTCCCAGGGAATAAACTCTCTCCTGAAACTCTCTTTTCAGTTGAACGCCTTCCTGGGTTTTTTCCCAGGAGGTCCAAGTCCTGCCCTTTTGTCAGGTTTCACCTCCAGACTATGCACCACCCTACTGGTCGCTCCACATCTCTCTGGGTTCCAGTCTCTATTACACAGAAAAGGATTGCAGCATTCTCTCTCTCTCTGAAGTCCCCATTCCACTCTGGTCTTCATACTAACCATCCAGCTCCTCCCCCGCTGGGCATCATCTTTAATTACATCTGGTGCGCCCTCCAGGAGCAACCAGGTATGTTAATTGGCTTCTCAGGACCACATTAATCCTTTCACTATCCGAGTAGGGTAGACACCCCATCACGCAGCCCTAAAAATAATACATACTAAAGATAATCAAGCAGCACAAAGGCTCTATGTCCTTATTCTTAAACCTAGCGTTAGTAGCTCTGTGGAATAAAATGCTTCACATTACAGTATCCATAAAAGTGACCCCTGTCATAAATACATAGCTAAGGGTTAATATTTCTTTTACCTGTAAAGGGTTAACAAAGGGAACCAAACACCTGACCAGAGGACCAATCAGGAAACCGGATTTTTCAAAGTAAGGGTGGGAACTTCTGGTGTGTTTTGGCTTTGTTCTTCTCTTTTTTGTTTTCATCGGCTATGAGTCAAGAGCTTTTCTTTCTATCTCCAAGCTTCTTTCTACCCTTCTGTTACCAAGGTGTGAGTACAAAAGGAAAAGCAATAGGTTTATATTGTATTTTGTATTTACATGTGTGTATCTTGCTGGAATGTTTCAAATTGGTTATCTTTTTGAATCAGACTGTTTATTCATATTTTCTTATAAGCAATAGCCCTGTATTTGACTCTTGAATGCAGAGTTTAGATTATATCTATTTTCTTTCTTTTTATATAAAGTTTTCTTTTTAAACCTGGTTGAGGTTTTCTCTGGTTAAAGCTACGGACAAAGGGAGGGGAAAATCTCTTTGTGTTAGCTTGACTAGGTTTGAATGCTTAGCCTCGGGGGAAGGAAAATGCCCTCTCTGTCTTGCACTCAAGGAGTTTAAGTACAGTATCGCCCAGGCTAACCCAGGAGGGAGAGCTGGGGATGAGATAAAAAGGAGACAAGGGAGGAGCTTGTTTCCTTTGGTGGGAGACTCAGGTTTCTGGGTTTGCGGTCCCCAGGAAAAAGTTTGGCGAGACCTGGGAGCTATCAGGAGCTCTAAATCCTGATTGGTGGCAGCGATATCAGATCCAAGCTGGTAATAAGTTTGGGGAGGTTCATGCTAAGCCCCCAGATTTTGGACGCTAAGATCCAGATTTGGGACAGAGGCTTATTACAACCCCCTACATTGTTCAGTGAATTTCTGAGAAACAGAAACTGATACTGTCCTGAAGGCAATTTAGAGATTCCTTGGGAAGCTACACTAATGTCACAGTAACCTTGTTGCCAAGAGAGTCACCAAAAATAATACAACATGACAATTAAAATGATGGGAATGTGGCACAGGAAAATGACTCTAAAACTGGTCAAACTGGAAGAGAAACCAAGTTGAATTCAATCATCCCTCCAAGAATGGTTTGTATAATGGCCCATGGGAACAACAGGCTCCAGCTCAAATCACTATTCCATTGTTTTCATCCTGCAGAGGAGCTAAAATTGAAACAATTGTATTGGGCCTCAACATCACCTGTTAACAAGAAGTGTTTAGCTGAATGCATGCACTTTACTGTCTCTACCTAATTAATAGGAGAAGTTTCACCCCACAGAACCACTTTTGTGTATTACATGGTCACTTTGCCAAGAGGCAGAGAGCATGAAAGAGCTCAAGGAGGAAACACACAACAGGTGGAGATAAGAAGAAAGGGGAAAGAAAGGAGATACAGTGGCATAGAGAGGAGAGGAGAAAAGGAAGAAACAGAACAACAAAACACAAAGAGGAAGACAAGAGAGAAGAAAACCGAAGTGGAGAGCCAGAAAGAGAAACCTATCTCAACAGCACCATTAGAGGCAATTCAGGCACAATAAGGACAGAAACCTCAATGTACGTTAAAAAAACCTGAAAGAAAAACAAAAAGATAGATGTGGGAGGGTGCTGTCAGTACTCAGACATTGCAGGTTTTATTTATTCAAGAATTCAGGGTGGACATCCAAACACGCTGAGTCATGGTCCCTCTCCATGACTTTGGCTTCAAAGTCCCTAGTAAATCTGCCTTGTACCCTGGGCATCCCCAATTCTGCCTCTGGCCTGAGCTCAGTCTGTAATACCTGTCTGACTATAACACTGATGCCCAAACTTTACCGGTTACGTCCTCCATAACCAGTAATGGAATCTGTCCGCACCCCATCTCCATTACAGCACAGTTGGCTCAGCAGAGGAGCTTGGGTTGAAGGTGGAGCTGGGAGCAGAACTGGGGATGGGGAAGGAGCTGGGGCCAGAGGTGGAGCTGGCCTGGGGGCAGAGAGGAAATGAGGGAAGAGCAAGCTTAGGGGAGGAGTGGAGCTGTGGCTGGGGCCGAAGGTGGGCTGGGGGCAGAGCGGAGCATCCTGTGCCCCACCATGCACCCCTCTGAATGTCGCTCCTTGCCCCCCAATGAGGGGTGCACCTCACAGTTTAGGGACCACTAGCCTACAGTATCCCACCAGGACTTTTTGCCTCTGCATTGCTGGAGTAATAAACACACAAAGAAGACCTAAATAAGGCTACCTTTTAATAGATCACCACCTTTAAAAAAAAAATCAACCCATGTAAGCCACTGTCCTTCAGTATTATGGAGCAAGCTACAAATATATAGCTTCCACTTTCCTTCAGTCTGAATGGCTCACTCCCCTAGCTAAGCTATTTGTCTGACCTGTCTCGCACGTAGTTTTGTCAGGACAGGGCTTTCAAGCCTTTGTTGACTGATGTTATCAGAATATCACAAAGTGGCTCACATGGGTTGCTGGTTTACACTCAGAGTTTTTTCAATTATATTTTAGGACTAAGAGTGGCATCTTTGAGTGTGCTCAGATCAGAAAGAGAGAAACATTATTCCTTTGTCTTTATGTCCTTTTACTTTAATTGGTTGGTTCATTATTTGTATGTTTCAAATGGCTATTACATTAAGGCAATTTAAAGAGGGATCTGAACCCCTTAGTGTTCAAAAGAGGACCTCATTCATAGGCCATATCTAGGCAAGGAAAATGTGTAATTTTTCAAAACATTGTGGCTAGCACTTTATAACTAATATGTTTGTAGACACTAGCATAGAAAGGATTCAGCACCTTTAAAATGTGTTAGCTGATCATGGACAACTCTAGGTCCTTATGGTTGACTATAACCAGCTAAGACATTTTAATGGTATTGAATCCTCCCTGCATGATTGTTTAAAAATGTTAGTTAAAACTAGGGTTGTCTAGAGATTAAAAAAATTAATTGCGATTAATCACTTTGTTAAACAATAATAGAATACCATTTATTTAAATATTTTAAGTGTTTTCTACATTTTCAAATATATGGATTTCAATTACAACACAGAATACAAAGCGTACAGTGCAATTTTTTATTACAAATATTTGCACTGTAAAAGAAAAGAAATAGTATTTTTCAATTCACCTAATACAAGTACTGTAGTGCAATCTCTTTATCATGAAAGTTAAACTTATAAATGTAGAATTATGTACAAGAAAACCTCTGCATTCAAAAATAAAACGATGTAAAACTTCAGAGCCTACAAGTCCAAACAGTCCTCCTTCTTGTTAAGCCAATCACTCAGACAAACAAGTTTGTTTACATTTCCAGAAGATAATGCTGCCTGCTTCTGGTTTACAGCATGACCTGAAAGTGAGAACAGGCATTTGCACAGAACTGTTGTAATTGGTGTTGCAAAATATTTACACGCCAGATGCGCTAAAGATTCATATGTCCCTTGATGCTTCAATCACCATTCCAGAGGACATGCATCCCTGCTGCTGATGGGTTCAGCTCGATAATGATCCAAAGCAGTATGTACCGACGCATATTCATTTTCATCATTTGCCACCAGCAAAAGGTTGATTTTCTATTTTGGTGGTTTGGGTTCTGTAGTTTCCGCATCACAGTGCTGCTCTTCTAAGACTTCTGAAAAGCATGCTCCACACCTCACCCCTCACAGATTTTGGAAGGTACTTCAGATTCTTAAATCTTGGGTTGAGTGTATGATTACTGTCCTATGGGCAGGTGACATATGTGTGCATTCAGTGCAAGGAGCTCCTGGCCCTCGGAAACCATATATGGGCTTTGGAGACCAGAGTGGCTGACCGGGAGGAGCTAAGGGAGACAGAGAGGTACACTGATGAGACTTTCTGGGACACAGTAGAATGATCCCACCCCCGGTCTGACAGTGTCTGTGCTGTTGAGGAGGATAAAAATCCCAGGGAAGGAGAGCATCTAACTGGAGCAGAGGGAAACAATCCCATAGTTGGGACCCTCCTTCCAGATGATGTTGAGGTATCCTCTCGCACTGAGGATACCTCTCCAGGGAAGGGAACTCCAGCTATTAGAAAGATACAGGTATTAGTAATGGGCGATTCGATCATCAGAAACATAGATAGTTGGGTTTGCGATGACTGGGAGAACCGCATAGTGACTTGCCTGCCTGATGCGAGGGTTGTGGCTCTCTCAAGACATCTATATAGACTTATGTACAGTACTGGGGAGGAGCCGGTGGTCATGGTACATGTAGGTTCCAATGACATAGGGAAGGATAGGAGAAAGGTCCTGCAGGCCAAATTTAGGCTGCTAGGTCAGAGATTGAAGTCCAGGACCTCCATGGTAGCATTCTCTGAGATGCTCTCAGTTCCACGCGAAGGGCCAGACAGACAGGCAGAACGGCAAAGTCTCAATACATGGATGAGATGATGGTATAGGGAGGAAGGGTTTAGATTTATTAGGAACTGGGGAAACTTTTGGGAAAGGGGGAGCCTATACAAGAAGGATGGGCTCCACCTAAACCAAAACGGGACCAGATTGCTGGCATTTAACATTTAAAAGGTTGTAGAGCAGTTTTTAAACTAAGGGCTGGGGGAAAGCCAACAGGTGTGGAGGAGCAAGTGGTTTGGACATCCCTCAGGGGAGGATCTATTAATAGAGAATCTCTATGTCCTAGTGAGGACGAGAGGACGGAAAATGATAAAATACAGGCAGGGTCTGATCAGAAACAGTCAAATAAAAAAAAGTCCCATTCAATTACATCATGTAATGGCAGACAGCTAAAAGGAGACAAGTTTATTAAAGTAAACTAGAGTGCCTCGTATTAAATGAAGATATTGATATAAGAGGCATCACAGAAACTTGATGGAATGAAGATAATCAATGGGATACAGAAATACCAGGGTACGAAATATATCGGAAGGACAGAACAAATTGTGCTGGCGGGGGAGCGACATTATATATGAAAGAAAGCATAGAATCAAATGAAGTAAAAATCGCAAATGAATCAAACTGTACCACAGAATCTCTATGGATAGAAATTCCATGTTCTAATAATAAGAATATAGCAGTAGGGATATATTACCCAACCACCTGACCAGGATGGTGATAGTGACTGTGAAATGCTCAGGGACATTAGAGAGGTATTAAAAAAAAATCAATAATAATAATGGGGGATTTCAATTATCCCTATATTGACTGGGTGCATGTCACCTCAAGACATAGGGATGCAGAGATAAAGTTTCTTGACACCTTAAATAACTGTTTCTTGGAGCAGCTGGTCCTGGAACCCACCAGAGGAGAGGCAATGCTTGATTTAGTCCTAAGTGGAGCACAGAATCTGGTCCAAGAGGTGATTATAGCTGGACCACTTGGTAATAGTGACCATAATATAATTAAATTTAATATCCCTGTGGCAGGAAAAACACCACAGCAGCCCAATACTGTAGCATTTAATTTCAGAAGGGGAACACACAAAAATCGGGCAGTTAGTTAAACCAAAATTAAAGACTATAGTAACAAAATGAAATTCTGCAAGCTGTGTGAAAACTTTTAAAAACACCATAACAGAGGCTCAACTTAAATGTATACCCCAAATTAAAAACATAGTAAAAGAACCAAAAAAAGAGCCACCATGGCTAAACAACAATGTAAAAGAAGCTGTGAAAGGCAAAAAGGCATCCTTTAAAAAGTGGAAATTAAATCCTAGTGAGGAAAAGAGAAGGAGCATAAACCACTAGAAGTCTAAAAATACAATTAGGAAGCCAAAAAGAAATTTGAGGAACAGTTAGCCAAAGACCTCAAAAAGTAATTATATTTTTTAAGTACTCAGAAGCAGGAAGCATGCTTAAACAACCATGGAGCCACTGGACAATCGAGTTGCTAAAGGAGCATCAAAGACGATAAAGCTATTGCAAGAAACAATGAATCATTGCATCAGTCTCTCATGCTGATGGAGTGTGAGGGAGATTCCAAATCTGAGCTATACTTTTTAGGTGACAAGTACTGAGGAACTGTCCCAGATTGAGGTATCATTAGGGAGGTTTGGAACAAATGATAAATTAAACAGCAATAAGTCACAAGGACCAGATTATATTCACCCAAGAGTTCGTAAGGAACTCAAATGTGAAACCGCAGAACACTAACTGTAGTCTGTAACCTATCATTTAAATCAGCTTCTGTACCAGATACCCTGGAAGATAGCTAATGTGATGCCCCTTTTAAAAAGAGCTCCAGAAGATGATCCCGCGAATTACAGGCCATGTAAACCTGACCTTCAGTAACCAGACAAAAACTGGTTGGAAACTAGTAATAAAACTACAATATTGTTCAACAACATAGATTAACATAATTGTTAAGGAAGAGTCACATGGTTTTAATAAGGGGAAAATCAATGCCTTCACCATCTACTAGAATTCTTTGAGGGAGACAAAATTAGCATGTGGACCGTGGATCCAGTGGATATAGTTGTACTCAGATTTTTCAGATTTGACAAAGCGTCCCTCACCAAGAGCGCTCCTTAGGCTAAAGTAAGCTGCCACAGGAGATAGAAGAAGTGCTTTCGTGGATTGTAAGTTGTTAAAAGATAGGAACAAAGGCGTAGATTAAATGGTCAGTTTTCAGAAATAGAAGAGAGGTAAATATGTGGTACCCCCAGGGCTCTGTTCCTGGAACCAGATCCTAATTCCAACGGTATCATAAATGATCTGGAAAAAAGGGGTAAACATGAGGTGGAAAAGTTGCATAATGAAAACAATGTACTAAAAGATAGTTAAGAAAGCCCAGGCAGACTGCGAAGAGCTACAAGGATCTCTCAGAAGTGCGTGACGGAACAACAAAAATGGCAAGATGAAATTATAATGTTCATAATGCAAAGTAGATGCACATGGGAGCATAATCACCAAACTATAAATATAAATGATGGGATTAAACTTAAGCTTTACACTAAGAAAAGAGATCTTGAGGTCATGATGAATAGTTCTCTGAAAACATCCACTCAATGTGCAGCAGCAGTAAAAAAAAGCAAACAGATACTGGGAATATTAAGAAAAGGGATAGATATAATAGGACAGAAAAATATATATTGCTCTAAATAACATACCATTGTATGCCACAATTTGAATACTGTGTGCAGATGCTGGTTGCCCCAATCAATAAAAGATATATTGAACTGGAAAGGTTTCAGAAAGGGCAAAAAATGATTAAGGGGTATGGGAACGGCTTCTCATGAGGAGAGATTGATAAGACTGGGACCTTTCATTCACTTGGAAAGAAAATGGCTAAGGGCAGATTGATTGAGGTATTAAAATGCATGACTGATGTACGAGAAAGTAGATGAGGAAGTGTTGTTTTAACTACTTCTTCATAACAACAAGAACTAGGGGTCACCAAATGAAATTAATAGCAGCAGGCTTAAAAAACAAATAAGGAGTATTTCATGCACACAGTACACACATTCAACCTGGTGGAAACTTCTTTGTCAAGGATGTTGTGAAGGCCAAGAACAATAACAGGGTTAAAAAAAAGAACTAGCTATAATTCATGAAGGATAGGTCCATCAATGGCTATTAGCCATGATGGGCAGGAATGGTGTCCCTAGACTCTATGTGCCAGAAGCTGGGAAATGAACAACAGGGGATGGATCACTTGATGATTACCTGTTCTGTTCATTCTCTCTGGGGCACCTGGCACTGGCCACTGCTGGAAGACAGGATACTGGGCTAGATAGACCTTTGGTCTGATCTAGTAGGGCCATTCTTATGTTCTAATGAGTGCTGTAGCTATCTTTAGAAATTTCATATTGGTATCTTCTTTACATTTTGTGACATTTGCAGTGAAAGTGTTCTTAAAATGAAGAACATGTGCTGGATCATCATCCGAGATTGCTATAAAGTGAAATATATGGCAGAATGTGGGTAAAACAGAGCAGGAGACATACAATTCTCCCCTAAGGAATTCAGTCACAAATTTAATTAATGCATTATTTTTTTAACAAGCGTCATCAGTATGAAAGCATGTCCTCTGGCTGAAGCATGATGAAGCATATGAATCTTTAGTGCATCTGGCATGTAAATATCTTGCGACGCTGGCTATAACAGTGCCATGCAAACACCTGTTCTCACTTTCAGGTGACATTGTAATTAAGAAGTGGGAGCATTATCTTCTGCAAATGTAGCAATTGGCTTAACAAGAAGTAGGACTGAGTGGACTTGTAGGCTCTAAAGTTTTACATTATTTTGTTTTTGAGTGCAATTATGTAACAAAAAACCCCTACTTTTGTAAGTTGCTCTTTCATGATAAAGTGCAAATATTTGTAATAAAAAATAATATAAAGTGAGCACGGTACACTTTGTATTCTATGCTGTAATTGAAACAGATATATTTGAAAATGTAGAAAAACACCCAAAAATATGTAATACATTTCAATTAGTAGTCTATTATTTAACAGTGCAATTAATCGTAATTAATTTTTTTAATCGTGATTAATTTTTGGGGGGTTAATCGTATGAGTTAATTGCAATTAATCGACAGCCCTAATTAAAACAGTTAACACATTTTTAAATATGACCCATTTTTCTAGTATAGATATGGACTCAATGATAAAGATTTTGCATGTTAGTCATGGAGGTGTGAAAAATATTACAGAAAAATTGCTTTTTAATATCATGGTTTCATTAAGTGGACACTTGTACAGTAAATATCTTGAAACTTACCAGGATAACTCTTCTATCTATCTTACCCAACCCAAAGACAGAGAAAGAAAATAGCGGCTTAGCTTAATCGTGGGAAAATATTTAGATTTTTCAGGCTTTCTTTAATGAACAAGTTACATTTTAATTTCAGTTTAACAAGGAGAGTTCCATGTCTCCTACCAGCTTTAGTTTTGTCATGATATATTCACGGGTCCAGTTCTCCCCTTTTCTGGCCTGATTCTCTGCTACATCTGTTTTATGCTGGTATAACTAACTCGAATCACATCAGGGCATCCACATTTAATTTTTGTACTTTTAATTAAGTGTTGTTCTGTTTTGGGGATAGTTCAGGGAAATGTAGCTCCTGCCCCTCTCTGCTTTACAGAGTTCTTTTTGTATGCCACGGAGTCTTGCACAATTGCCGAGCTGTGTGTGTGTATATTGGGGGTGGAGAGAAAGACTTTGTATGGCTTCTCTTCCTACCCAACCTGTACGCAGGACCGGATTTGGTCTTGGATGTAGATCTAAAAATAATTCCCAATGTCTGGAACTATGCCTACAAAGCATGCTAGATGGATTCATTATAATAACCAAAGAGTTTTTATTTTATTTAAAAAAGATCATTTAGGGCAATCTACTTCATATGTCATTATTTGTATAAAAGATAATACTTAATCCTTCCCAAAAGGGATAAAACTATCTCCTTGGTTTTTTGCTCTTGTCATCAAGGTACTTAAACAGCAATAGTACCACCAGGTGCCTTCTTTGGGAAGTTGAATAGTGTTGCTCAACCTGTCATATGCTGTTACCTCACATACCCTACTACATATCCTGTCTTTTGTCATCTTTCCTGTTGCTCTCTGTAGGATGTGCACAGGATGAGCTTCACTGAAAACTGTCATCCAGCTAACCAAGCTGAAGTTAAATGGTTGCAAGACCTAGATTATGCTTCTTAGCAGAATAAAAGACTTCAAAGAGTCTGAAGCCATGGTGTCTCCAATAGTTTCTACTAGTCAAAGGCACGTATCCACAATCTGTCAAGTCAGTCTATGGGTTAGGAGTGTTCATATAGCAACGTCCATGACAAGTGTGTGTTTTAGGACCTGCCCTTGATAATACATGCCTGGATTACCGCAGTGCAATCTATCTGCACTTAAAGGTACCAATCCTGAGAAAAGTAAAACTGGCACAGAATGTAGCTTCAGACTTCCTTAGCAACACAGATCACTACAAGCACATTATATCTCTACTAAGCTCATTTCACTGGCTTCCCAGTGAACACCACATCATGTGTTTATTTTCAAGGTGCTTAGTGGTTTAAGACCAGAATATCTAAAAGAACCAGAAACAGTACGTGGCCAAACCAGCATCATCAACTCTGCTCCTCTGTCACAATGGAAATGTCTGTGCAGAGCTGCAACTCATCTGTGCAGGGGCAGAGCCTTCTCGGGAGCTGGTCCAGACCTGTGAAACTCACTCTTGCAGGAATCTTCAAGAATCACTTCAAACCTCACTTTCCATTCTAAACACACAGAACACTTCTTTGAACTGACCTTCACAAATAAAAACACAACATACACACACAAATTATCCCCCTAAAGAGAGGATTAAGGAAGCAACCATCTGACAGATACTAGTCTCATCGTTTAAGGCACTGCTGGAAGGTGCTTAGAACAAGTACCGGACTAGAGAGAAAATTTTGACACTTCCCCATCTTAGCCAAGAGAAAGGTTCCTTTTGGATCACTTGGTAGATCTGCTGCTGTCAGACCACTAATTCTGTTCTCAGCAAGGTGATATGCAGGATATATGGTGAGTTCAGTTAGCAGATGAGACACTCCACTCTTTGGATACGTCTGTTCCAATATCTGGCCACCGAATGCCAGACAACTATACCTTCTCTTATGTCACTCTATTTCTCCTGTGTTGTGCCTCTAAGTCATTAACTATTCCACTTGTGGCTGATCTTTCTCACATGCTTTCATGCCTTCTGAGTCTAAAACCCCTATGCATAACCAAGCAATCTCCCACAGTCCTATATTTATGAATATGTCAACCTAAAGGCCTGATCCTCCTCTCACAGACTTCAGTGGTACAGAGGTAGAGCCTCTGGGTTTTAGCAGCCCAAACAACAAAGCATATGGAAAAAGCCTGCTTACTTCCTTAGCCTTATTGATTTAAAGCATTTTACTCTGAATAGAGTGCATTGCACCCACTAAAGTATTTACATACTTTTAATAGTCCAGAGCATCTGAAAATTATTCCAGTGCATCTTATTTACTGTAACATGTTTAGATTTCCACAGATTAATGGCCTATTTTTGGAAGATGGCTCCATGACAAAGAAGCTGGTTTCTACCAAACGATTGTCTGGGGAAAAAATTGGGCTCCATATCTCCTTTTCCTTCCCATCTCCTCTAAAGAAACAGGAGTAAAATTGACATTGCCATTTCATCCTCCTGAAAGGCTTCTTCATAAACAAATGGATAATTCCTTTATACTTTACAACAGAAACGCCATTTCTCCCACTTTCCTAAATGAAGATAGTAGAATGGCTACCCTTTTCTAGTCCCCTCTCTCGAAATACATTGTCTTGCAATACATACTCTAGCTTGATGAATAAACCTCATGAAGGTTTGTTGGTTTTTTTTTTAATTAAATTGATATAAAATGAATTTGAGTGTAGAAGAGTGTACTTATTGCTGGCATGCCCCCTCATGGTCAGGTGTTGCATAGCAGACTAGCTTATCTACCGCACCCTCCTGACAGCTGTTCCAGGCCTACAGAGGTATGCCTTTTGTCATGACAGAGCAAGCTGGCCAGATCACTTTGAGTTTCTCCTCTTCCAGTGTAACAGAAAGTCCCACAAAGAAAAGTCCAACAAATAATTCCAAGAACTTGTGTCAGGTCTCTAACCCCCACCCAACTCTGGCTGTAATGGTCCTTACCTTACGCCCTTGCTTCAGCACTTCACAACCCCTCTATCTTCGCAGGCTCCACCACCTCTCCAGATTCACCCTTCTTTCAGGGCAGGAGCTCGCAGCACCTCCAAAAAATCCCAAATGAAAATACAAACAGTTCTTTCCTTCCTTGGGCTCAAATTTTCATCCCTTTTAAGTTTTCTCTTGGCTCCATTCCTCACTTGAACACCTCCCTTCACTTTCTGCCTGGGGATCCAAATCCTGCCCTCTTGTCAGGGCTTATTGCTGGAGCTTGCTTCACACCATCTCTCCTGGCGTCTTGCCAGCATTCTCTACTCTGGAGAGGATCCCAAGGCCAACTCTCCACTCTGGGCTTTGTCTTCAATCTTGCCACTCTCTCTTCTGCCAAGAGAGGAACTGCAGAGTTCTCTCCATGTTATCCCCTTTTACTCAGGACCTCCTCTTTAACTGGGCCTGGCCCACCCTCCAGGTGACCTAACTGAGCTCTTCAGCTCTATTTAACTCTTTGAGACCCAGTGTGGATATGCACCCCATTACTGTGAGAAAGAGATTGTATAAGAATGAAAATGGGAGGAGACACACAGATCCAGGCTGCTGGCACATGGTACACATACATAGGCAGAGGACAAAGACTAGTGTGACAAAGTTCCTCCTCTGCCTTGGTGGGTCCTGCGCTTATTGGCAGATTTGCTTGCCTCAGAGATCTTCCCCTCTGGTGGAACCCACAGTCTGGGTCAGCTCCTCCTATGTCTGATCAGGAGTTGGGAGGTTTGGGGGGAACCTTGGCCTGCCCTCTATTCTGGGTTCCAGCCCAGGGCCCTGTGGATTGCAGCTGTCTATAGTGCCTCTTGTAACAGCTGAATGAAAGCTACAACTCCCTGGGCTACTTCCCCATGGTCTCCTCCAAATACCTCCTTTATCCTCACCACAGGACCTTCCTCCTGGTGTCTGATAACACTTGTACTCTTCAGTCCTCCAGCAGCACACCCTCTCACTCTCAGCTCCTTGCGCCTCTTGCTCCCAGCTCCTCGCACGCACTTCCTCTCCCCTGACTCCCCCTGGCCTGACTGGAGTGAGCCCTTTTATAGCATCAGAGGGACCTAATTAGAGTCAGGCGCTTAACAGCCTCACTTGACTCTTAGCAGGTTAATTGGAGTTAGGTGTTCTCATTAGCCTGGAGCAGCCCCTGCTCTGTTACTCAGGGAACAGAAAACTGCTTATCCAGTGGCCAGTATATCTCCCTTCTTCTACTCTGCTGTTCCCAACTGGCCTGGGTCTATCACACTAGGTAGGGAGAAAGGAGCAGTGATCAAATTCTCTTTATATTTTTAAAACTCCCAAAAATATATTAGAAGGGCTGTACCTGCATTTAATTTGTAATGGGGAAAAACTGGCAGCAGCTGAACATGTGGTGCCCACAACCTTCTCCCCTATCCTCCAGAGTGTGATTTAAATGTTAAGGATGAAGTCATGCTCCATACACAGAAAATGCCTGCCTGGAGGACAGGAATTTCTGCAAGGTTCACCTCACACAGTACTCCAGACTGTTCCATGGGTGGGTTGGTGGGAAGGGTTGCCTATCCCAACCCTTTCCTTTGTAGTAGGCAAAGAGTGAGACCCCCTCAAATGCACAATGTCTTGAAATCTACTAGGAGAATCTTACAGATTTCAGGTCATATGCAGAAGTCCATTCCATTGCCCACTTTGCCTGGGCGCCTGTTACTCTCTGAGAGCATGAGAATTTCTAGAGCCATGCTGCCTATGAATGCGACACTATTGAGTGCAGTCTTACTATGCAGAGAGGCAATCATACTGATGAGATATTATCCCTTCTACTTCATGAGGCAGGTGTGGATGAGCCTTTGCAGTAGCAGGAAGTGGGGAAAGAATATGTCATGGAGCAGCTGCTGTCCTTTTCCACATCCCTCTCCCTCCCTGCCAATTTCCATTAGGTTTGGCTGCCCTCTGCTCATGGTAGCAGAGGAAGAGCAAAAAATTCTTCGCACTTAGAAAAGATGAAGTGGGACACAATCAAGGTCAGAAGTTTGATTTACTGGTTATAATCTGGATTATGTAGCTCATGAATAGATACAGTACTTTTATTTATCTGCTCTGTTCTTATGAGCAGGGAGTGTACTTGTAATCAGGGCTGTATATACACAGGTGCCAATCAACACAATGCCTTTAAGCATACAGTAGCTTCCAAGTCAGACATGCCATTACATACAATGGGACAAATTCTGCCTTTAATTCAGTTACTTCAACAGAGTTACTCTGAAATTACACTGTAAAACAGAAAGGAATTTGGTCCTATACAACCACTTGGTTGTATATAGCACTGTTAGTAGATATCAGTACATTAAAACTATATAGAAAAGCCTTGTTTGTAGTATATAATTATATCCAGAGTGACATGGGATATTCTTCTCTATACTCATAATTGAAATGCACATAAAACTGACTTCTGCAGTCCCAAGTAAGGTGTTTGCTTGCACATTTCTACATTCTGCCTGCATATGAAGACACCACAGGCAGGTACATTGAAACTAACTGTTGTATACACACACATCTGTAGTCACAATCTCAAAATAAAACTTTAGTGTTTTATTCCTTATAGAGAACATTATACAGCCTAAAACAAGTCTGTGCAACCTTCATTTTTTTTTAGAGAGAGCACCCAAACACCACCGAAGATATGATCATTGGAAAGACTGCTGCAACAAGTTACTAAAATATTTAAGGTCAATCAGATTTTACTCCTGACATTATTACCAATGTCTCCTGAAAAGTTATAACTTTTACCAAGTAATTTAATTTTATCTATTTTCAATATCATATACTTAAGCATCTAGTTTCCTTTTATGAGAGAAACCTAAACTTTTTTTATTTTTTTTAAAAAACCCTTTATACTATCTCTATTATTTAGTGTATTATTCACCTTATCTTTTACACTTTAAGCTCTTTGGCATTATAGGAGAAATCATCTGCTACACACTTGCCTCAGGCAAAAGCAGATTCGTAAACTCTGCCCTTAATCTCTCCGTTTTCTTCCAATTAAAAACAATCTTTCCTCAATACTCTAATTAATACTTACACATTAAAATATTAGGCATTATAGCAGAAATCATCTGTTATATTCTTGCATGCAGCAAAACTAGGTTCGTAAGCTCTTGCCCTTAATCTTTCTTTAAATTTCCTTCCATTTAAAAACAATCTTTCCCCAATACTCTAATTAATGCAAATAATATTCATGATTAGTTAGTATTATGCTAATCTGAGCCCCAAATTTACCTAAATCTGCATGGTGTTGTCTGAGTACCAGATTGCTTTAGGTTTCTAAGTAAAATTACATTAGCCTGCCAGCTGTACAAAACAACATAATAGAATAGAAATCCAAGCAAATAATCAAGATTACATCAGTTTTGTTTCTTAATGAACAACTGTTTGCATTAGGGATTACAGACAAATTATGGTTTTCCGATCTGTACCCAGGCAACCAGGCATCTGTTGAGAGGCTTCCTTTTTTCCTGACTACCCCTAAATAGATTGAGAGCTAAGGCAGTGAGAGAAGAGTCTAATATTTCATGTAATTGAATTTGTTCCATTACAAAGCAATCATCACTCTGAGGCCCACTACTAACCCTTAAATTTCTCTCTTCAGCCACTTTCTGGAATGCAGGAGAATATTTTAGAATAGGTAACAATCACTGTGCTTCTCTCATTGCATAAAAGCAAATTACGTACCTTAGAGCCGTACCTGTTTGCAGTTACACTTTAGGCCAGTTTCCAAACCCATGCTCTTGAAAATCCTGCTGCTTGTTTGGCACAGTTGGAATGCCACCAGTAAGGATTATATACTAACATGGTATTTCTGACTGAGACCTAATAGTCTATGTTAACAGTGAACTTGCAGAAAAAAGGAGCCATCCAGAGTTTGGCTTCTGTTCCATGTTACTTGAGCCATGTGAAATTGGGGGCTATAATGAAATCCTTGTATCACAATGACTGCTAATCTTTAAAGTGTAACAAATGAACACCATTTCATGGATGTGTGTGAGATTCAGCAGCCCAATGGCTTCAAGTTTGTCCCTGCTTCATGTCAAACTGCTGTGACACGCTTGTTATTCTCTTCTGCTTGATTTAATTATTCTCCTTGTGTACAGGTTTACTCATTCTTCAATGCCCTAATCTTGTCTCCAGAACTCACACTGTGACAGCTCATTACTGTTGGTAAAAATGTAGGACGCTGATAGGAAAAGAAGGGCTCTGATACATTTGCCATTGTATATTGAGACATTCTGATTTCAACATACAAGTAACGAGTTAATTGCAAATCAATCTCTGGAGTGCAGAATGGTAAAGGACTGATAAATCAGGCACCACATGTTGAATGACAGCACCAAATAGCAACAGGGAAGTTTTGGACAACTTGCTTTTGTGTGTCAATCCCTATATTGGCATTATGATCACATTTTGTCTAAACAGAAGTATCAAACGCATCACAAGTGCTATTAAGGCACACTGACACTACCTGTTGTGGAATTTAAGAGGCCTGACAAAGTTAAATATAATTCCCTAAAAGATCAAACTAAATAGCTCTAGATATTTTTAACAGCAGGTTATGGAATGTCAGCTGACACTATAACTTGTACATTTTTATTTTACAACAAATAATGCACATTCCTGACTGTATCACTTTTCTCTTCAGTGCCTATTGCCATAGGAAAACAGTCCCCTAAATACTGCTCTTTACACGATGACAAATTGCAATTAAATCTGAAGCTAAAAGTGCTTCTCATTTGCAGCCTCTGTCAAATGTCATTTTAAAACTCCATTTCTGTTTCAGTAGCATATTATCTAGGCTATTATGTTATGAGAATTTGTGAACGACTGCAAAAAAATATAAAAGTGAGTTTTTAAATGTCTGTTCAACACTGTGGGCCTGATTTGCCTCTCACTGATACCGAGTTTACAACAGTGTAAACCGCTATTATCTTTGTTGGTGTTACTCATGAATTATACCCGTGCAAATGAGGTCTAAATAGTCCTTCTACTTTGAATGTTGCCTTAAAGCTAATTTAGATGAGGATGTCTCCCTGCAAGCGAGCAATACTTTCTGAAAGTGTGCAGGGATTGTGAAAACTTAATTAAAATGTTAACAGATGAGCCACTCTTCACACAAGATACTAGGAAACAACCTGGAATTTCCAATGGTCTGTTGCTACGCTATAACTTGAGATAGCTGGATCTGTAAGAAGGAGAAAGAAAATCTCAGGAACTACATAAAGTAAAAGAAAAATCCCATAAGGCAAGAAAAGTCTAAACTTTATTTAAGAATATGAGACAGTGAAAAAATTAAAATGTCTGCTTAGTAAGATACATATTTCTTAGGTAAGCACATGGAAGGAAAATCTAAGTAAATGGCACTATGCTGATGAATGTAGCTGTTCTGCTGATTCAAGGCAGATTGATAGATTTACTCATTCATTTGTGAAGATACACTACCATACTGTTTGTCAGCCAAACACTTTGTGATATAGTGGAAAGCTCACATCTGTATGAAATGCTTACTGTACTCAATTAACCTCATTGTTCACAAAAAGCTAACAAGTCATCAACATTAACACAGCCACTTGAGTATGTGTAAGCTAGTTGTTTTAATACAGTTAGTATATAACTGTGCTTTTTATTACATAATCCTTTTAAATGTCCTTGGGTACCGTTACAATAATTAGGAAAAAAGCAACTTTATTATTCTAATAAAAATAAATACGGTTACAGTGCCGTTTTCTCTATATCTTATTTAGGTAGCATTATTCATCATAACTTCTGGCTGCAAACTTTGTATTAGTTATTTTCTCCAAACAATTATTGTAAGCCAAGCTACACATAAAATCAGAGTGAGACCGATGGCACAGGGGACTCGTATCGGCAATATGGTGCTGGTAAATAACAACCAAGTCGTTTACACTTGATGATTTAATAACACTCCAGGTGAAACAAATTGCTGGTCTAAGTCCAGGGTCTAGTGGACAAATGTCCACATCCCCAAAACATCATCATAACCAGCAGCTACTGGCAGGGTCAGAACCAAAGACTGAAAATTCATCATACTCCTAGTGGTGGGTCACTACTGCTCATGGCTGAAGCTTATTGACATGGCTGCATGAGGGAAGCTTGTACAGCCATTGCCTGCGCTATAGATGTTCTGTAGATAGATTATTTCAGTCTCCAGGACAGATCCATCCAGTATCTCTAGCGACCACTAAATACACCCAAGAACACACACAAAAGCATAGCCATTGGGCTGGCCTAGCGACTGAACAATAGTGCTCTGCAATCATGTTCTCACTTCTTGGATTGACAAGGTCCAATTGTGCTGTGAAGGCCTCCAAACTCCTGGGAGAAGACTTTTCAGTCAGAACGATGCTCGCTGCAATGACAGTCCTTGATGGCATTTGTAGAAGGTGAGAGAGAGAGAGAGAGAAGGAAGAAAGAAGAAAAAAAAAAAGAGGATCTTCAAAGGCCCAATAGGGACATGGAATCTCCCTAATGAAAAAGGTACATAGAACCCTGTTTTTGAACAACAGAAGTAATTGGTGTTAAGTTGGGCTGATGGACAATTTACTGTTAATTTTAAAGCTTTAAAGTTAAGAAATTAACTTATGAACAGAAGGAATTTTCCCATTATATTGTGAACTACAGATGTTACCAGGAAAGGGAGAAAATGGAATAGACAGGAAAATGTGGGGGGCAGAAATAGACAAAATGAGAACTTCAGCATGAGTTCTTCTTTGCTCACTGCCTCACTCAGGGCAGAGAGGGAGATTGTGTCACAGAGTATTACTCCAGTAGTTTCCAACAGCCACCCTCATCCTGATATGATCATGCATATGCTTCCATACTCCAACTTTGACCTGCAGAGGTACCTGCAAGAGTCACACACAGAGTTCTCTCACATTGGGAATGCGAGGTGTTGAGTGTTGCTCAAGCAACCCTGGCAGCAAGGATGTTCTGCAGGGCAAAATCCAACCAATCTTCAAGTATGGTGTGATAGCCCTTCAATGGATTTTGAAACAATGTTTAATTTTACTTTGAGGTAGCAGAGTGCTGCTTCCCAAATAGTCTGCGGTTCAATTTTATTTTTAATGAAAGGTTCAAATAATATTTCCTGTTGTGGTTAGCTAATGGGAAAATTTTAAATTATTATAATAAAGAAATGGCAGTTTTATCCCCAAAGGGTACATTTAGTACCAAATGTATTATTCACTAACTCCGAACAAACCAAAGCAAATCTACATACTATAACAATACACCACAGAGGGCAAAATACTCCATCAATTATTCTTTATGAATATCTCTAATGATGAGGTCTATACTCTCCCTTGAATCGATTGCCCTGTGGTAGAGTATGGAGTGGAGAACAGCACCTTGCTGGATCTGTAGTTTGCTGCGTCCCACACAGATCTGTCCTGCCCTGCTTTCTCTGTTTCTTTCTGTTACTAATAACATGCCAGTTAAATTATGAAATGACATAAGAGAAAGCTATACATAGTCTTATCATTTTAAGCCTGCTGCCTACCTAAACAGAGTGCTTTATTCCAATTCAGATCAGCTTTTTTATGATACATATTTCAGTATACATGAAAACAAGTTTCATTACATGCAGAAATTCTGGATCAATGAGCATGATGTAATATTAGGGGCTTGCAAATTATAGTTGAGAAAAATTGATAATTGATTGTTTGATAATTGATAATTTTTCACAAAAATATTCCCACCCACACAAAAATCTATGCCTGTATGTCCAAACTACAGTTATGGCTGGAAACTAAACAAAGGTAGAACTAATTTATCTGTAACTTCAAACCAGCAAGAACAAGCAGTTTTAGTCAGAGTTGATTTTTATTAACACACACATGTAATCAAATTTCTTTTACAAAGTGGTTGGAGTATAAGGAATATGTTTATGAGCTAGCTCTGCTAAAATGGTAAAAAATAATAGGAATAGAGTAATTGTAAGTTTGCTGGCTTAGTGAACACAAAAATGTAATAAGAACTGAAAAATTTAGGGTTTCACTCAGAACTTCCTGCAGCTATTTGACCATACTGATGACAGCATCCAATCTGAGAGGAAATAAGAGACATATCTCCTTTAAATATGCAATGTACAATTCTGTAAGTGTCCAAAAAAAGAGCAGAGGAATTTGAAAACCATGCTTGTGAAGACATTTTTCTTGGGGAAAGAATACCCAATTTTTAAATCACAACACATAACTAATATTAAATATTAATATTGAAACCTCTGTGAGCAACACCTGTCCCCTAGACAAGTTTATTCTGACAGCAAATTAAATTCCCAGTTACTTTTAGGTTTTCATTTCCTTAGTGAAACAAGAAATGTCACTACCTGAGCAGTGCAGTTATTTGTAATATTAGTATTTTCTCCAGGAGCTTAAACAGAATTCTTCTTTTCCACAAAGAACATTAGAAATTAAAAAGGAATAGGTATTCAAGTTGCAGCTTCTACAGATCTGTGGGCAAAGGTTTCTAATTTACAACAATCTAATTTAGTAGCACATATAATTAACATAGTTCACAAACTCTTATATACGTTTCTATTATAGACTGCTGTATACCTGATTTGATTGACAAACAAAAGGATCTATTCACAGCCTGGGATAGATTTATAAAACAAGATCCAAACAAGTTCATGAGATCCTAATATTTGTAAACCTTGTAGTTAGTCAAACAGAAAAAAACAGTTCCATTGTATGGTTCATATGTGATTTTGTAGTTAAGCATGCGCACGGTTGGGATTTAGATTTTTAAGAATGTAAGGTAAATTGGTAACTTGAACAATAGCTTATGAACATAACCTTGAGCTACCCTATCCACTTAGCCCTTCTTTCCCTGAAATTTATAAAATGAAGTTATTGTGCTTAGATTCATGAATAAGCACAGCATGTTCAATATGTCCGCTGTTGCACTGACATTTGTTTCAAAATCATTTAATTAAAAGTCATTATTGAGGACAAAGGATTCATTAACAAGCTGCACATCTGAACAATTGATGGAGATGTGTTGTGAATATCATTTTAATCCAAATTAGAAAACTGCACAGATCTATTGCTGCAAAATATTGAGAGACTGCAACTCCTTCGGAATGTGATTAACAGTTTTGTAAAACCAAAAAGTACATTAAAGCTTGGCCTTATTATTAAACCTAAGATTGGACTCATCCTTGCACATTATTAATGTTAAGATATATTATGTCTTTTTAAAGCCTTCAAGGATATATATACTATTAATAAAGTCTGAAATATTAATATTGGGATGATGGCTCTCTTACAAGATATTTTCTTTTTTAAATTTAAAGTATAGTGTTTTCAAGGTGTAAAATAAAGTGAATTCTTGATAAACATTTTTCAATTCTGTTTTGATCAAGGCATTACATTAAAAGGAAATGTGCAGTATTTGCAATACATCCAGGCGTTCCAATAACCACTGGATTATTTCATTTATTATTGATCTATTAATTCAGTACCTTTTAAGCTATTTATTAAAAAACATCAGTTTTTAAAATTCTCTCTCTCTGTTATGCACATATACAATTTTAATATTTTGAGATTAGGGTAAAGATTTTGTTGGGTTTATTCACTGTCTATTAGAATAGACAACAAATTACCGGCAACACACAAAACTGTATATGGTAAGCTGTTGGCAATATCCTATTAAATTAAATGCAAAAATTAAATGTAAGAAAAAGTGTTTTGTGTTCATAAGGATCATAATATTCATAAAATCTACCTCATTACTTCATAAATAGAAACATTTTACTAAAACATCAGAAAGTCTGTGTTTCTATACATACAATACATATAACTCTACGTACTATATTCTTAAGAAATTTATATATGATTCCCCCATCATAAAGTTATATGAAAAAATAAACACACTGTAGAACTAAGATATACACAAACCTCACGTGTATCTAGCTGACAGTTTATGTTTTTAAAAATATATATTGACGTTTACTTTCCCTTACGCTGTTCATTGCTGTCTCAGTAAGAGTTTCTCTCCCTTGTGTTTTAGTAAAACATGCCCATATTGAAGAACCCACAGATGGAGAAAGTGTATAACTGCTGTTTGCTTGATTTTTTCCTCATCAAATGAAATTTGTTATTATTGCTACAAAATAGAAGAGTCCAAATGAAATAGTAAGACAGGAAACACTTGAACAGAACTATAATAGTAAAGCCGAGGACACAGACTTCACTTATTAACAACAACAATGACAGAGAGAGGGGAAAAGAACATTGTTTCCTTAATAATTTTTTTTAAAAAATATTTAAAAACTTCTTTTAAAAGGTGTTATTTTTAGGCACATTCTCACAAAAATTGATTTAGAACATCCATGCTGCATTATGACTTTAAATACATATATATCCATAATGAAAGAACAAGTTTGTAATGAGGTTTGTAATAATAGTGTTTGTTAGTTAACTTTTTTACAACTGTAAGCAAGGATTGTAGTACAATATTTCCTGTTCTGCATGAAGCATTTGCAGTTCAACATTCCCAATCATACAGGAAAGAAAACAAACTCATGCTTTTTTTTACTCAAAACTTCATGATTTATTTATGCTGCATTTTCCTGACATAAACTTTGTGTGAATAATGGACATATAAACAAACTCTAGCATTAGTAATTTGTACATTATGAAGTTCAAACATGAGAAATAATGACCTACTACAAGAGAAAATAATCTACGTTTGTATGCACGAATTTGCCTCAGGTCCTACAGTTATAAACATATAAATAAAAAACATGAACTGAAATAAAAAGCTATCAACAATCACTTGATTCTCTACAATATTAAGTTGTGATGAATTTTTAGCTCCCTTTTAAAAATACACATGCAAGACACGCTAATGGCATAACATTTAAGTTAATTATCTGTATTTTACAGATTAGAGTTCCTGATAAAGTATGCATGTAGTGAAAGTATTGATACTTCCCCCCACCCCCGAAGCAATGCCAGCTTACTGAAAACTATCCATACAGAAACTTTTATTAAAATAAGGAACAGTGCTCAACCCCTCAAAAACCTTTGAACAAGCAAGATTAATTAAATCTTCTCTGCAAACGTTTTAGAGTATCTTCCTCTGAACATGTCAGCCACTTTAATAACTCATTTCAATAATCTACATACATAGAGTACTAAAGTTTGATTAAAGTTTTAAATATGAATCTAAATATACTACCATAAAGTATTAGTCCCATTGACAGACACTGATTCACAAAATAGCTGATCACTCGCTCTCTTTTCCTGAGTAACTAACCTTTTAAAATTAACATGATAGCTCAAACTGCAATAGATCAACAAGTAGCAAAGACAGAAAAACTCTCCTTCTCTGCATTGAAAATGTACAGAAATGATCACAAGCAGCAAACATAATTTAAATTAAATACTCCCTTAATATATGACACCCTTATTGAAGGCTCATAGAAAACCTCCACCATTAGAAAAAAGAATAAAGTCCTTGCAAAGTAGTGTAGAAAGGCAGTAATAATCAGACAGCTTCCTTCTGTCCAGGGACTGGGATGTGCTATCCACTGGTGCTCCCCATATCCACCGGCCAAGAATAAAGTGCCTATTGTCTCAGCACTGTACTAATTGTGAAAAAAACAGCCCATGTAGTATGCATAATAATTATCCAGACAAACAAGCAAAGGCAATCAAGGAAGGAATGAAAAGGGTAAAAATACATGACCAGACAAAGCAACCCAAGAATGAAATTAATATTCATAATGGAATGTTAGCCAGCAGAAGGTCCCCATTCATGGCATAGCTTTTCATACAAGAGATCTTTTGTCTACAAAAATCAGTATATGAAGAAAACTTCATGTAGCACTGGTGAGAAGAAAAGCTTTTCTTTCCAAAATACTTGCTCCTGGCCACAGAATTTTGATCTAAGTAAAATTTGACTCCTTTACCCGGTAGCAATAAAAAGTTGTCTGTCAGGGTCCACGCCTCCCTGGGTTCTTTCTCTCTCTCTCTCTTTTTTTATCCTTCATTTGCAGCTGTATAAATATGAACAAAAAAGCCACGCTTGCCCACACAAAGAAAAAAATGGACTGAATATGCATAGGCTCATTAACTAAATTTAATTATGCCAAGCGGCATATTAATCAGTAGTTGCTCCAGTTACTGTATTCATTGTAAGGGAGGAGGATTCCAAATTAAGGGGAAGCGTGGGGGACAAATGCATACTGATTAGGAAGCTGCTCACAATGTGATACAATACACTTTCTAAATAATTATTCAGAGCAAACAGAATAAAGAGGCAGATTTTTCTGTTTTAAGACCAACTCAAGAACAATTAGCCAAGAACACGATGACATAACCGCTTTCTTTTTCTGTGACTGCTTCTACCTTCACATTCTCACACCAACCAGCTTGGTGCACACTGTAAAATTTGCATTTTGCTTTTTTTTTTTAAAAGAAGAAAAATCTCATGCTGTCTTTGCTGCCTTTTTAAAAAGAAGGCCCATACCCCCGTCACAATAGAAGAGAAACTCTATCTAATGCACTGTGAAGTTTAGGGATTCCTCAGAGTCACTGAACTTGTGTTTGAAACTTTTGCACAGACTCTCAACTTTATAACATGTGCATTGCAATAATGAAGGAGGAGTTCAGAAAAGGGGGAAAAAAATCTTTCAGGGAGAAAAAAAATGTTTTCACGCCAACTTACCATCCACCAGGTCCTGGCTGACATGTCATAACATAGCTGCCATTTTATGGAGCTGTCCGATGCCTTCCCTGCCATTACGCTGTCAGCAACCTTCATCAGATGCAGCTCAACGGAAGATAAGACACCTAATCAAGAAAACATCAGCAGTGCCTTGCTGGGCTACATGTAGGCCAATCCTTATCACACTGCATCATGGGAAAAGCTCCTTTATTAGCAAGAACTCCAACCTCACAGATATAAAGACAAGGATCAGGTTGGTTTCTTTTCTTTTTTTTTTTCTTTTTTTTTGTCTGAAGGGATTGGTGAAACTAGCTAGCATTCTTTGTGTATCATGTGTACAAGAGTTTAGTATCTTGCAAGTGGGCGGCTAACTGCTTTGCTGGGCTAGGCAGACTAAAGTTTATTTGCATTCTTCTGTGTTGTATATTGTTTGACATGATCCGTGGTCAGCTCTGAGCAGATGGGGGGGGTGGGTATAATTCCTCAGAATTAATATCTCCCCAACAAAGACATAACAGTTTCATTGACACAATCGGGGCATGGTTCAGATGTCACTGTGCTCGTGCGCACACACACACTCGCAGAGAGGAACACACAGGTAGCAGCTGCAGCTGGATTCAGCTGTGGTTGCCAAGGGCTACACATTCTATTCTCATACTGGACATATGTAAACAGTTTAACTCTTTGCAATCAGAGTTTAACAAGAAATCAGCAGACTGGGAGGGTAAGTCAGCATGAAGAATGGGGGTGTGGCCAGGATTTCAGTGCTAGAGATAGGAGGTTATAAGGTGGGAAAAGCTCACTGCCTTCCCTCTTGATTCCAGATTAGTTAGTCAGGACAGACATGGGGAGGAGACAGGTTTTGTTCCCTCTTCCCTCCCACACCACAGCTTCTGATGATCTGTCTATTGTACCTGTCACTTGCAGAAACAGACAGACATTTTTCAAGCAAGATTTCCTCTCTAGAGATGCTACCACTTCTCTTTGCCTATTTAAAGCACCATGACGTTCTTGGATGAAAAGTGATATAAAAGAGCTACCAATTCTGAAATTACTTCACATTGTACTTATGTGCTTTTGTATTTCAACAAACAGACACACACGAAACCAAACTCACCTATATGAAAAACTTACATTACAGGGGATACACAAAGCAAATAGGTTTCTGCCACGTCCCTATCTCCATGAATCAAAGTTGGTTTTGCTCCTATATTCTCAACAACTGGAATAAATTGCCAAGGGAGTTTGTGGAATCTCCATCTGTCATAGCTTCCTACTCAGATTTGAACCTTAGCGTTCATAACCTGAGAAGCTAGCATGAACCCTCTAAGCTTAATTACCAGCTTAGATCTGATAGGCTGCCACCAACCAGGAATCAGTGCCTGGTACACTTGGGTCCCCCAAACTTCCCTGTGGGACCCCACAACTCAGATGCCCTGAGTCTCCTAACACAGGGAAATAAACCATTCCCCCCACCTCTCTCCCACCCAGAATTTCCTCCTGGCTCGCTGAGGAGGTTACTAATGCAACCTCTTTACATCACAATACAAGAAGCATGTCTCCTCTCTTCCACACAGAGACAAACCAAAGACAAGGAAACAGAAAAGATTCCTCTCTCTCTTCCCCTTAGCTTCTTCCAGCCCTGGGACACTAGGAGGTAAACAAGAGAGCAGTCTTTCCCCTCCCCGTTTTTCCTTCTCCACCAATTTCCTGGTGAGTCAATAGAAAAAAATCACAGGTCTTAAAAAGACAAAACTTTGAATAAAAAAAAGAAAGAATAAGAATTAACAGTTCTTGTAATCTAGATTGTAAGATATTGGGTTTTCAACTTATAAGAAATAATAAACAATAGAAAAGATAAAACAGCCTTATCCAAAAACAATACAATTAAAGTACTTATAGCCAAATACACATAAAGACTCCACCCAGCCAATACACAGATGCAAATAAGCAAAACATTTAAAAGACTATACTTTTGCTACCTTTGTAGTTACAACTGGGAAACAGAAGATTAGAAGGACTGGAAATAGACCTCTCATCGCTGAGAGAGCAAGAACAGGCAAAGACCAAGACCAAAAACACCCAAATCTCCCTCCCTTAAGCTTTGAAAAATCTGGTTTCCTGATTGGTCCTCATTGTCAGTGTTTGGTTCCTTGTTAACCCTTTACAGGTAAAAGAAACATTAACCCTTAGCTATCTGTTTATGACACCATCACTGGAGATTTTTAGGTGCAGGTTAGACAAACACCTGTCAGGGATGGTCTAGATCAGGGGTAGGCAAACTTTTTGGCCCGAGGACCACATCTGGGTATGGAAATTGTATGGCGCGCCATGAATGCTCACAAAATTGGGGGTTGGCGTGTGGGAGTGGGTGAGGGCTCCTGATGGGGGTGCAGGCTCTGGGGTAGAGCCATAAATGAGGAGTTCAGTGTACAGGGACTCCAGGCTGGGGCAGGGGTTGGAGTGCAGAGAGAGGTACGGCTCCGGCTGGGGGTGCGGGCTCTGGGATGGGGCTGGGGATGAGCGGTTGGGGGTGCAGGTGGGTGCTCCAGGCTGGGATTTAGGAGTTCAGAGGATGGGAGGGGAATCAGGGCTGGGGCAGGGGGTTGGAGCGCAGGAGGGGGTCAGGTTCCAGTTGACGTTTACCTCAAGCAGCTCCTAGAAGCAGCGGCATGTCCCATCTCTGGCTCCTATGAGGAGGCGCAACCAGGCATCTCCCATTGGCCACAATTCCAGGCCAATAGGAGCTGAGGAGCTAGTGCTTGGGGCGGGGGCTGTGTGTGGGGCCCCCTGGATGCCCCTATGTGTAGGAGCTGGATGGGGGACATGCTGCTGCTTCCAGGAGCTGTGCAGAGCCTGCTCCCTGGTAAGAGCTCAAGGGCTGGATTAAAACTTCTGAAGGGCCGGATGCAGCCCCCGGGCTGTAGTTTGCCCACCCCTGGTCTAGATAATACTTAGTTCTGCCTTGAGTACAGGGGACCGTATTAGAAGACCTCCTGAGGTCCTTTCCAGTCCTATGATTCTAGAACCCGAAAAATGGTCTGAGTTTAACTGCAGATTCTTCTTTCGATAAAAGCCACATTTCAGGAATAATCTTTAAAATACAGTATAGAATAAAATAAAAATAAAACCCAAATCATTCTTAAGATACCGTCAATATATACACAGGTTGTGTTTTCAGTTGATATTTCCCATTTCAGTGTTGCACATGTAGAACATTTTGGTCCGTAAATTTTACAGTTGAAAAGCTGCTGCAGCTGACGAACTCCTTAGGGCATTATTTATATTTACCATGCACTAGGAGTAACAACACTAGGCTGTGGGAGTACAGGAGATATCCTGGTAGTATGAAAACAGAATACACATTGGAGGTTTTCATAACTGAAACTCATCCTTTTCATGGGATATGTTTGCTTCTTTTTCCTCTCTCTTTTGCTTATTCTTCTATAAAAGTTGCTACCATGGATAAGCTGTCTCTCCACTGGGAGAGCAAGAGAACAGCTACCACTGTTGTTTAATGTTCACATAGTTCTTTGGCTGATGAACAGAAGGCACCCATGTGTGCAGAAGCTGGATATAACATCTTTGATTGTCTAGTGACCCAGTAGATGCAGCTGGCACAAACTTATCACCTTCAGCACACTGCAATCTACAAGAACCAGTGGGGCCACAACATATCTGTTGGTTTTACTATGCATTGATTTTGAAACAGTCACCGGTCTTAAAATGGCAATGGTTCAACTTGATTTCTGATCTGAACTAGAGTTACCACATCATGAAAAAAACTGTCCCAAAGCCAGGTGCATCAAAATGTTACAATTATTCCATCTTCGCAATATTTTCTGCTGTATATACCTGAGATCAATTCACACCACCAGTTTCCTGCTTTCACTATACCAATGTGAGGTGTTTCCATGATGAGGGGTAAGGGGGAATGACCTGTTGCAGCCAGAAGGATGGGGATACTGTCAAGAGAAGATGGTCAACAATCGGAGAGTGCAGGCTCTAGAGTATATCAGGTTACTCAAAGACCTACTGGCCCTGGAGACAGGCATTCCTGTGAGGATCCAGCCATCAGAGACACACCAGAAAGAGAGAACTAAAGGAGTTGTGAGTAGTGCAGTGGAACCCCGCTTATACAAGGTGACTGCACAAGAGGGACAATGATCCAAAGGAACAGGACATAAAACACCCAAAGAGAGACAACAGAGACCATCACAGAATGGAGAGACAGAAAACCATCCAGAGGCCAACTTCATAGGCAGGAAGAAGACTCCTCAGAGAGATAGTTTGCTGCAACTTGGAGACAGGTGACAGGAAGAAAGAGATAGGTCACTCCTGATGTGGTAGTTTGTTGAGAAAGCCAAACTATCTCAGAGACCATGTAACAAGCTGAGTCTGTGTTAAAGGCAAGATTCCATCTGGTCAAAGGGACTCACGTGTTTAAATATTTGTGTTTAATGTTTATATAAAAATATTTGTAATGGGAAAGTAACATGACACTTCGGATAGGTGGGTTAAGGTGATAGGGAATGCACATGGATTTGTAAAGAACAAATCGTGTCAAACCAATTTGATCGCTTTCTTTGATAGGATACGAGTCTGTGTGATAAGGGAGAAGCGGTGGATGTGTGATACTAAGACTTAGTAAGGCATTTGATACGGTCTTTGCATGATATTCTTATCGATAAACTAGCAAATACAATTTAGACGGGGCTACTATGGTGGGTGCAAACTGGCTGGTAACGTACTCAGAGAGTATTATTCATGCTCCCAATCCTGCTGGAAGGTATATCAAGTGGGATTCCTCAGGGGTCTGTTTTGGGACGGCTCGTTCAGTTTTCAGGTATCTAAAAGGGTGTCATCAGGAGGAGGGAGAAAACTTGTTCACCTTAGCCTCTAATGATAGAACAAGAAGCAATGGGCTTAAACTGCAGCAAGGGAGATTTGGTCCTGCCATGAGGGCAGGGGACTGGACTCGATGACCTCTCGAGGTCCCTTCCAGTCTTAGAGTCTATGAATCTATGAATTAGTGAGGCTGAAGTCAGATGGCCCATGTTCCATTGTGGGAGCATTATTGAATAAAAACAGGGAAACAAGGGGACTTAGGCTAGAAGCAACTCAGTCACATGGACAGAACAGTTCACAGGGTTTAATGAAGTTCTTCCACTTTTTCAGTTTAAGCTGCATTCAGCTTCACTCTTGGCAAATGAAACAAACGGGAGTATAACAAATCTCTGATGCTTAAAATGGTAAAGTTCCTTTTAAGCCATAAGGAAAAGGGCACACTCTGGAACTGCTGTCTGTACCTCTCTTCTGAAATCTTCAACTGGTCCACAATGGAAGCTGTGATACTCTGGTAGTCTGTAAGAGCTTCCTTATCAAGGGCTTGATACACAGACTGTGCCTTTCCCACTACAAAGGAGACAAATGGATAGTTTAGAACTACTCTCACCTACTCAGAAGTGGCCAGGGCACCTCTTTAGATTATCATCTTGTCCCATCTAGTGTAGGGATAGCGTCGGACTTACTGGCAGCCAGATCACTGTGTCCAGGTAAAAAGGGTCTCTCCAGCACCTGTTCCCAGAATGCTTTCTGCTCGGGTGCAGCCTAAGCTTCCCAAGGTTGTTGCTGCTATTCATGCATCTATTTTAAGAGATCACCCATTTTCCTCTTTTTTTCAGATGGGGTTTCAAAAGTGCCATGTCTCTCATTACCACATCCCATATACATTTTAAAAAATTGTTTTTGCACTGATTCTGAATAAAATAAATTTTGAAATCTTTTTTCTTTTCTTTTCTTTTTTTTTTTGGTGGCAAGGAAATTCTGCTTTCTGTGCAGCCCTAGTACAAAACCAAACCAAACAAACTCACCCTCTTTCAGGTGTTTGTCTCTATTAATAAAATAAAGGCCAGACCAAGCCTTCTGCTCAGTTTTGCATTATTTATTATTAGTTGTATTAACATCAAACCTATGAGTCCCAGTCATAGACCAGGACCCCATTGTGCTAGGTGCTGTACAAACACAGAACAAAAAGATAGCTCCTGTGTCAAACAGTTCACAATCTAAGTAACTTTCTAGGATTTTCCCCTCAGGATTTCTAAACCCAAGACTCTAATTTCCAAAGGGTCATTTCCACCTCCTTCTTACTCACAGTGGAGTTAATGAGCTGCACCTGCCACAGAGAGTCTGAAGGAATCAATTTGTATCTCCCAGCAAGGTTCTGACACCTGGTAACAAGGTGGATCAACCAAAAAACTTTTGTGTTGGCCTGATGGACATCTAAAAATAAACACCTTTGAAACTCAGAGACCCAAACTAAACCTGTAGGTTTAAAAAGAGAATTACAGAGGCTGAAATCGCCATTTGGACATGTGGAATACAGAACAGGAAAACATTCTCTGTCATCTTGGGAACAAAGAATCTTCAGGAATTCGATCCCTTTCCCAACAGTATTAAGAAACTTCTTCTATTATGAACTGAGAGCAGATGTTTACCTCACTGCACACCACTTTCGAGAACAGGGATGGGAAAGGTGGGTTGGAGTGTCATGGGCTAGAAAAGGATGAAATAATCTACGGCATAAAGTCCATCACCCATTTGTCAAAGGCAGTTCCTTTCCATGCTTTCAAGAAAAAGACAGTTCCTGAAGGGAGAAGGGAAAGGGAGTAAGTGGTCAGATGAAGGCCTACAGGCATATGCTGTACTGAGGAAACCAAAGAGGTTCCAGCTGGTGAGGTTTTTTTCCTCTCTCTTTTCTTTTTTTTTTTTTTTTTTTTTGCTTCTGAGGTCTGGCTCTGTACCTACCAAAACAAACAGCACAAGGAAAACCTCTTGGTACATCTACACTGCAATTAAACACATGTGGCTGGCTGGTGTCAGCTGGCTTAGGCTCACAGAATTTGGGCTATAGAGCTATTTAATGGAGGTATAGACATTTGGGTTCAGGCCGGAGCCCGGGCTCTGGGATCCTCCCCACTCACAAGTCCCAGAGTCTGGGCTCCCGCCCAAGCCCAAATAGCTGCACAGCAATTTTATAGCCCTTCATCTCTAGCCAGCTGACCTGGGCCATCTGCATGTGTTTAACTGCTGTGTAGATGTACCCACAAAGACTAAAGGCTTCTCTACACTACCAGGGAGATCGATGCTGCTGCAATCATAGAATCATAGAATATCAAGGTTGGAAGGGACCTCGGAAGGTCATCTAGTCCGACCACTTGCTCAAAGCAGGACCAATCCCCAGCTAAATCATCCCAGCCAGGGCTTTGTCAAGCTTGACTTTAAAAATCTCTAAGGAAGGAGATTCCATCAGCTCTCTAGGTAACCCATTCCAGTGCTTCACCACCCTCTGAGTGAAAAAGTTTTTCCTAATATCCAACCTAAACCTCCCGCACTGCAACTTGAGACCATTACTCCTTGTTCTGTCATCAGGTACCACTGAGAACAGTCTAAATCCATCCTCTTTGGGAACCCCCTTTTGGGTAGTTGAAAGCAGCTATCAAATTCCCCCTCATTCTTTTCTTCTGCAGACTAAAAAATCCCAGTTCCCGTTGCTTCACGCCTCTCACTCATATAAGTCATGCTCTCCTCATAAGTCATGTGCTCCAGCCCCCTAATCATTTTTGTTGCCCTCCGCTGGACTCTTTCCAATTTTTCCACATCCTTCTTGTAGTGTGGGGCGCAAAACTGGACACAGTACTCCAGATGAGGCCTCACCAATGTCAAATAGCGGGGAATGATCACATCCCTCGATCTGCTGGCAATGCCCCTACTTGTACAGCCCAAAATGCCATTAGCCTTCTTGGCAACAAGCGCACACTGTTGACTCATATCCAACTTCCCATCCACTGTAACCCCTAGGTCCTTTTCAGCAGAACTGCTGCCTAGCCATTCGGTCCCTAGTCTGTAGCAGTGTACGGGATTCTTCCGTCCTAAGTGTAGGATTCTGCACTTGTACTTGTTGAACCTCATTAGATTTCTTTTGGCCCAATCCTCTAATTTGTCTAGGTCTCTCTGTATCAATCGATGCAGCAGGTCTCGATTTAGTGGGTCTAGTGACCCCCAATGAGAAGAGTAAGGTAAGTCTCTCCCATTGACACTCCGTGGTGTAGACACCACAGTAACTCAACCTAAGGTACGTCAACTCCAGCTACATTATTCACGTAGCTGGAGTTGCGTAACTTAGGTCAGTTTACCCCGATAATGAAGACAAGCCCTAAGTGAAGCATATGTAGTTAAAAGAGCCTGTGAATGCATCTCTTGCATCTGAGTTGTTACTCAGGATGATGATTTCTTCTCCAGAAGACCTAAACTTTCTGGCTTCTTTATTATGCAGCCTTTTCCTAGACTCTCCCTCATCTTCACAGCTCACACAAGTAGAGGTGGGACACACTGGAAAAAATAAGCAAATCACTGTGGAACAGGATGGAACTTAAGAGAGAAATATCAGCCTTATTTTGAGGTCAGAGTGATGAAAATTGGCATTGTTCACAAGTATCTGTCAGACTGTATTTACCCAGCACTCTTGCTTGTTGCTGGGGCTTCAAAATATCAAAGATCTGGTGTGATCTCTCCATTACTGTAGAACACTTCAGATCAAATGCACTAGATATTCTGGCAAGCAGAGCCTGAAACCTCTGAAATCCTCAACAGAAGATATAAATGATGATGACACCACCAAATCTTTAGGTGATCAGGAAAATTGACAAGGTGATTGTCTTATGGTGTCTTTTTCAAACTCCTCCTCTTTACTGTCCCCACAAGAGCTTGACAGATTTCCGGATTTAATGTGCACATAAAAAGATGGAGCATTTTCTGAAGGAACTGCTCAAGTGACCTGAGGAAGAGCTCTGTGTAAGCTCAAAAGCCTGTCTCTCTCACCAACAGACATAGGTTGAATAAAGATATTATTTCACCACCTTGTCTCTTGAAGGAACTCCTAGCAATTTCAGGACTAGAACCTCTGGAAGAAGTGGTAGGTTGGCCTCTTATTTTTTTTAAGAGCTCTTCCTCTGGAAGGCTAGGCCCAGAGCTGTCCCCCTTACAAAAGAAAGGGCTCTAGCAGACCAAAAAGGAAAAAAAAATGTATGAATTATGTTTTAATTTAATGAATACTTAATAATACATAACAAAAATGGCTAATGTTTAAACACAGAAGTTTCTTCCTTAGAGCCAAGAAGAAACGCTACCTAAGAAAGCATTACACTTCTACAAAAGCTTCATGTAAAGAAGAATAATAGCGGTGTCACAAATAGCTACTGATATCTGTAACCCACCACCAGACAAAAATAATTAAATACAAATTAGTAAAGCAATTAGCATGATCAAATAGTTAAAAGGAAGCCATTATGTTTTAAAAATTACAAATCAATCAAAACTAAAACCCTTGAATCCAATATATTGATTGAATTTAACAAACCAAGACAACTGATCAAAATGTTCAGATATCACCACAAGCTCTCAGGCATCACAAATCAACTTGCATTTCTTTATACCACAAGGCACTAGAACATTAGCACTAAACCTGTTGGGGGTGGAGGGAAGGGTGCGCAACCAAAACCTAAGACATTTTGCGCTGAAGATTTGGCAGTGCATTCTGAGCCCTTAGACAATATCTGCTGTGCATCATGCATATGCTCTTGACACTTGAGATAAATGTCGAGTTCATGTTTCTTTGAATATATTCTGAATAAAGATGTACAAATTAATATATTTAGTAAAAAAATTGCTAACATGAATGAACTTTATAATTTGTTAGTTTCTTAATGATTTTTATTACTATTTCTAGAGAAAACCCACCAGACAAAGGTTCAGGTGAATGTGCACCATTCACTTTCCTTGAAAATTGTTTAAGATTTACGTATCTTACTGTTTTCTTGCAAGGAATACAGCAGGGATAAATACCTATTTTAATTAGGGGTACAGCAGTTAGTGTTTATTCCAGTGATAACAGTCTACATACATCATATTCCTGGAGCATGTTTCATTCCTAACAATAGTGGTAGAGACATCTAAGTCTGAATATATTCCCTGAGATTCAGCTCCAAGACTCCCTGTAAAAAAAAGAAAATCATTATGGTTCTTATTCTAAAACTCCTCAGAAAAAGGGATGAATTATTGTCATTTTCATATTGGAATGACGGATGTACGAAGAGGATCAGACATACTGTAAGCAGATGTGGAGTGAATACTTTAGTTGCAGCACATCTCAGATCTAGAGCCTGATTCTCTAGTGCACTGCAGCCTGTGCAGTCATTTCCACACATTCAAAGTAAGTGCAAAATGAAAGTAAAATGCTATCTGATGAGAATGGTAATATTTTACATCTACTTCGCCCTGGTGTAAATGGCTATGCAAGGTGCAGGGCAACGAAGAATCAGGACCCCACTGTTAGGTTTAAGGAGAATACAATTGAATAAAGAACAAAAATTCAGGAGACAGACAGCTGAAAGCTAATAAAGAGCAAAATTAGGAAAGGGATAAGGCAGAACAATTACAAATCATGATTTGCAGAAATGCTTTAAAGTGCAGTTCTACAATGAGAAAACTCTATAAGTGACATTGGGGACCCCATATTTATTTTATTCCAATAATCTTTGTATGATCTGCTGAATACACGTTAAAAAAATAGTTTAACTGCTAGCTCCGTACACTCAACCCGGAGCACAAGTATGATTTGTGTATCATTACCAGTATAAAATTAGGCCTCATATATTTAATGTTGCATAATTTATGAACTCTTTGTCTGATAAGGGATGCAAGAATTTCCATACAGGATCGGACCCATGATCCATCTACTCCAGACTCCTGTTTCTAACAGTGGTCAGCCCCACATGCTTCAGAGTAAGGTGCAAGAAATCCAGTTATATGTCTAGAACAGTTAACACTGTTTAACTAGCAGCCCTACAAAATCAACAAGGGATCTAAGTACAAAGCTGGTTTCTTACTTTCTTGGGCATCACCAGTAATAAAGATTCTGCAAGCCAAATCAGGCCCTCATTGCCCTCAAATGGATTTGTACAGGTGTAATTGAGAAAGGTTAGAATCCAGTTCCCTCTGAGCTGCATTGGCTTTGTAGAGCTAGCAGTAGTGAAGAAAACCTTTTCACCTTACAGCAAACAGAATCATGTATGCTGAGCAATATGAAGCAATGTTTACACAGTTGCTTTTCAGCACTGCATTTTAAAAAGCGTCAGGTATTGGTCACTGCCCTAGGTAGGACATCAGATGGTCTGATATGCTATGATAAAATTATGCAAAACTCTATACAGTTAATACATTTAAGTACAGGATAGCAATATAAACATTAACAATTTCATCTGATGCCATCTGGTGAGATGCTTACGGTCATTAACACTCTATTGAATTAACAAATGTTAGAATGTACCTGTGACATTTAGCAGCGCAGCATGGCGACTATATTTGCAGCATTCAGCACGCATCATGCATAAGTAGCTCAGTGACACACCAGTTAGAAGCAGATAACCTTTGCTCTCTTATTTACCAGGCTGATAGAGCTCAGATGCATTGTGAAGGTGGCACTGTTCTATTCTAGGCTGAAAGCAGCAAACTATACAAAAATGGAAAGAGGGCTGGATGTTTCCAACTGTACATGAGCAAATGATTAGCCTTATGAAAACTTTGCTGGGGTCTTTTATTCACATTTGTAGCTGTTTTAAGGTCTCTTCCAAAAGACCCTCACACAGTGAATTGCATGGAGCTCATGAGGGACTGAGTCAATTCTGTCAGGATTCAAACTTGGAGTTCTAGGGATTCTAGGTAGTTTAAATGAGAGGTTTCAACCCTTTTGTCACCCACCATCCGTTAATAATCATCAATAGACACACAAACTCTATCTTATGTAGTGATTCAAATGCTGCCCCCTCAAATGACCACTGACCATTTTGTGAAGAACTAAGCCACACTTAACACAGTCGGTAGCACCTGAACAGACTTCAAGGGATCTGCAAGATTTGCAATCTGGAAGCTACATTCCTTCTTACAAACTATTTTCAAACACTTTTTGTAATTTATTATTTGATCTGATAATTAATAGTCCTCAGCCTTGGTTTTCTACTCACCTGTCAATGTAACGAGGTATGGAAGCCTGCATTTATATCTTTATAACTGTAATGAAAAAGTTCATTTTTGAAACAGCTGCCAAAACTTTTACCAGACCTAAGAAGGATGACTGAGCATTTAATGTAACAGAATAGATTCATTATTTTAGTCCAACATGTAAGGATGCTGATCTTTTTGTGTGTGTGGGTGCGGCAAGCAATATATGTCAGACTTCATTGTTTATCTGGTTTCAGCTCTAAGCTAGCATTATATGAATCAGTCCATGATTCTTCAGGAGAAAGTGAGCATGGTACACAGAAAGAGGGAGAATATATTTTCACATAATATATCTTTTAAAAAATATGCTAGAGAAAGAATTGAAGTAAGGTTTCTAGGAAAATGCACAAGCCTTTTTCTGCCTTTTCTCCCCTCCCTTGCTCCAAATAATTTTTTGAGAATTTTTTTTTAACACACGTAAATTTGAGTGTGGGTAGTCTTCCAAATTTCAATTCTCCAACAAGAAAAAGTTGTGGGGGGAAGACAAAGCACATCAACTTCTCATTCATCACAGGACTAATCTACATGTATATTTTTAAATGGCCTAGCTCACTGTTAGCCATGAGAAGTCTACAAAGCACAAAAAGGCTGCGTATAAGCCAGCTCAGACACTACGCTACATACACTGCAAAACATGAATGGCAATGGGAAAAAACAGAGTCCAGATATTAGATGTGAAAGTTGCAGCTTGTGGGTAATTAATTTGAGCACTATAAAAAAAGATCCTTTTAAAGTTGCAGCATGTTGTTTACAAATCGAGATGTTACAGAAGTCCACTCATTAGGGTCTTACTTCATGATCCTGAAGGTAGAGATACCCATTCACTGATCATTTCTATTTTTCAGAATGAGCCTGTTTTCCCCAAGTAAGAATGAGGAAGAGAAAATATTCAATGCTGCTTTGTTGCATTTTGTTTTAAGTGTTTTGAAGACAACAGAACAATTCTTTAGGATTTTTTTTTTTTAATATCTGGCAAGTAAAACAGAAGGGCCTTTTCTCTGGTGCAGCCACTGTGCTGCATTCTAGCCCTCTTCCTCCTCCTCAGATTACTCCAGCTTGTCAACATGGGCCATCGTAATGGGGGGAAGGGGGAGAAGACAAACCATTTTATTTACTGAAATGTCATTTCTGTAAATACAATGAAAATGTTGGATGTGGACATTCATTTATTGTTAGTAGGGGTGGACCTGAGGCACAATAAAGTCTGGACTCACTTGGCATTTCACTTCCACAACATTTGGCATTGTTCAAATACCAGGTTTGGTTTTGGGCCCCTCTTTGAGTTAGCCTGAGTGTTCTGATGTGGCATTGCAATCTCTTCTGTAATCATCCATGCACTGGTTCTGTCTCAATGCACTTGTCCCCAGTGATAAACCAGCTTGGATACAGGATCCTGAGACGTCCTTAGCCTCATAATACTGGACATAGGTCTCATCCCATTCTCTGTCCACCAAGCACATTCTGTCAAACACCACAGAAAGCCTCAAACCCATCTTCCGTCTAGAGAGCTGCAAATACAACAGTGATCCTCCAGTGAGTAGGAGGAGCAGCCAGTCACAGCCACTCAGAGTATGAATAGCTACCCTTCCTACAGGCACATTTGCAGTGTGCTACCTGAAAGTGCAGCTGTTCTCCTGTGCCATAGAAATCAAAGCAATTCTGTTTAGCCATCAACTCATCCTATGTATTTATTCCTGTGAAAGAAGAGGGGAGAAAAGTCTATGTTCTTCCAAGTCCTTAAGGAAGTACATAAAAATGTTGACTGATATTTGAAAGTGCTGAGTATTCACCAGCTCAATGAGACCATTTTTAGGTGCCTACATAAGGTCATAGAAGCCTAATTCTAGAAATTTTTCAAAAATCTTGGCCTAAAAGTATAGGGTAGCAATACATTCATACTGTCATAACTGTCAGGTGCTGCTATCATACTGTCCTCCTCACTGTAACTAATCTATTTTTATTATTATGGCAGAACAAATATATTTACAGGGCATATGAATAGTATGTTTTGGTAGATATTTAAGATGCCATTTATTTGACGTGATATTCAAATCTCTTTATAATATATTACAAGGCTTACACATATTGTACACTTAATTTAGAGTAGTGCCACATCCTGTTAGGAGATTTTAAACACATTGTGACTTCATGTTGGACTTGGAACTTTCTTCTTTCTGTTCTAGATTCAACAAGGCTGAATAGAATGAGAAAGAGGAAGCTTTTCATGGTATCAGTTTTACTACTTCTAAGCAGCAGGGAAATTAAAGAAACACTGCAAGTTGCCAAGAAAGGCCTACTGTACTATTAGGACGCCGTGATGTCATTAGTCTTTGCCTCTGGCACATCTGGAAAGGAGAACACTCTATGTTTGATACTGTAGGTGCTATAAGCCAGTTTCCTAGTGCTGGGAACTCCACAGTGGGCTGGCATCCCACTACGGTTTTTACCAGTACCTCATATCTGCAGGGCATTCTGTGCCTTAGACCCCTTTTAGTTCCTCTTGAGTGCACCCCTCACAGGCCAGGCCTGGCTTTATGCCCCTCACTCTGGGTAGAACCATGCAGGCTAAACACTCTTAGCTTGGATTTCTGTGCTGAAGCCCTTTGTTTGCCAACGCATTAACCCAACAGGCCCAACTGTTCCAGGTACCTGTAAGTTACTTTTCTCCAGGGACCTGCGACAGCTGTTGATTTAAGTGACTCAAACACAGCATCTTTAAAACAAAGTAGTATTTAAAGGCCAAAGAGAACACAATATTTAGGATAATAGGTTAACGCAACAGAAAGTCCGATGTGCATATAAGTGGATCTAAGCTGAAGCTCTCTATTCTTAGCTCAGGTAGGTTCAGCATATTCCTATCTCTGAGTTATGAGAACCAGCCTGCTTGTTGCAGTCCCTGTGTTTTTCTGTGTCTCTCAGTCAGTTTGAGGGTCAGCCTCAATCTGCTGCCAACTCTTCCTCCTTCCTGAGGCCAGCATTTTAAGGTTTAGGATCCTAGGCTGTCAGCCTTGGGAAGCGAACACCATGCCTGGATGGAGCCAGGTAGATAGCTTCTTCCTAAGCAATGACCCTTGCTGTTTACCTGAAGTTGTTTGCCTCAGGTGTCTCATCTTTGCAATTGTTCCTTTTCCTGTTTTCGCCTTTGACAGCTTCTCCTTTGATTTAAGTCCTGGCAGTCAGCTAAGATAATATTTTTTTAAATAAATCTGTAAATTTTAAATTAAATTTGAAACTGAACCTATGCCATATTTGTCATGATCTATTAAAATCACAAATTAAATGCAAAATATAATATTAAGCAGTACATAGTAGCTGTGAAGTTTTAAAGAAAATCAAACTACCAGTGACTAGTGGAAGTCACTGGCTAAGCACCTGGAACTACAGTTTCCTGAAGTGCTAAACCAACTTTTGATAGCAGTGGCCTCTTCTGCAGGTGCAGAGAGAATATTTTCTTCATTCCAGTTTATTCAACTAATTCTGAACAATGACTAGTTAATCCAAAGTTAAAAAAACAATTGGGAATTGAAAAAACAGGAATGCTTGTTTTCCTTTCAATCTACGAAAAAAAACTAGTTGTGAAAGGAGATCTTCTAGTTCTAAAATCTTGAATATGGTGACCAGAAACAATTTGCTAGCTACAAGTAATACTGCCTTGGCTTAATAATCAGTTAGTTTTAAATTCAAAACATTCTGATGAACTTTTTTTATGCATCCAGCATCTTTAATGTGGTATTTAATTAAAAAAAATGTTTTTGTGCATTTTAAGTGAATTTAAATTTCCATCCAAATAGAGCTTGACACAAATTTCAAATAAAAAATAAGTCAACTAGTAAATAGTTAAGCTCTATAATTGTTTAAACGTGTACAGATACAATGTTATCCTCCTAGTCAGCAAACATAAGCACCAAATTTAATGTAAAGGCTATATTAGGTTGCAAATCAACGTGTTTTAATGCTTGCTAACCAAAGAGAAACAACTTCTCTTTAGGAAATAATAGACAGCACAAATGCAAAATGTGATTAAAATCAATGATTTAACTCAAAGTTTCCTGCTTGCTAAGTTAAATAATGATTAAAATAGGTGATTTAGATCACTGATTTAAATCAAACCACACTGCTCTGAGTTGAATCTGTTATTTTGCAGTTATGTATCCATGACCAGAGACACAATCAACACATTTTTCTTAATTTAAAGAAACATCTTTTTTCACAGTATCTAGGCAGTGCGAAGAACAACCAAATAGATTTTAATTTTCAGCTGGTGCTATCATTAATGGTGATACCTATCATCATCATGTTTTCCGGTACCTATCACCAAACGTGAATTAGTGTTTTCCTATATATATTTTTGTCAAGATTCTCATAAGCAGTCTAGCCCAATGACCTACACATTGCCCTGCAGGGGCACTGGTGACAGAACATATAACCGTTCCTGAGGTGAGCAGGGCTTGGATACATCACAATGGCAATACTGTTGGACTGTGGAAAAGGGAACGGTATAGTGGACATTATGTTTCACTGCCCCATGGCAACTTGAAAGTGGTTTTATAGGTCCACTGAAGTCTATCTGCCCTGCCTTAGGGACAAAGTGTGGCAATGCTACTTACCAGTCCATTTGTAACTATGGATGATGTTAAACACCAACTACTAGGGATAAATATTTTTAAATAGGCGGGCCTGGTTAATTTGCAACCAAGAGTCCTAAAACAGTCTGAAGAGACCTCTGGCCTGCTGATGTTAATTTTAAATAAAATCTGGATTACCAGGCAAATGCCAGAAGCCTAAAAAGTGCTAACGCCATGCCAATATTCAAAAAAGACATGCCAGATGACTTGGGTAATTATATGGCAGTTAGCCTGAAATCAGTCCCAAGGAAGATAATGGAAAAGCTGACATAGGATTCAATCATGAAAGAATTAAAGGATGGGAATACAATTAATATCAGTCAATATAGGTTTATGGAAAGCAGGCCTTAACAAACAAACCTGATTTAATTCTTTATAACTTTGGTTGATAAAGGTTATTGTGGAGTTGTAATATTCTTCCATTTTTGTACTGCACAGCAACCTGACTAAACTATTAGCCCTACACAATATCACTAAAACACACATTAAATGGATTAAGAACTGGCTAAATGACAGATCTCACAAAGTTGTTGTCAGTGAGGAATGATCATCAAAAGGGAGCATTTTTAGTCAGGTTCTGCAGGGATCAGAACTAGGTCCAACATTATTCAATATTTGTATCAATTATCTTGAAGTACATATAAAATAACAGCTGATAAAATTTGCAGATGACACAAAGATTGGCATAGTGATAACTCACGATCAGAGCTGACATACAAAAACTTCTGAATCACTTGGTTTGTTGGACCTATTTGAATAAAATGTGCTTTAATATAGCCAAAAGCAAGGTCATACATTTAGGAACAAAGACTGGAGGTCATACCTACAGAACAGGAGATTGTATCCTGGACAGTAGTGACTAAAAAGGATTTAGGAGTCATAACAGACAAGCAACTCAACATGAGCTCCCGGTATGATGGTGTAGCAAAAAGAGTAATGCGATTCTTGGAGCTCTAAGGAGGGGAGTAGCAAATACAAGCACTGAGGTTATTTTACTTCTGAATATGGTATTGGTGAGACCGATAGTACAAGACTGTATCCAGTTCTGGCGTCCACAGTTTAAAAAGGACAGTGAAAAAACTGGAGAAGGTGCAGAAGAGAGCCACAAAAATTATTGGAGAAAATGGCTTACAGATAGACACTTAAAAATAAATCAATCTGTTTAGTTTATCAAAAAGAAGATCAATAGGCGACTTCATTTTAGTATACAAGTACCTTCACATGGAGAAAATACCAAGTACAAGAGGGCTCTTTAGTCCATCAAGAAAAAAAACCAATGGCTGCAAGTTAAAGTCAGACAAATTCAATTTAGAATAAGGTACAATATTTTAATAGTGAGTTTGATTAGCCATTGGAATAAGCTTCCCAGGAAAGTGGTGGATTCTCCATCTCTTGATGTCTAGAATTCAAGACTGAATGCCTCTCTGGAAGATGTGCGTTAGTCAAATGCAAGTTATTGGGCTTAATGGAGGGGTAACTAGGTGAAATTCTATGACCTGTGCTATAAAGAAGGCAGCCTAGATGATTTAATGGTCTTTTCTGGATTTAAAATCTAACATTCTAGCCATCTGTTGTGATGGAGTAAACAGGAATTATAGAAAATATTGCCCAGGGTGAAAGGGTGGGCAAGACCTTTAAGAACCTTTACTGGGTAAACTAACCCTTTGCTTGAGTAGCTTATGAAAACATGTTGCCCATCAACTTAGCCAAAATAGCTTGAGCTTTAGGGACCGTCTGTAGGTAAAAACAATTGATGGTCAAGGTAGTGGAGAGTTTTGCAATTACCATCCTTCACTGATTGTCTGCATCACATATTGCTTCAGTAAGGGACTGCCTTTGGCCAGGCAATGTGAGTGTCTGCCCAGGGGTTGCCGTGATGCAAAGACCAGGGTCTCAGGCTTCCCCTCGCAGCCTGCAGGGTGCAGCCTAGCATGGCAGAAACCTCCACTTCTCAGCTCCTGAACAGAGGCCCCGCTCACCGCCCCATGTGTGGTCCAAATCCTGCCTCTGCACACTGCGACCGGGAGCCCAGCTCTTCCCCACTGCCTCCCAATGGATGGTGTCTGGCATCTCAGCAGGCCAATGGGAGCTGGAAGTTGCCAGCCTCTTCCAGGTTGGGAGGGGAAGGGAAGGGAAGGGAAGGGACTGGGAACTAAAACTGCAGGGCAGAGACCAGTAAGGCTTAGGGGGTCCTGTGTGCCCCAGCTCCCAGTTCCCCCTCCCCCCCCAGGGAACCTTCCTTGCTGTGCCCCCCGCTCCTAGGTGACCTCTCCCTCATGCACCCAGCAGCCCTCAATGTGCCTCTAGGTCCCAGTCCACCCAGCTCCCGGGGACCCCTCCATGCCCCCAGAGCCTGGGGGACCCCTACCTGTGCCCCCAGCTCCCCTCCATGCCCACACAGCTCCCAGGAGGTCCCTCCCTCTGCCACACAGGATCCAGCCTCCCAGTTCTCAAGGCCCTCCCATTTCCCCCCAGTTCTGAGTGGCCATGTTTTCAAGGTCCCACTCCTGCATACTACACTGACCTCACAGTTCCCCAATATCCCCAGCTCTCAGGGGCTCCCCCTTTTTCTTACTCATCCCAAAGGGAGGTATTAGTGCAGGGGGTTGGGGCTATTTTGGGAGCCAACCTTCCACCATCACTACCCACCCTAGCTACCTTAGTGTACTGGAGCATTTTAACCTCCCTCTCCCCCCAAAACCCACCTTCCCTGGGACTCCGGAGGGGCACTTGAATATTGGGGATGCTCAGTATTGGGGTGGGAAGAGATCTGCCCTTCTGGAGCCCCCATGTCACTGTCCCACCCCGTATCTTAACACCCATGTAATGCCATGCTGAGTGGGTGAGTTTGGGAGGTGCAGGAGAGGTACGACTCTGCCCCAGAGCCCGCTCACCCTGTCAGAGTACGGAAGACTTCCTACTATATCGTCTTTGCTGTCCTGCTCAATGACCAGATGAAGCACTGGCTAGGGGAGTCAGTGACTGCTGTGGGGTTTCCTATGATGCCCATCAGCATGGCATCCAGATGTGAGTCACTGTTGGGCTAGGCTGGCCCTATGCATCGCTGATGTGCTCAACTGGGTGCTGTGGCTAAGAGGCAAGAAGTAGGGTGGGACTGAATGTGGAGTCATGAAAGGGAATTTGGGGCTGCAGGTGTGGAGTGGGGAGCCTGGGAAGGCAGCTGGGGCCATGGGCATCAAAATACAAGTGTGTCCAGAGTGCTATTTTCCCTAAGGCTGACCCTACTCTTCTCCCTCTTGACTACACTGTTCCCCTGAGAATAGCAAGCACTCAACAGTGCCCTGTGGAATCACCTAAAAGACTTCTTCATGCTTCGGCAAGCAGAAGGAATAAGGCCATTGGTCTCAGAGAAGCAATGCATCCAGAATATTCTGTAAAAAGGTTGCCTTTCACGAGCAAATGCATAAAGCAATCCAGTAAGCAAAAAGTTTCCTCAATTAATCTTTGAGAAATCAGTTATAAAGCTTACATGTGAAGCAGTATGCTTCCTAAGCTGCTTGAATGTGTTCTTTTGTGCATACATAGGCAAAAAGGAGACTCTATATTTGTTACCAAAAGCCAGCCTCTCTTCTCCCACATTCTCTCATCCCCTCTCCACTTGCTCTTAGTGGCTAGGGACACACTTGGTTAGTGCTTTCAAGTGATATGCTTAGTCCTCCATAAGGTCATAGGTTACTACAGATGAATGCAAAACCTTAGCCTCCCTGAGGTCCTCCTTTCCAACAGGTTGCCTTTCCTTCAGTGGAATGTGAATACCTATTAGCCAGGTCTGGCTCAGACTTAAGAGAAAATCTTTCTGCTCATGCTGCTTATGAATTGTTCTTTATTTTCTCTTGCACAAAGACATCCCCCTTGCATCTTTTTTACTCAGGCTTTGGTTTTAGTGTTGCCAGTGGAGTGTGGTATATAAGGCTCCCATTGTTTCTATGTTTTGAGGAGCACAATGTGCCTGCTTTAGATAAAAGCCCTGCTTTTTTCCTCATCAAAGCAACATTTATCTTCCCTCCAATCACATTTTTCTTTCTTTCCTTTGCAATCAATAGAGCCAATCAGTCAATAAATACTATATACTAAGCAAATATATTTCTTGTGTTTTTTTAAAATCACTCCTATAATGTCTCAATGCATACTACATGATGTGGGAAAAATATACATAATCCATTAACTAAACTAAAATGCAATAATTATTGAACCCAAAATTATTATATGTAGCAATTCATTGCCAAAGATTTTCTAGCCTTGTTTTTAAATAGTAAGACATGATTAAGTAAGGAATAAACTTTACTGTGCAATTAGTAAGACATCTGTCAAAGCTAAACGGAATTTAAAGGGGAGTATAATATAAGACTGATATCAATGATGATAGTCTGGAGAACAAGAGTTGCAAATGTTTGCACATTAAAAAAATGTAGGTACTCATCCCATCTAATGCTTTCATCGCCATTATGATTTCTCAAGCGGATAACAAAGAGATGTGATTCCAGGATGCAGCTTCTTCCCCTGACCCTCCCCAGACAGAGTATACAGAATTTATACATCAGAACTATGTTCCAGAGAGTATTTCTCAGTCCCCTAGGGATTTTTAGGCTTCCATATAAATGACAAATTATATTGCCCAAGATTTTCAAAAACAGGTGCCTAAAGCTAAACTCCTAAGTCTATATTTTGGTGCCAAAATAAGTGGCTTGATTTACCAAAGTGATCAGTTAATTCCACAGTAAATTACCAATAATTATAATGTACATGGCAGTACGAATCTGATATCATTAACATTTCCTGTTCATATTTTAAAACAAAAGTTTTTTTTAAACCTCAAAGCCTGTTACTTGTGCCTCCAAGTAGTTTGTGGTCCTCTCTACTCAAGTGCCTTCATTTATTTGTTACAACGACTAGCTAGATCTTGTCATAAATTAGACTGGAAGCTCTTTGTGGCAGATGTGTGTTCACAGAGCTCCTAAACAAGAGGTCCCAATCCTGATTGAGAAGAGAAGTGGATATAATAATACGTTGAAGGAGGGAAAGAGGAAAGATCAAAGGTAACAAGGACACATGTTCCCCCAGGCTAGTTATGTGCATAATTTGGTGATGTCAAGTAATTTAAAATTGTTTAAAAAAATTAAAAACACAAGGGTAGTATTTTCAAAAACGTTTACTGTTTTCCTAACAATTACTTCAGTGGAAACACAATTAGGCCAACACTGAACTCTCTGAAAAAATCTCTCCCTAAGAAAATAACATAGGTATTAGCAATCCCCACTGACAATCCAACTAGCCATAATTACTTGGGCAAGTTCCCATAAGCAAGAAAAATGTTAAATAATGTTAAATAGCTGCTATTAGTGGCCTAGTAACATATAAAGATAGTAAATCATCCAAAGCAAGAAAAATGTATAAAACTTCATGAAGGAGTTTTTCTTGGTAACAGGCAGACCAGGGTGAAAAAGACCATGATTTACGACAACTGTCTAAAAGCCAGTTTTGTCATGGAAATGACGGCCATGACAAGCATGCCTCCTTAAATGTAGCTGCCAGTTAAAGGAATGGAGAATAGTTGATCTTGCCATTCTTTTTCTACTGCAAGCCTCTTCAACCAGAGAAGAATTAAGTCATTTTGCTTCCATGGGAAGAGACTACAACATGTTGTCATTGAGCCAGGAATTAATGCATGAGCCCTCTACCTGTAAACTCTCCTTAATACTGGTTTAAATATGGCAATACATTAAACAGAGCACAAAGTGATCAGAAAATCAATTGAGCCATAACTAAACATATGACCAAATTATATGTATATGAAAATGCTTTGAAAAGTTATCTATGTATCCTTTTGCTCTTTGGACCATTAGATGTGGCCCTGAGCCTTGGCTCCCCCAGTGCACAGATAAATGATAGAGTGTCCAGACATTATACACTTAAGTAAAATGAGATGTGTATCCCATAGTTTCTATGGATTCCTGTTAAAAGGCACACAAAACCAACATTCCTCCTCAACACAAATTTAAAAATTTAAAATAGGAGGAGGAACAGGGAGAGGTAGTGTACAGATGTGGTCTAACAACACTCCTTCCAAAATGACCAACAGTCTGTAAGAAAGCAATAGCAGAAAGTGGACATTGGTAGACATTTTGTGAACTACTCCACTGGAAACATTAAGTCAAAAGAGTGGTCAAGTATAAAGGAGCAAGCTTTCTTTAAAGTCTCCACTGTTTCCCTTCTCTACTACCCAAGAAACTTTGTATATTGATATTGATGTCAATGCAGCTATGGCAATTTACACCAGCTCAGGGTCTGTCCACCTCCCCACACAAACAGTATGGAACAGTCAGTGACATTTCACTTCATTCACTCTAAATTTGTGAGAGCACTATGACACAGATAGCCCTTTCTCCTATGTCACAGTAATGATTTGTCCCCTTCAGGTTATTAAAAATAGAATCCTATCCATATCATCATCAAGACCTGGTTGAATGTCATATTTGGGGATACATTATATTACTGGGCCTTGAAATAACCATTATTTCTCAACAGCACCTGTCCATTTCAATTATGTACAGTTCTATATTTCTGAAACAAAATCTTGGTAGACTGCATAAAGTTTATTTCAGAATGTGTCTGACCTCAAGCTAATTCTTTGGTAAAGGGAGTGTTTTTGAGAAGGGAAGTCTAATAAGAAAAATATTGTTAAACTAGAAGACATAAAAAGAATGTGCTGTGACTGGTCTGTTGTTTTTTTAATCAGCTGAGCTGTATTTTATTCAAACTAACACATCCTCCATCCTTCCTCAAGCCTGTTTACTCAGCTGGATGTCCACAGGGTCCAATTTTCCCTCCAATTGCCCTTGTATACTAATGTAATTGCTGCTCATATGGATAATTGGTCAGCCTACAGCAGCGTTTGCATGCATTTGTTCATCTGTACTACCTGGCAGGCATTCTCACAATTTACACCCTCAAAGTATTACTGAACACTTTGTTTCATTCCATTCACAAAAGGAGTAGACATATCTAGAAATCTTTCAAAAAGCTTTAAGCATTTCAAATATTGCAGCGTATATATTAATAAGAAAGTGTCAAAAGGTCTGTTCTACACATCAGAAAGGAGAGAGAAACATGATTCATTTGTTTCTAATCTATAAAATACTAAAATAAAGTAGTAGAAATCAACCAGATTTGAAATTATTACATGGGGAAAGAGCCCAGTAAAACTGCAGATAAGAAAAACTGATGTTACTGGCAATAAGTAGGAATTGTTTTCTCTGGAATATACAAATAATATAGAATTTTACAGGGTGGTTCTATGCTTTTGTGGAAGGATCATTATAAAAGTGATTTTATTATTATCATTATTATTAAAACAATCAGGTTTTTGGTTTGAAATAGAACAAGCAAGTCATGTGTCATGAAACATCATCAAATAATAAGCCATTACTCGTGAAGTACCACAACTCAGCCATTTTAATAATTTCCTTGAATGCCCGACAATCACCCTTTTTCTTTTACTCATGAGTCTTGCAGTGGAATCATCCTTGGAGTTGGAAAGAACAATTTCCCCTGTCCCATCTCTGCTATGGCTCTGTCTACTGCTAAATCTAGGTTGTTTCAAGGTTCAATTTCTTCCCATCCACATTTTACTTAACAGCTTTCTTTTTTTTCTCTCCCCTCCCCATATCCCTGCGTAGCCATCACCATATCTCACCTCTCATCTGGAAGGCAGAACTACTGACGTTCTCATCAACTACAAGGTACATTAATCAAGATGGTGTTCTTTTGTAAAACAAGCCTTCATGAACGATGCTGGATTGTACAGGCCCGCAGTTCTTTAGATGTGGTAAGTCTAATATTTATGGACTTTTTGCCTCACAATGCTTCCACGAACAAAATATGCTGCTCTGTATCTGGAACTCTAACATCAATGAAAATTATGCACAGAGCGTGGCTGCAAAATCAGGCCCATTTAAGCAGTACAAAAGAGAAAAACAACAATATTCTAAGAGTGGTACTCCTTTCCAAGATCTTGCTACTGCAGGGAAGAGGGTTATGAGAGAGGGAACGAGGTCAGATGCACTGCAGAATAAATAAAAGCAAATTTAGCCATAATGGAGGCAATAAGACTCTAGAATACATAATACTTTCTCTACTCCTGTTCATTTTTGGATCATATCAACATAGAAATATGTTTTAGATGCAGAATTATTAAAGCAAATAAATATCATGCAAATCTGAAATAGACTGAGAAAATATTAGCAAGGTGTTTACAAAAAATAAAAAAATAAATGCAGCAATTTAAAAACTGTAAACTGATTTTTAAATGATGGCCAGAGGAGGAAAAAGAGAATTTTTGATTTTTATTTAAAAATAAAATTTCTAAAAATACAGTACATAATACATGTCAATACAAATCAAAATATCCACAATGTAACTTATATCATTCTGGAAAGAAAAACAGAAAATTACACAAATGAAACAATCATCAAAATTAATACAAATCATTGTTTATAACTTGGATACACATTTCACGTTTCGATTTTAATAAAAAAGAATACCAGAGCAAGTTTTTTGGTACCATTCTCCCATTCACCTCAGACATCACGCATTGAATATTTATGCGCTTCTTTTGCTAAACTTCAGCACTAGTCATTCTCAACATATCTAATGTAAACAGTATTAAAGTAACTGGAAACAAACAGAAAACACAACAATAAAAAACAACAACATGCAGATTAAGTGAATTACAAAATTCAGAAAGCCCAAATTACAAAATTTGATATAGATGGCTACAGAATATATTTTATTATGGCACTTAGGCTGAAAACCATTCAGGACACAGAGTATCTATATAATCTTCAATATTGCAGACCTGGGAAAGTCAGTTTACGTATATTCAGAAAAATATTGATTTTTCCCACAAATGTGCACATATCGTGAAGTTTGCCTCAGATTTCCTGTACAACTTGAGAAATGTATATCCTACTTTAGGTCCAAATTATGCTTAAGAGGTAAACAGGTAGAACTCTACTGAAGTTAATGGGAGCAACAGAGCAAATTTTGAACCTTAGGTTCAGCAAGGGACTACTCATGTGCTTCAAGGTAGCCATATGCTTAAGTATCTGCTGAATCAGGATCTTATTGTCTGAAATACTCAGCTACATTGTATTAGTTTTGGGGAATGTTTTGGAAGATGCTTTTTAAAATATCCAGTACAGGACAAAGGCAAAACACAACAAAATGGCTGATTTAGGCTTTGAGGGCAGCTCTTCTCACTCTGTCCAACAGCACTCTCCACAATTTTTTTTTTTTTTTTAAATATAAACAGCAGCACTCCCTGACCCCAAAAGGTTTTGAAATCTTACCATTTTGACCAGTCCAGATCATAATTAGCCTTAATCCAAGAGAAATGACTATTTTTCCTTTTATAAAAACAAGGAACAACTGGCCAGTATGTATTCTGCACTCTTAACTATCTTCAACCTGAACTACACACACAAAATTAAACAAAGTGTTTAATTTACAATATATTGTTTACAATGACAATACCATTTTGATATAAACAACATACAGGTCAGGCATCTATTGCATTTCATTTGGTTTTCAAATATCTTTGAACAGCACTGAAATTAGCTCTTGTAATCGGTGTATTTTCAGAACAGATTACCTTGATAATTTAATTAATTCAATCTGTGAAGACAGAAGTAGTTGTTCCACTCTACTCCGCACTGATTAGGCCTCAATTGGAGTATTGTGTCCAGTTCTGGACACCACATTTCAGGAAAGATGTGGACTAAATTGCAGGAAGTTCACAGAACAGCAACAAAAATGATTAAAGTTATAAAAATACAATCTATGAAGGAAGATTGAAAAAACTGGGTTTATTAGTCTGGAAAAGAGAAGACAGAGTCGACAAGATAACAGTTTTCAAGTACATAAAAGGTTATTACGAGGAGGAGGGAGAAAAACTGTTCTTAACTGCTAATAGGACAAGATGCAATCGGCTTAAATTCCAGAAAGGGAGGTTTAGGTTGGACATTAGAAAAAACTTCCTAACTGTCGAGGTGATTAAGCACTGGAATAAATTGCCTAGGGAGGTTGTGGAATCTCCATCACTGGAGATTTTTAAGAGCAGGTTAGACAAACACCTGTCAGGGATGGTCTAGATAATACTTAGTCCTGCCATGAATGCCAATATTCATTTGCAATACTAGAAAAGACAGGATGCCCACCAACCTTGTTTAGTCTTATATGTTCATTCCACAACAACATGAAAGCAACTGTCCAGTTTCATGGGTCCACTTCAGACAGCTTTAAGATGAAAAGTGGAGTGAAGGAAGGATGTGTTCTGCCCCTACACTCTTTGGAATCTTCTTCTCTGTTCTATTGAACTTTGTGTTTAAAGACATGAAAGATGGACAGTATCCCCACACAAGATCAGATGGGAAACTCTTCAACCTGTCCCGACTTAAGTCAAAGGCCAAAGTCAAAAAGGTGCTAATCAGGGAACTTCTATTCACTGATGATGCTGCCCTCATAGTCCACAATGAAGATCTACTACAAGAACTCATGGACCACCTTTCAAGTCCCTGTCAGGCATTTGCTCTTACCATCAGCATCAATAAAACAGTTGTATTAGGACAGGGGGTTCCACAAGACCCATCAATTACCTTGAATGCAAACCAGCTAGAAATAGGCCAAGAAGTCAGCTATTTAGGTTCTACAGTGACCACTAGCTTCTCACTGGCTGAAGAACTAAATGTTCTCATTGGAAAGGCTGCCACCATTTTTAGCAGACTAACTAAAAGAGCATGGAACAACTCAAAGCTTACCGTCCTTACCCCTCTCAGGTATGGTGGGGAATCATGGACAACTTATGCTTATCAGGAGAAAAAGTTAAACAGTTTCCACCTATGTATGATAAAGTCACCAACACGGAGGTTCTTCGAAGGACAAATTTACCAAGTGTGACAGCCCTGCTCAAGCAAAGACAACTGTGCTGGCTGGGCTATCTGAGTAGGTTGGAAGACAGACACATACTCAAGGACATAGCATACAGGGAGCTATCGGAAGGAACAAGAACAACAGGACGTCCCAAGCTTTGCTATAAGGGCACATGTAAGAGACATATGAAGGAATTTGGAGTTGATCCGGACTAATGGGAAATCTTGGCAAATGATCGTGACAAGTGGTGCCATCGTCTCCATCAGGGTATCAGGGTCCATGACAGAAGCTGATTCCTACAGCTTGAAGAGAAAAGAGCCCATAGGAAGCAAGCAGCTCCCAACCGAGACACATACACTTGCAATAACTGCCAAAGATCTTGCAAATCTCGGATTGGACTATTCAGTCACATGAGACATTGAAAACCATCTACATCATAGGCTGCAATTCCCACCATCTCTCACAGATGAAAGGATGCCAACACACATGAGTGCAAGGGACTGCACCATATGACCTCTCATGGTCCCTTCCAGTCCTATGATTTTTAAATGACAGAATAAAGTGTGTCAGTGTAACATGGATGAGAGAAATCTATTTCATTGTGCATAAGGAAAAACTTAAGTGACTGAAATCAGTGCCAAGTAATTTGCTCTCAAAACCCCAGTTCGTTGAATTATCCTGTGAGTTAACTGAATTGTGTCAGAATAATTCAATTAAATGGCAAAACATACTTTACTATCTGGCATAATTACAAAACCATCCATAATTAACATTTAAAATCAACTATGGCAATAACGTCTGGATACAAAGTTTTGTTAAACAGGAACTGGTCTGAATGAGATTAAATCTAATTTTACAAAGCATATGTATGTGAGAACATAAATTACCCAAGTGGACAAAACCACTGTTGGTGCAACAGTCAGGATCTCCAGTTACTAAATGCTACTGTAGTAGTACCAGGACACTGCATATAGCACATTTAGTCAGGAAATACTGACTTAAGGCACCTACAGTTTAAAAATAACCTGAATATTACGTGTGTGTCAAAAACAATGTTGAAGATGAACGCTGAGTTTCTGCTGTGTTTTACTACATCATGAAAAAGCAGCACTAGCTCAGAATCCACAAAAGAGTATGACAGCTTTTCTGCACGGCTGCTTACACAGAACCAACAGCGAATTACATATCTCAGGATTTTAAGTAATTAAACCCCTTGCTCCTAACCCTAGAAGGCACATTAATATGTATTTACAGCTGCACCACAACAGAATAAAAGAAATGCAACTGGAAAGACTGAGATCTAAAAATAAAAATATACCCTACACCTTCTCAGGCTGTGAAACCGGTGACTTTTCCTGTTGCCAAAGAGAGCCTTGCATGCCTGCAGCAAGAGCTAGTCAGTGGTAGTGTTCACATTACTGGGGGACTATAATCAAGGTGCTCTCAGCCCCAGAGTGCTTGGGAGCAGAAGGACTGAGCTGGGCCTATCTATACCAGCAAAATTCCTATGTTGTAGAATAATCTTATAACACAGTATGATTTTGTCTGCATAGATGGGACCAAACTACATTATAATTAAGTGAGCCCTCAAAGTTCAGATCCTCTGTTGTCAGACTATGAGTTAGTGCCTCACAAGAAAACTTCAAACCTAGTGAACTTAAGCAAACTTAAGTGAACTCTGTGCAAAGGTTTTCATTTTCACACCACACTCATCCTTACGATGCACACTTAATGTGCTGCAATATGCTGTTTAAATGTAAAAGTGACTAGAAAAGATAATAGATGCAGATCAGGACTTCAAGGCAATGGTGTCTTAATTTTCAGAGAAGTCAAACACCTGCAGTTTCCATTGGCTTCAACTGGAAATGTGGGTGCTTAGCACTTCCAAAAACTCAAGTGTTGTATGGGAATTGTATTTAGACACAGCTACCTCCTTCCCAAATAAAAAGTTTACATGTTTCATTAAAACTGACAGACAACTCAATTAGGCAAATTTACTCAGCAATACAAAGCTGCCCAAATCAGGAGTGGACTAATGCACAAGGATCTGGGCCCTACAGTTTCAGGAGACCTCCAAATCGTCTTTTGATGAGCACTAGACATCATGGCGCTGCCTATACTTTGTTGCTGTCTGTTTGGCACATGTGGAATCTGAAGGCAGCAGAGGGACAGGAGGATTGGGGCAATGTGGTGAAACAAGTTTTTGTGCTCCTCTCAAATCATCATGGCTCCTGACTACTAACCTGATGCACACAGGGATAGCAACCTGAGGCCTAATAGAAAGGAGCAGTGTGCACAAAAGAAGCACTGAAGAAGCTAAAGAGGACGGCACAATAGCTGCCTGTTGTGAGTGACAGTGATCTGGAAAAGAAAAATCCAGACCAAAGATGGTTGGCTGAGCTGAAGTGACAACCCCTGAGATATCTGTAGGTCTGACACACAAAGACACCTTTCACTGAGAGCTTGTGGATAGATGGAGTGTTTGGTCTAGTTGCTTTTTAGTAGCAAACTCTTGGCTACAGAATGTAGTATAACAGGGGTTCTAAAACTGGGAGTCATGAGGTTACCACCTGGGAGGTCGCGAGCTGTCAGCCTCCACCCCAAACCCCACTTCACCTCCAGTGTTTTTAATTTATAAGGGGGGTCACACTCAGAGGCTTGTTGTGTGAAAGAGGTCACCACTAAAGAAGTTTGAGAGCCACTGTAGTGTAAGGTATGATGGCCTGGTAATAGAAAAAGACTGGTACTAACTGCTTTGAAGGACAAATGCAGAATAGTAATTTTTGTTCTCAGAAAATTAAATAAAAATTTCTGTTCTCTCAATCACAGAAGTATGGGCGAAACAGAAATTTGTTATAAGCCTTGGTAAAGCAATTAATTAGTCGATTATTCCACTGTACATAACAAGGCTATATTAGCAAGAGGTGGGATTAATTAACGTCCACACTGCTTCAAGCTATTCTTATATCTTTCAGTATTGGATAGAACTGAGGTACACTTAGCAGTTTATTTCACAATAGTTTAAATTGTAGCTATTTTAATGCAGATTAATTATTATTATTTGTCCTCACTGTGACACGAGCCATAGCCCTTATGCCACATATATGTGGAAGAAGCGACTATTATTTCTCAGGTCAAGACTCCTCCATATTTGGAACAGAACATTTAGTCTTTTTAGTAAAGGGATGTTATATCCAGTTGGAAAACTGGGCTCAGGACTAATTATAAACACTGTAAATTACCTCTGTCTTGTAATACAGGTGGTTAGTTAAAGCTACAGTGGTCTCTTATTGTTTGTGGTTGGCAGTAAAATCAAGTTTTGGGAAAAAGAAGGGTCTAGAAATCATAGACATGTTAAATGATATGACGTATCTTCTACATGACAGAAAAGTCTGCTATTTTTGTATTGATGCCAGAAAGGTTGGCAGATTATGTACAACTTATAAAACAAGCATAATATTTTGCTGTGAACTAGTAAAACATTTACATAACTAATGTTTCACTGACTTATTACAACAAATAACCTGTAGCAATGATGCTCAGATACCATCTTCATGATCAAGTCTCCTTACATAGATAATTAGAGGTTTGCTACAATACAAACTGCAACAACGCTTTGCTCATTACTGAAGAAAAATATCATTTGCATATTTACTGAATAAAACTGGGCAACACAAGATGTGCTTTTAAAGAGTCCAGTGTTAGTATTATAAGGTGATGAATGGAAAAGAGGGATATAGTGTACATATAAATTGTATAGTTCCTGCTGTTTGCATCTTATTCGCAATTTAGTAAAGCTAAAACAAACAACTCTTTTGGCACCATCCTAACCTTCTTTTTGTTGGATATGAATCTTTCTCCCCCATTCGTCCTTTTATAAGATCCAAGATGCACAGGAGTTTTCCTACTGCAAAGTCTGTCTGTCCATCCATGTTCTTACATTGGCGCCCATCATTTTACATCCTTTGTAGCTATTCTGAATCATGTCTATCAGCTGCCTGTTTCTTCAGTGAAATGCAAACCTGATTAGTAGTAAGTCACACCCAAGAGTGAAAAAGAATATTTCTTAACTTCACTGCCAGCCAGAACTGTTTTTAATAACATTTACAGAGAAATCATTATGATGTGGCACACTCATTTAAATGCCCAGCACCAAAGATATGCTGTTGGCCAACATTTAACTAGGAATCTTGCTTCGATTTAGTTTCAAAATGCCCATGCTAGTAGTTGAGATGTTTTAAGTGTAATTTGAAACCACTAGCTCACGACAAAAGATGTTTATGTTCCAAACGCCTTACTGTCCAGACTCCGACCAACCCTTCTGATGCCATACTTCTACTACATCACAACATCCTGTTGTTGAAAAGGAAACAAAATGTTTCCAGAGCACTCTCAGAGCTTAGATTTCCATTTGTATGCTGCAGTAAATATAGCTATTATTGTCTCATAGTTAATATTTCTAAACAGTCAATGAAATGCGTACTTATTAGTAGGCAACCCCTTAGTACTGTTCATATTCACAAGGTTTATGAACTTTAGAGCTTGTCTATATGAGGAGTTATTCTGGAGTCGCTATTCCTGATTAACCACCTGTGTGGACACTCATTATAGATTAATAATTCACATAGGGAGTGAAACAACTACTCTGCATAAAATTAATAAAATCCTACTTTAATCTGAATTAACTTCCCTGTGCAGCCAACCCTTACAAAAGAGTAAAAGAGTAGATTAATATTAAAACCTGACCCAAGCCACAATACAACAAAAAGGGAATAAATGCAAGAAAATAAATAGCAGCTAGTATCCAATACCGTTCTAATCTCTTCAGGCTACTTTGAAACATGGTTCTGTCCCTCTTCCAATTTTGATATCATCCACAAATTGAAACAAGACTGAATTGACACCAAAGAAACAGGCAGTTGATAGAAGCGAATAAAACTAGCTATATGGAGTATAATATGAATAGAGGTTTTTTGTTTTGTTTTGTTTTAAGATTAAGTGGTCAAATATATCCTCTAAACAGCGGCCACAAGAGCCCCAAACACAGAGCTACAGCTATAGGGAGAAATGTTAGTAACACTACTGCTAGAAGATCCTTTACATCTGTGACAGAAGCAGCTCTGGAAATCACAATTTCAGAACAACTGCTTTAATAAGTGAATAATATGAGAATGCTCTTGCCCTAAATTTTCAAAAATGACAAGTGATTTTGGGTGCCTAACTTCAGACACATTAAAGAGGCCTGATTTTCAAAAGATGGATATTCAGCACTTACTGAAAATCAAGCCCATTAAAGATGTCTCAAATTGGGCCCTGCAAAATTTGAAGATTTTATAGAAAAACAGCAGAAATGCAAAATGGGGTATAAAATGAAGCAGATCACTCATTACTGACCTAATACCATTCTGTATAACTGAACATTACAGTTGCAGTGGGCAAAGTGTGGGAATGGGATTCAGAGGCTGAAAAGGGAGAGGTCTACAAGAAAGTCCATCACTGTGAAAAAATCTGAGAACCTCTGCACTTTGGCATTACCATTCTCACATAACAGTTAGACAAAATTTAAGGGTGTATCATGAAACATGAGAATGAGTATCTGTATTTCAGCAATAGTAACTCTGATGCTTTATTTTTGAATTTTAATGTACAACAGATTGCTCAAAAGGGAAGTCGGTATTGGATTTTGCAATCTATATTTTGCCTCACTTGACAAAAAGAGTATAGTTATATAAACCACAGACCTATTCTGAGGATTTGCAAGAGGTCTGACATGTTTCATTTTTATCTGAGGCAAGACAATAACAGTGCTTTTGTATTTGGGATATAAGCTAGAGTTGCAAGAATATAGATTCCTGCAAACCATGTACTTTGGGTGTATTTTTTTCTGTTCTCTCCAACAGTTTTATGGCTCCAAATCATCACTGTCCGACTATGAGGCCTCAGCAATCTATGAATTATAACCGCAGGGACATCATCTCTTCTCTAATACAAGAGCTAATGTCATTGCATGACTTGGCCAAAAGAGGGCACTTGGGGAACAAGAGATGAAAAGCTCTCCCTAAGACTTGAGTATGTGTCAACTTCACCACAAGGCCAACAGGCAAGAGTCCTAAACCATACTAGGTAAAAACACCTGCTAATCAACCAAATTGGACATCTTGTAAACTGCAGATATGCATATGTGTATATATATGTACAGTTTACACTATATACATTCAGACTTGGTTTATTTTTAACTCAAGATCCGTGTCATTTTAGGATAAGGTCACAGTCTAGTTATTTCCTCTTATTTGGAATATATTTACAGAATATTAGATTTAGACTAATTACACAGACAAAAAATAGCAAAGATTTCATGCTCCCATCATTTCTTGTATAGGTACAGTTTACCAAATTTAAATGCACTGTTTACAATTCATGGTCCAATATTGCAACAATTTATGTATTGCAAATGTGTTTTCCCCAAAGTTAAACAACCGAAAGGAAGATGTAAGAAACACAGAAGGAATAAATGTACATCCCATAATGAGTGAGTCAAGGACATTTAAACTTGTTTATCTTCTCTTTAATCAAAGGCTTCAGTGCTTTAAATCAGAGTTTCTCATGCTTTTTGATACCAGGGACCAGCTTGCTGCCTTCCTAAACTGTATCAGGCAGATCTCAGGGACTGGTAGTTGAGAAACACTGATTTAAATGATACAACCTGCAAACTACGCTAATTCATTATCAAGTTAAAAAAAATCCCAATCCTATATTTAGATACATGTGTTTTGCAAAACACTTTTAAGTAGAATGAAAACCCAGAGTGTCACAGGAAATACAATAGGCGACTTCCTTTTTCTTAAAGGAGATGCAGCAGTTACTTTATACAGTGCCCATTTGTAAATTTCAAAGGCCACATCAGCATTTTCATCACCTCTTGGACATTTTGAACTTTGGTTTAAACAACAGCCATAAGACTCTCCCACAAAGAAACTAACAGTGAAAGAGAGAGTGAAAGGAACTTTCTCTCAGAATGCTAGAAATCCTAAATAGCCTGAGATAAATAATTTTCAGCTTATGTCTTGTTTGCTTTGACTATTCACTATTTGTTATTCATATTGTATGGTAGTCACTTAAGTTGCATGCTGTTATTTCTGCTCTTAGACTGGATGATAAACTTTTTAGGCAGAATAGTGAGTAACACAAACTATGAATTTTATCCTTGTGACATTTCATGAACCTTTCAGGATTCCCAAATACCTGACAATTGCTGAGACATACATGAACAACAAATAACACAACGCTCTAAATCACAGCAAAACAAAGGCAATACTTCTATTTGTGTATCAGTTTACTATTTGACCAGCTCTAATCTTAAGGTTAACATTTCTTGTTAACCACTTCTAAAAAGAAGTGACTCTCCTATCCCAGAAAAAGAGCAAAATGGTCCCCTGTCCACACAATACACAAGAGGAAATTAGTGCAGTTCAATTACCCTGTTTACATAGAAATTAATGCTTGTCTATAACATCAATATTTACATATAAATAAAATACTAAAAAAGTATATTCCATACACACTGCCCATTATAAACACCTGAAAAGTAATTCTAATTCTAGTTCTAGTAGTGACTAACCAAAACAAAATGTTAAGTATAACTTTAGTGACCACAAACTACTTTCTAAATTCGTACATGATACCTTATGTTGACTGATTAAACCTCATTTTTTAAATGTATGTACTCTAATATTCATACCATAAATCGATTATATGTGGAATTATTGCAAGTTACAAGGAAGTCCATGTGGAGAAAAGGGAAAAACATGCTTTATATCTGCATAGTTTCCCCTATGGTATTTGTTCTCATGCTTTTACTGACACAAGGACAATGATAATTTATTGTATTAAGACTACATTTTTACAAAAGTAAGAACATAAGATACAAGATCTCCCTTATATATATAAAAAAAAATTCTGGAAAAAGTTTAGGAAAAAGTCTGCTTCTGTTAAAATACTACCTTTTTCCAGTGCTGTACTGCATGATTAATATCATACATCATAAATAAAAGACAGATAATTTTAAACACAATTAGCAGAAAAAGACCTTCACATAATCTAGATAAATCTACTAATAAAAAATACTAAAAAATTAAATGCAGAATGAGACACTTCATTTGAAATCTATTAATCTATGTAAACTTCAGTGTATCCTTAAAAAAAAAAAAAATCAAAATGTCCAGTATCAAAACAAAATTGGGTAATGTATCTCAATCATTTCTGTTTTTTTTTATTAACCTCAAACACACAAGAATTCTCTCTGGAAAACTAATTTGAAAGTAAATATGCCTTAAACTTAAACTTAGAACTAGTACTAATGCCACAACAGAATCAAGATCACTATTAAAATAAAGCCTGGGGCACATTATGATGTCTAAGATTAGTAGGTGGATTTTAATTGACTTGAGGACTGTCATAGTTCTATTATCATAAAACCTGTAACACACTTCCAGCATGGAGGACCCATCTGTGCCCATCATCCATCTGTTTAGACATGATTGGCAAAGTGGTAGGGAATTCGCAGTGGTTGCCTCTGCCTGAAAGGAATAAACCACAGGATCTTCCAACGAGTGCCAAAAACTTCTGAGAAGGTCTGCTGCCACGGCTTTGGGGGCCTCGATCTAAAGAAGACAGCATTATTAGTAAAAGACAGCACTCCCATGGTGCACTTCAGACAGCTAGAACAATATAGATTGGCTGGGGATCCATTACTGGACTCTGATGAATTGTGTTCCAGCATCACAAATACAGCTTTTCTTTCATTCTGACATGCAGCTGAGATTTAACTTTGGATAGGAGAAACTGAATCTGTGTCGTCAATTAACTACAGGCAACTTCTGAAGGGGAGGAAATTCTCAGGAGCAATTAAACACGTCAACAACACAGTAGCAAGTGTCTTTTGATCTGTGCTTTAGAGACAAAATATAGTTTTGCTTGCTTTAGGTAGGCAGGGAAGAAGAATAATATGTACCTATTTTTTATAAAAATAGTGAACCACTGCTACAGAAAAGAAACAAAAGCATGGTAGCATGCAAAAACTATTACCAGTGCCTTCAGTTTTCTTTCATACACATAGTTTTTAAACTTTACTAGCTCTTTATGTTGTACTTACATTTCTTTACAACAGTTTGACATTTTTTCTATACTTGTTGTATCCTGTTGTGGGAAAGAAAACATTATTAGAAAACATTTCCTCACATACCTACATTACAAAAATGTTATCATTAAAGTATATAAAGAAAGAAGGAACTGACTCTTAATGTAGATTCTTTTGGAGAAAATCTAGTAGGATTACACAGAGCAATATCCCATATTATTATCAAGCCATTGTAAAATTTCATGCAGAACAGTTTTATTCAGCCTGATAAATTATCATGCAGAAAAACTGTTTTCTGTGTAGATTTTTAAAATGGGGCACACTATAGAATGCTAACAAACAGATTAGAACCTGACTATAGCTAAATTAATCAAAATGTTATTTATCCATAGGACATTTTAAAATAATATGCACAAAGAACAAGACCTTTCTGAAAAGCACACTTTTGTTATACTTTATACTGTATAACGAATGTGGAGTTATCACACAAAAGATTATCACAGGAACAAAATAAATTTCTGCCACAATTTATTAAAATGTCACCACCAGCAGAAGTACTTCAAAAAGCAGATTAAGTAGTTTTAAAATATTTACTTTCACAAATATTGTAATGTGAACAGTGCCACCAAGAGTATATTAATACAGTTTCAGTGATCTCTAGGTAACTGCTGTAGATAAAGGTGATTTCACTAAAATTAAAGAGAATAAAATTAAAGAACATCTTAACTGTTTCTAAAGTGAAGATGAACCCCTTCTAAAATTTATAATAAAATTCATGATTAACTTTCAAAACCAATATGGTTTGCTTCATTTGACAGAGTACTTTAAGCAATTTGTTTTAGCTCACAGAATTTCCAAATACATCTTTAAATGCTTCCAATGATTGTACTTGTATGTGTTCATGTTTCCAAGGTGTATGTCATAAATGAAAAACATTATTTTACAAATCAGTGATACTTCAGTTTTAAACTCAAGCAATATTATAGTACTTTTGAAGGGATAAACATTGTTCATTATGTCCCAGAATAATTTAGACCATTTGATCCAAAATGTAATAACTTGAAAATTAAATTTTTGAAGGCAGTCTGATGTGTTTCTCTGTTAATGATTAATTTAGACAGGTACATAATGTGTCAGATTATATACTAGTTTTTGGACGAAACAAAGGGCCTCTCCCTTCTACCTGGGTAGCCAGTGAAGATCCCATTTTCCTGAATAGTGGTTTGGTCCATCTCTGTCTTTAGCCAAAATTCCATCTTCTATTATTGTGAACTCTACAGATGCTTAAATTTTAGTTTGGCAAGCAGTTTGAGAGCTTTCAACTGAGAGGCACCGAGTACACATTGCTACCATATGATGCTCAAGTAAGTTCCCATCAATGTTTCCATTTTAAATTAAAGTTCTCTTTACAATTGCAAAGATGTTTCAGTTCTAGAAATCATCCTCTTGATAGTACCAAAAATAAAGCCACTTTCAAAACCAGGGACTAGACAATTTCAGAATTGATGGTGCTGCTGTGGGACAATCTGGTAGCTCAAACCTCTCCCTCCCTCTCTCTTCACATAATCAATTCCTAAATAGGAATTGAGCTTCTGAGGCGTCATACTAGCACTTTTGTTTCCAAAAATAACATTCCAAATGTGTATTAGTATAATCTAGCTTTGTAGTATGTTCTTTTACATTGTCGACCCACTAACATTTTTTGTACTGATCTGAAAAAATCATAATATTTATCATTTTGGACACTGACTACTGAAAGCAAAATTCTGATTGAGCGGTTGTGCTTTTTGACCGAGTCTACAGTCTGGCAGGATTTTTTTCACTGTTAAAGCATCAATACCTATGGAATGATAATCTAAACTGTCTCTCTCATAACCCACTACATCCTTTATGTAAGTAAAAGGGTCAAACAGGAAGAGGGGAAAGGATTATAGACCTCCTTCCACTCATTTAAAAATACTAAGATTTTAGCTGGAAAGGCAGTGAAAGCAGGTGGCCATCTCTCTCCCCAGAATGAAAAATTCTGAAGTCCACCTGCTAATGTTTTTAATTTACATCAACCAAATTGGAAGCACAGAATGCCTTGTTTGGGGGATACCTTTTCAGAATTTAAAGCAGCTCAACCACTTCTGAAGAGCTGTGAGCTAGGCTGAACGGAATGGGAGGAAAGGAGAGTTCCCCTTTGAAGTTCAGCTGCTTGAGAAGCACTGGCTGAACTTAAGAAACCAAGTCCTCTCTGCTGCTTCCCTCCCCAAGCATGGCTTCCAAGCGGCTAGGCAAATTTGAAAATTACTTTCACTTGAAAGTGAACCAATTTACCTTTTCACATAAAAGTGAAACTTCACAGCAACCTAAGAAACTCAGCAGCCAGGCTTGGGGAGGAAGGACACAATGGGCATTTTTTCAGTTTGTTCTGTGATGGAATAAACTGGTTCTTCTTCACATCCCAGTTTTCTATTCTGCTTCACGCTTGAATCAGGTCAAAAAAATGTTTTGGATACAATCTTTTGGTGTGGAAATGAATGGGTTAGCACAAATTTGACTACTATGACTTCAGTACAGAATCAACCAAGGAAGAAGGAAGACCTTATTTAGACACCAATATGAATGATCTCACATTTACATAGCATCTTTCATCTAGACTGAAACCAAAGCACTTTACAAGGCATACTGATTGTACAAATGCTTCAAAGTAATCATTTTACCCATCTCTTGGGGTGAAAAGTGGCAACGGTTTAACAATAAACAGCAACAGTGCATACTAGTTTAGGGCAGAAAGAAGAGAATAATATTTCAAAGGAAAATGCAGTATGGAAACATAGGGAGGCAGAATGTAATTTCAGTTACAATATGACCAGGTGTCTAGACTGCTTTACGCCACCAAAAAGGGTCGAGGGGAACTGTAATTACCACATATGGGCAGGACTTACTATGTCTAAGTCTCAACTTAAATAATGTACCTTCAGCAGCATAAAGGCCTTTAATATCACATCCATTAATTCTGTATAGCTCAGAGGAAAGAGTGCCATCCACTGAATCACCAGTATCACTTCATCCTGTATCTAAGGGTATGTCTACACTACGAAATTAGGTCGATTTAACAGAAGTTGATTTTTTAGAAATCGATTTGATACAGTCGATTGTGTGTGCCCCCACTAAGCGCATTAAGTCGGTGTGCGTTCACAGTATCGAGGCTAGTGTCGACTTTCAGAGAGTTGCACTGTGGTAGCTATCCCACAGTTCCCGCAGTCTCCGCCGCCCACTGGAATTCTGAGTTGAGCTCCCAGTGCCTGATGGGGCAAAAACATTGTTGCGGGTGGTTCTGGGTACATGTCATCAGGCCCCCGTCCCTCCCTCCATGAAAGCAACGGCAAAAAATAGTTTCTCGCCTTTTTTCCTGAGTTACCTGTGCAGACAACATACCACAGCAAGCATGGAGCCCGCTCAGCTTACTGTCACCGTATATTTCCTGGGTGCTGCTGGCAGATGCGGTACTGCAGTGCTACACAGCAGCATCCCCTTGCCTTGCCTTGCGGATGGCAGACAGTGCAATACGACTGCTAGCCGTTGTTGTCATTCCATGGGTGCTCCTGGCCGACCTTGGTTAGGTTGGTCGGGGGTGCCTGGGCAGACATGGGTGCTCCTGGCCAGCCTTGGTGAGGTCGGGGGCGCCTGGAGAAAAATGGGAATGACTCCAGGTCATTCTCTTCTTTAAGTTTCATCTAATGGAGATTCAGTCCTTCCTGGAATATCATGCCAGTTGGAGGCTTCTGCCTTAGGCTGTTCTCCCAGTCAGTAGCACCGCGTGTTTACACCTACCCTAGTCTACCCCTTGCTCCCATTGCTCATGAAGCCTTGACAGTAGTAAGGAGTAGTTCAATTATAGGTTGAATAAGTGCATAATGGTGGTAGAATGTGCCTTTGGATGTTTAAAAGCGCACTAGCACAGTTTACTGACTTGGTTAGACTTCAGTGAAGCCAATATTCCCATCATTATTACTGCTTGCAGTGTGCTCCACAATAGCTGTGAGAGTAAGGGGGAGATGTTTATGGTGGGGTGGGAAGTTGAGGCAAATCACCTGGCCGCTGATTATGCACAGCCAGACACCAGGGCAGTTAGAAGAGTGCAGCAGGGTGCGCTGTGCATCAGAGAAGCTTTGAAAACCAGTTTCATGACTGCCCAGGCTACAGTGTGGAAGTTCTGTTTGTTTCTCCTTGATGAAAATCCATTCCCTTTGTTCGCTCTACTTCCCTGTAAGCCAACCGCCCTCCTCTCCCCGCTTTGATCTCCGCTTGCAGAGGCAATAAAGTCATTGTTGTTTCAAATTCATGCATTCTTTATTAAATCATCACACAAATAGGGGGATAACTGCCAAGGTAGCTTGGGAGGGGTGGGGGAGAAGGGAAGAACAGGGTGGGGTAGTTGTAGGGGTTCTCCCTAGAATGGCATGCAGCTCATCATAGAAGCGGCATGTCTGGGGCTCTGACCTGGAGTGACCATTTGCTTCTCTGGTTCTTTGGTGGGCTTCACACGGCACTGCTGTGGGACCCTGTTATAACCTCTGCCCTTCAAGCTCTTGGAAATTTTTTCAAATATTCAGCATTTCATCTTTTGGAACAGGGTTCTGATAGCACAGATTCGTCTCCCCATACAGAGATCAGATGCAGTACCTCCCATTCAGTCCATGCTGGAGCTCTTTTGCAATTCTGGGACTCTATGGTCACCTGTGCTGATGAGTTCAACACGCTGGTCAAACAGGAAATGAAATTCAAAAGTTTGCGGGTCTTTTCCTGTTTACCTGGCCAGTGCATCTGAGTTGAGAGTGCTGTCCAGAGCAGTCACGATGGAGCACTCTGGGATAGCTCCCAGAGGCCAAAACCGTTGAATTGCGTCCACACTACTCCAAATTCAACCCAGCAGGGTCAATTTCAGCACTAATCCCCTTGTGGGAGAGGAGTACAGAAATCGATTTTGAGAGCCCTTTAAGTTGACAAAAATGGCTTTGCGTGGACATGTGCAGGGTTAAATCGATCTAACGCTGCTAAATTCGACCTGAACTCGTAGTGTAGACCATTGCTAAGCTTTCCCTAGTAGTCTCCTATCCAATTGCTGATTCCGACTGACTGTGCTTAGCTCTTTGTATCTGAGATCACAGCTTGTGGTGATATGGCTACAGGTCATAGCTCTTAAATAAGCAAAAATATAGTTGGAAAAGTAATGAACCAATGAATGATAAGTGCCTGACTGGTTTAAACCTGACTGGTTTTTGTTTTGTGTTCTTTTCTGAGGGAGAGGAATGGAAGCAGGATAGAAGGCATCTGTTTTAAAGTTTTCACCAGTATAAACTTTGACGTTAGAATCATAGAATATCAGGGTTGGAAGGGACTTCAGATGGTCATCTAGCCCAAAACCCTGCTCAAAGCAGGACCAATTACCAACTAAATCTTGTTGAACTAGTGAATTTTTTAATTCTTTATTAACCATGGATATAGTTATCAAGGTCCATGATATCAAATGAAGAAAGGAACCATAGGTTTGACAAAACACTTAGTAAGATGATTCTTTGACACATTCATCAAGCACTTACTATTACTTTCTTGATTCTGAGCAGAAGCACTATTTCTACTGCTCTTCTTATCTGCTTTCCCCAACTCCCACCCCTCAAACAACAAATCAGCTTTTCAAACAAAACAATGAAAATGAATTAAATTGTATTTTCAAACTTCAGCCCCTAATGGTTTGTCTATACTGCAATTAAAAACCTGCAGCTGCTTCATGCTAGCTGACTTGGGTTCACAGGGCTCAGGCTGTGGGGCTATTTAATTGCAGTGTAGACATCTGGGCTTTGGCTGGAGTGATCTAGGAACCTGCGAGGTTGGAGGTTCCTACAGCTCGGGCTTCAGCCTGTGCCAGAATGTCTACACCACAATTAAAACACCCCACAGCCTGAGTCTTGCAAGCCTGAGTCAGCTGGCACGGGCCAGCCATGGGTGTCTAACTGCATTGTATACACACCCCATGTCTTAATTTAGGAGCCTAAATAAGTGAATTACTGTTCAAGGGCTGATCACCCAATACCACCAACCAATGACAATTTATTTCATGTGCCAAGTGAACAGAATAATCAACATTCTACTAAATCACCTCACCAAAGGACTATAGGTCAGAATACTGTCACTCTGTTTATTATGCTTCTAATGCAAAGCATTGGTTTGTTCAATGTTAATATTCTGTTCAGCCTAAGAGGCTTTGGTTATCTGTACGGATGACCAGCTTCAAGTACTGGAAATACGAATAATATTCTTAAGAGCTACTTTTGGTACTGATCTCCAGCTAATTCTGATGTTTAAAGCCTTTGAGAGTTTTTAATTTACAAACAACACTGCTCTACAGCCAAAATGCTTCTGAAATAAATGTAGTCAAACTTTACTAATTCTGGGTCACTGAGAACGAAAATGATGCTTAAAATTGTTGATTGGCTCTAGTCTGGTATGGCTCAGCTCGCAGTGGATTCCTGGAGCTGCTGTTAGGTTTACCATGTTCTGTGACCGTCAAAATCTTGTCCCTTCTGTTATGGAGGTGTCTTGTAGCTGCAAACTGTGGTGTGATGCAGCCTCACATCGTTACAATCCAGTGGTGGAGAATTTATGATTTCATCAAGGGTCTTAAGCTGTTTTTGCTGCTTCATGGCATTGTTTTGCCTCTTCAGCTGGTATGAAGTCATATGAAGGCACTTGCAACATGGAAACACTTTTGAGGTGACATACTGACCAACTCAAGGGAGTTTGTGGCGATTTGAGGTTGCTGCTCTCTTGCTTGTGCAGATGGATAACAAAGTCTGCGTTTTCTAAATGGTGTTGTGCAAGAGATTCCCAATATCAAGAAGATGGGTATCAAAAGATATGGAGCTGGAAGGAAAAAGTGATGTTAGCTCCACACTTGTTGAATGAGGAAGATTTTGTTCCATCGTTACCATCAGTGGTTGATGAAGAACTTGGTCAAAGGCATTGGACAAACAGCAGCTTTCCAGTCTCGTGGCAATTTCCAGGTTAGGAGCTAGATAAGGAGGTCTTTGTTCTCCTGATTCGTGTAATCTTCAGCTGATGATTTGACTGCACTGAGTGGTAGGAAAGACGGATGGAGCTTGCCAAACGTTGTGGTCAATAATTTTCTCGAAAGGAGCAATCGATGGTTGGGAACCTCCCAAGGACTACAAAGCTGGCTGCCACATGTCACTAAAGTACTTTCTGCTTATCTAGTTTTTTCACCGAACTCGCGCAGAGCCGGCGAGTTTCCAACCGGAATTGCACATGGAGAATGCTATCAGGGCAAATTGACCTCATGCTTGCAGACTATTGCTGGCAGTGCAGGATGCGTTCCATTAATGTAAGAGAGAAGCCAGAAGCGCTGATAACACCTGAATAGGACTAACTATGTACATTAATAGTTTTTTGCCTTTTGTTTCTAATCAATTTTATTCATATACCTTTTGCTGTTTTTAATGTTAATAAGTTAGGTGAACTTCATGTAAGCACCTCAACAATTGAAAGGACCTAGGTTAGATTCATATTAAACTTACATATCTACATATAATAGACATAAAATGTAAAAACTTAAATATCTTAGAAACAGTAGCCAATCAGTTGTTTTAATTGTCATATTTGAATTCAGCACATCAAAATACATAATATATACCACATTTTATCTCTGAAGCAGACGACTTCTCAAAAATTGTAGACCAGTGTAACTTTAAAAAGTAGCACAAGTGTGGCATAATTAATACAGTCCTCTTAACATCTGCTTTCAAGAAAAATGAGACATTACTTACCTTGTGCAGTAACTGAGGTTCTTTGAGATGGTTGTCTGTGGGTCCTCCACTTTAAGTGCTTCGATGCCCTGCACTTGTAATTGGAGATTTGTAGTAGCAGTGCCCCGGCTGGCCACACACATACAGCAGACATCTCACGCTGCTCAGAGCGGTTACCTAGCACACGCAGCCAACTGTCCCCAAGTTTCTTCTCTTCCCCAGACGATCCGTGTGAAACTCCAAAGTATAGGGGAGGAGGGGGGTAGTGGAGGACCCAAAGGGACAACCATTTTGAAGAACCTCAGTTACTGCACAAGGCGAGTAACCTTTTCTTCTTCTTTTTCTTCTTCTTCGAGGAGTGTCCCTATGGGTACTCCACTTTAGGTGACTGTTGAGCAGCGCACCTCAGTGGAAGGGAGGCGCTTCGGAGTTGGTTCATTGATGGTAGATAGCATTGTGAGTCCAAACTGAGCGTCTGTAGCTGATAGCTATTCTAATACACAGTGTTTATGAAAGGTATGATCAGATGCTTTGCAAATGTCCATGATGAGCACATTACTGAGAAAGGCCACCAACGTTGATAACACTCAACAGGAGTTGGTAGATGGCTGTTTTGGTAACACAAATGGATACAGCCCCATATCCATTTAAACAGTCTCTGTTTCAAATTGAATTGACCTTTGGAATGTTCTGTGATAGAGAGAAATAGTAGAGATTACTTTCTGAATGTTTTTGTCCTTTTTAGGTAGAAAGCTGGTACTATGCGAATGTATAGTGTGTTAAATGAGGCCTTCCTGCGGTAGATATGCAGTTTCGGGAAAAATAAGAGTAAGTATACAGGCTGATTTAGATGAAAAGGAGAGCCTACCTGGGGTATGAATTTGGCATGTGCCCATAAGATCACTTTATATTTGAAAAATGTGGTATAAGGTGAGTGTGCCATTCGGGCACCTAATTCTCCCACCCTTCTTCCCAAAGTGATAGCAATGAGGAAGGCCAGCTTCATGAATAAGTGTAACAGAGAACAAGTTGCTATAGGTTCAAACTGTTTCCCCATGAGACTGTGCAGAACAAGGTTAAGATCCTATATAGGAGTAGGGTCTTTTAGTGTGGGATAAGTGTCTTCCATGCCTTTTAGAAAGCGTTTAGGGGTCAGGTGAGCAAAGATAGTGACTCTGTCCACCTTGTCATGGAATGAGGTGATGGTGTACTCTGATGGAGCTGTTGGATAACCCTGATTTTTGAGGCCTAGTATATAGTCTAGGATGCTGTGTAGTGGATCTGAATCTAAAGAGTATGTTCATCATAGCACCAAATGGATAATCATGTCCACTTATGTGTGTATGTTTTTTGTGTGCTTAATTTGCAACTGTTCAATAGTATGTCTTTCACCTCCTCAGAATAGTCTTTGTCGACCCCCCATTAGCCATGGAGTAACCAGGCTTTGAGATGGAGAAGGGCTAGGTTGGGGTGATGGATGCATCCTGAGTCCTGTGTCAGAAAGTGAGGTATCATTACAAGGATTTGAGGTGGTTTCACTGCCATCTGTCTCAGGTATGGGAACCAAGTTTGTCAGGGCTATGTGGGCGCAATGAGCATGACCCTGTATTTGTCCTGCCTGATCTGACTCAGAAGCGGAATTGGAGGGAATGCATACATTAGTGGTGTTTCCTATTTTATGAGGAAAGCATCGACCAAGGAGTGGCATTCCAATCACCTCCGGAGCAGTATTGTGGGCACTTTGCATTCTGAGCTGTTGCGAATAGATCTATAATGGGGAACTCCCATAGGCTGAATATGACTCAAAGTTGCATGATCCACCATCCACTCATGTATTTGTGAGAAGTTTCTGCTCAGTTGGTCCGCTGTCGTGTTCTGACATCACGGCAGGTTAAGATGCTGAAATGTGTATGTTGTTGGTGATGCACCAGTTTCAGAGGCATACTGCCTCTGTGCATGTAGGGTATGACTGCACTCTCCCTTGGCGGTTTATATAGAACACGTATGCGATATTGTCTGTAAGAATCTTGATGGTCATGTTTTGGATTAAAGGAAGGAAGTGCTTGCATGCATTTCTGACAGTCATTAATTCCAGTATGTTTATGTGCAGGATGTATTTCAATGGAGACCAAACAACCCTGGTTCGTGTTTTGCGTAAATGAGCTCCCCATCCCACAAGGGAGGCATCCATAGCGATCGTTGTAGTAGAAGCTTTCTGTTGAAAGGGGACACCTGAGCAGACGTTTTGTGATTGCGTCCACCATGTGAGCAAGTCCTTTACCCTGTGGGGCACAGTGAGCCACCTGTTGAGAGAATGTTTGTGTAGTATGTAGACAGTGTGAAACCAGACAGTATCTCATGTGTAGCCTGACATACTTTACGATGAACGTTAACGCAGCCATGTGCACCAGAAGTTGTAAGCACGTTCTGGTGGACATTTGTGGACTGTCCATGATCATTGTAATCAAACTGATTAGGGTGAGGAAGTGGTGTTGGGGTAACCTTGCTGTTGTGGTGAGACAATCGAGATAGGTACCTATAAATTCCAGTTGTTGGACAGGAACCTGGTGGACTTCTGTGCATTTATCTGTAGTCCGAAATGTGTAAAGAGGGTTATCATGGTTTGTGTGGCATTTAGTGCTGCCCTTTGTGTTGGTGCCCTTAAAAGACAGTCATCTAGGTATGGAAAAATCATCTTGTCTGTGGAGGCGAGCTGCAATGATGGCGAGAACCTTGGAAAAGACCCTTGGGACAGCTGACAGCCTGAAGGGGAGCACTCTGTATTGGAGATGTTGGTGCCCCAAGGTGAACTGCAGGAATCATCTGTGCGCTGGGTGAATGGTAACATGAAAGCAAGCGTCTTGTAGGTCGAGGGCCGAGAGCCAGTCTCCTTTCTCTAATGCCAGAATTATTGTGGATGGAGTCACCATTTTGAAATGTTGCTTTCTCACAAACTTATTGAGTTTTCGTATGTCTTCAGCTACTGGTCTTTTTCTGAGTGAGAAAATAATGGGAATAAAACCCTCTCCCCCATGTTGAGCTGGTACTGGTTCCATGGCACCTAATTGTAGAAGGTGGTTAATTTCCTGTTGTAAAAGGGGCTCATGAAAGAGGTCCCTGAAGCGGGATGGAGAAGGGGGGTGGTAGGTGAAATAGAGATGAAGGGGTTGAGTAACTCTTCTGGATAATTTCCAGAACCCATTTGTCTGTGGTGATGGTGTTCCAGACTAGGTAGTATGGTGACAGATGATCTCCAAATGGGCTGGAGATTGGGTTCAGTTCCGGGATCAAAGAATGTAGAGTTCTCATGCCTTCAACCAAAGCTTCAAAATGATTGCCTGGAAGTAGATGGTTGAGATGTGGAAGGCTAGTCTTGGCTCTGCTGGCATCTCATCTGTCTTTGTTTATGATGTTGGTCATACTGTCTTTGAGGCTGGGTGTATGGGGCAGTTCGGAATTGCTGGTTGTAAAATCAGCCCTGTTTCTTTTTGTTCGCAAGAACACAGATACCTACGGTATTTAAGGTGCCCCTGGAATCCTTCAGGGTATGTAAAGACACATCTGCATTTTCCGCAAACAATTTCTGACCCTTGAAGGGTAAAGTCCTTGATTGTGGCATGGACCTCCCTACGGAACCCAGAAAGGTGGAGCCAGGATGCCCAATGTATGACCATAGACATAGCAATGGAGCGTGCTGCCTTGTCTGCAGAGTTGAGAGAGGCCTGTAGGGCCATCCTGGCGATGAGAGACCCTTCAGAAATGTTAGTCTTATACTGTTCTTTTTTGTCATTTGGTAAATGTTCCACAAAAGTTGATATTTTAGTGAATAGGTTGTTCGTGTATTTGGCTATTAAGGCTGAATAATTAGCTATGAGAAATTGGAGCGCAGCTGAGGAATTGGGTCTCTACCCAAAAAGATTTAGCCTTTGCCAGTCCTTATCAGAAGGGGTAGTTCTAGACTACCACCACTGACTTCGGTGCAGGGTGAGTGAACAAAAACTCAGCCCCTTTTGCTGGCACATAATACTTCTTGTTAGATTTCTTACAGGAAGCTGGGACTGTGGCAGCTGTTTGCCAGATTAATTATGCAGAGTCCATTATGGCAGCATTAAGAGACAATGCAATTTTTGCTGATGGAGATGACTGGAGGATGTCTGTAAGCTTGTGTTGGGTCTCCGGTAGCTCTGCTAAGGAAATGTCCAGGGATTCAGCTATCCTTGTGAATACATCCTGGAAAGATTTGAAATCGGCCCCTGAAGGGAGGGGAAGGGGTGGCATTATTGTTTCGTCCAGCAACAAAAATGAAATGTGGGTAGGTGGCAGGGTATCACCCTCAGGTGTGTCCTTGGGCTCCTCTATCTCCTCCTCCTGCATCTCTGAGGGAGCTGGGGCAGGTAGTGAAGGGGATTGCATTGTTCTAGATTTTGGTGGATTGGGGGGGCCTGAGGCTCAGGCCCTATCCGGATCCCAGTATGCCATTTGGGGGGAAAAGTCCTAGGAGGTGGTACTCATGGTTGAGCCTGCCAGCCTTGCATATCAACAGATGTGTGATGCTGAGAGGGTCCTGGCTTAGGCAAGCAGTGGCAAAGGGTATATATCCCTGTCTCAGAGGATACTTATTTGAGAAAGGAGGATGATATACCCATATTCATTCTCTTCTTCTTATCTTTCAAAGCCAGAGACCCGCCTGGGAGATGGGTGTGTGTCTGTGGCAGGACAGCTAACAGAATTTTTCTTTTTTAAAGGTTTTAAGTAAACTATAAAATAGAGGGTACATAATGAAATGAAAAGGCTAATAAGGCTCAGTAGAAAACTATTGAGCTATCCAAGGTTAAGAGGAGCTGCTGTCGCTCCTACTCAGGCCAAAGGTGTTAGAGAAGGAACTGGGCGATGGGTTGGCTGCGCATGCTAGCTAACTGTTCCAAGTGATGCGAGATGGCTGCTGCACGTGTGCAGCCAGCCAGGGCACTGCTACTACAAATTTCGGATTACAAGCGCAGGGCATTAACACACCTAAAGTGGAGCACCTACAGGGACACTCCTCTAAGAATAAATAAAAGTTACAACTGCACATAGAAAAACATGATTGATCAGCATCTGACCAACTCAACAATCTGGTCCTCCGCACTCCAAAACCACCTATTGTCATTAGAATTAGTGTGAATGTGGTTATTCAGAAACAGAAGAGTTATCAGGATCTCTAAATCAAGCAAAAGAATTCAAGATTCGATTAGTGTGAAATGCAAAGAAATCTCAAGGAAATAAGTAGAAAAGCTACAGTTAGTTTACAATTTTAAGAGCTGAAGCAAGGGACACAGCTCAGGTGTTACATTCAGTCTCTGGTGGTAAAGTGCTGAGTGTCTTCTTATTTTGGCAACAAGTCTGAAAGAGCAGCTTGCCTGCTATCTCAAAGGAAAAGAAGATCCTGCAATAACTAAGGCCTTTATGAGAGGGATGAAGAGATATCAGTGAGAGCTGAATGAATCCTGCAGACCAATTTAAAGAAGCACTTGAAAAATGAACCCACCTGGGTTAATGCCTGCTAAGAGGAATATATCTTTCATAAAGAAACTTTTTTTAATTAATATAACTGACTACTTGAAGAAAAGCATTAAAAGAAAAGATAATGTGCACCGGGCAACAAATTGTGCAATAAGATGGAATCATCGTGAACTAACTTATGAGGGAACAAATATACTGAAAGAATATTTTCCCTTTGCTTACACTGTAGATTTGAGTCTTCCAATCAACAAACACCAATCTGTAATTCTTAGGACTAACTCTGAAGCATGGAGCAGAAATCTCTTGTTCAATTACTTTCATGTAGTTAGCAGAAGTGATGTCTTATCAATAGAGCTCTACTTAATACCTGAATTATAATGAACACAGGCATACTGTCATATCTGCACAGTACATTGTTTCCAACTCTTCAGTGCATTGCAATGTAAAAGGAGAGAGCAATTAAGAAGGAAGGAAAAAAACCTTAGTGGCCCCTCTGAACTTGCAGCCATAGCTGTTATCTCAGAATATGAGAGAGCATACTGCTGTATCTTAGTACTTGAACAAAACAAGAGTCTTATTTCTTTCATTTGTCTACCTTTCTTTCACTGTGCATATGGAAATGACAGGTGAGCTGTTGTGAAGTATCAAATACCAACATTTCATAAGGAATGCTAAATATTTTTAAATTAATGTTTTTATTTACTGTTTGCTCATACAACAAGGCTGGCCATACTGTATATAGGTTATCAGTCTGTTTATGATTTTATTTTTGGCCAACATTTTTCAAAATAATTTTTAATCTAAAATTTTGATGTGATTAAATGTATGTGATTAGGGGGGTTTTGGTTTGTTTGTTTGTAAACCTAGCCTGGAAATTTTTTGAATAATCTGGGTTCAGTTTAGTTGTTCTATTCCCTCCTCCCCCATCTTTCTTTGATTAAAGATTTCTCTGTGTGAGAGATGAAAAAGAAAGTTGCATTATGCTACCTCTGGGGAAATAACCTCATTCTCCTCAGTGCCGTGATGAATTTGGCTAAGCAGATTTTTTGGCAGATTATGTATTACCTGCCCAATTTGTCAGATACCTAAAAAAGTGATGCGATGAAAAGAAAACATCTGACAACAATTTTGGGAACTCATGATAACTGGAAAGAGGATAATATGAAAAGATCAAGAGCGACTGCCCAATTTATTTCCAAGTTTGTGGTGTTTTAGAGGCAGATATGTGCATAATTATATGGCATTATGAAATTTACCATTTCCCTTAATCCTCATCATTACCAGCACAAGGAACATTCAGAGAGCAAGGTTTAGCAAACCAAATCCGACTACTCTCCTTTCTTCCAAAGAAGCTGCTATCTAAATGATCTGATGTATAATTTGACAGAAAATTAAATATTTTAATAAAAATCCTGAGTTTTGTAAGAGGTTACACTTTGCCTTATTATTATGGTTGCTTATTTTAGTGTCTCAGTTTTATTTACTCTTCCATTCAGAAAAGCATTTAAGTATCTTAGATACAGAAATGATTTCTTACTGCAATTGTCTAATGGGATTATTTTAACTTCTGTGTTTATTTCCATGAAGAGGATAAGAAGTTTTCTACAATATTCTAATCTGCGGAATTTGTTACAGCTGCAGATTATACTTTAAAAAATAATGCCATCAATTCCCTTTAGCAATATTGTATGTTACTTATTTAAATAAAAATATTTACTACTCATTTTGAAGTTTAGGTTGGGCTAAACAAAAATGATACCTGGTGAGATGGGTGGGGCTCTGATTATTCTTCCATAAGTAAATTGGTGAAGATGCAGGGTGTAAAACAAATTTACTCCTTATGTTTTAGACCACGTCATACAAGGAACTGGATGACTTCAATCATAATTTTTAAATAAAGTTGTGTTTTTTATATTACTTGGAAGACAAAATGCTTCAAAGATGTAGTAGGACGATAAATATTTGAAATAAATACAGACTACATTTGTAGAAAAATACAGGTAAGAGAATAATCATTTAGAAATGGAAAAGACCTCTTAGACGATCTAATCTATTAACTTCCGCTCAAGGACTGTGCATGATTGCTTTCTACAGTTTAATTTCCAGAGCTTTATGCTGCTTTCTAAGGGTAGATTTACCTATATTTGGATGGGGGTAGAGAAGGCAGAAATGTAGGGGGGAGGGAATAAAAGTAAGGGAGAGACAGATGGACAGAATGTTGCCTGAATACATTTTCTAATAATTTTCTATTTTTCCAGTACATACATTCTGTCTCTCTCACGCACACACACAACTATGATCATTTTCTATTTTATTCTATCCAGGTACAGCCGATTGCCTTAAAATACTGATTTCTAACTCTAGCCCCGATTGTTGCTTTGGTAAACTTAATTATAAGGATTTATAGTCCTTTGATTACATTTCTGGTGTTTGAAAAATAGGTAAAGCCCTCATTATTTGACTAATCAAAACAGTATTTAATAGATTATCTGATTAAACATATGATTGCAAATATTTGTAATTATAAGATACATAACTGTTGAGACAAAAAGAATGTTAGGTCAGAGTGATATCCTTTGTCTGTTGATGACAGCATAAAAAAAGTGTGATGTACATTAAAAAGAAGTGGATCAAAATTGCAAAGTGGGGAAAGAATAGCAAAACTGCAATTAAGTATTTTGAGTGTATTTATTCCTTATTTACAGAATAGTTTTAATTATGTAAACATAATATTCTTTATATACTTCATCACTGAGAATTATCATCAGAGTCACTATTTATACAACAAAAATGCAGAGATTTTATCTGCTAATGTAAATTTTTTTTTGGTATATTTTTCAGTTTAAATGTTTCAATTACCATGCATTGTTAAATAAAATATTATTCCCCAAGGAGACAAGTAAAATCCCCAAAAGGACAACAATACTACACAAAATTCATTTGGATAAATTCAACTTTTTCTTCATTTCTCTAAGTAATGGGAATTAAAACAATCAAACAAAAACACAAAGAGAAAAAAAGGAACATAAAAACAAGTTTTCTTTTTATAAGAAAAACAAATCTGACTAAATGAACGATGTCCCTCTTAACTTGTCAAGGCAAGTGTTCATCAAAACAGGTCTAATACTGATATATAAGAATTTACAAGTTATTTTCAGAAGTTCACTGTTCACAACTAACAACAAAAAGCAGGTGCTAAAAGACATTTGCCACGTGGTGATGAAAAGGAGATGTACTGTAACAACACATAATACAGTCGTTAACTTAAATGATCACATTAAAATGCTTATAAAGAATAAGAGGTTAGATGGATGGTCAAGGCATCACAATGAACAACAGACCAAGCTACTCAACACCGGGTGCTAAAATATTTTCTCTTCTAGCCCTTTCCAGAGTAAATAAAGATAAAATATCTCTACCTCATCCACACTGTATTGATGTTCAATGATACTGGCATATCACTGTACACTGTTTAAAGAATTAATTAACAGGAAACCCTGGCAGAATTAATCAAATTACTAAAGTCACTGTCCCCTCAACTGATAATAATATGAGCATCAAAATTTAGCAGAGATCACACAATATTTATCAGAACTATGGTAATCTATCCAGTATGTAGCTCTATGACTACAGAAATATTAATGAACTCATAAATAGCTAGCAAGGAAAACTATATCTGTAATACAGATATATTATGTAATATGGAAAGACATGAGATTGCTAGGCTGTGCTGAAAAAATGAACAAAAATCCTTTAATTCTATATTAATCATTTGTAAGAACATACGGAAAAATGAAAACACATCCCATTTAGTATTTTAAATAAAAACAATCAAAGGTAATCCTTTAAAATTAGGTTTCAGATTAGTCTCTGCAAAGGATGCAGTTCAACTGAAACATCTGGTAGTGTTATATTGTGAGACAGATCTTTTTTAACTTTGGAAATGAGATTAGTAGATCCGTTATGTGTAAGTGTCCAAGTAATTTCTAATTATTTTATCTGGGTCACAGATAATCCGCTTTTATTGCCTTCCACTATGACATCAGAGGATCACTGCTGAAGCGATTATCCTGTTACCTTCCACCAACCATGGGAAGATGGGATTTTCCTTTTGTGTGTGTGTGTTTGTTTATATATCTCAAAATGAATGAAAGAGAGAAGTGGCCGATCACTTCAAGCAGATGGCTGCCAAAAAAAAAAACATCACCACAAAGCCTGATAAGAAGAAACCCCACACATCCAAAAAGTAACAGCTTTAACAAAAGTTAGCAGATTGAAGACCTTATAGTTCTGAAGCAATTTAAAAACAACGAAAAAGAGAGGTACATGATACATTAAAAATAATCATTAAATCATGATTTAAAATAGCATACCGTATTATTTGGTATTTGTATTTATTTTCTTATTTTGTTTTTAGAAGTCTTACATAAAAGGTGCAAAGTCAAAGTAAAGGTGGACGTGTAATGAGAAGTGCTGGTAGTGCAAAAACTGGAGTTCAAAATAAGTGCAGTTTAAAAAATACACAGAATGCAATGCAGCTTTTTTAAAGTACTTAATTTTGTACAGTACTGTATCTGCTTTCTCGCTTCGGGTTCAATAATAATGAGTTATATAGTCATGTACAGGAAGTAAATAAAAACTTCTGACATTCATACTACATTTTCTCTTTCAAGTATATTTATTTACTTCTTGTCGCTCCCCTTGTACCACCTTAAAAATACGTCTTTTCTGGTATTCACACACAGAAGTCTCATTGCTCTTACTTTCAGCTCCGCACAAGTGTCAGCTCTGAGCTAATTTTCTTTTTATTTTGTTTGTATGGCTGGTGATAACAAAATATTGAGACAGCTGGGGTTTAGCAACTCTTCATTTTACCATTGCACAGTTATCCAAGGAAATGCACACTACAGCAAATACTCCCTTTGGGGTCTCCATTGCCCTCAGTGAGTATGTCTACACAGGGATAAAAAACCAGCAGCTGGCCCGGGTCAGCTGACTCGGGCTCGCAGGGCTGGAAAATTGATGTGTAGATGTTTGGGCTCAGGCTGGAGTCTAAGTTCTGAGACCCTCTACCTTTGCAGCCCGAGCCCAAACATCTACACTGATTTTTTTTGCCAGCAGCCCAAGCCCTGCAATCCTGAGTCAGCTGACTATGGCCATGCCGTGGGCTTTTATCCCCATGTAGAGATACCCAGTGATCCCTCCAGAATACTATGCCATTTTTAGTGTCCAGCTCTCCAACGCCTCTCACCTTCTACCAAGGTGTAAAGTTAAGAAACTAAAAGAATGCACAGCATGGTCTTAAGAAATCTGCTCGTACTACAAAAAATTAAACGGAAGAGACAGATATTATTAAAGTAGTTTCCAGACCTGAAGCATACAGGCATACCAGCTGTTTCTTTAAATATGGTCTAAAAAGATTCTAGCAATATAAGCAGATGAACTCAGGGCTTGTCTACCAAGAAAAATTGTATCACTTTAACTATACCACTATAGTTAAAAGTAGTACAACCCCCTAGTGTGGGTGCATTTACAGTGTATAAAAGTGCTTATACCAATGTAGCTTATTCCTGTTAGGGAAGGGGAATAAATCACACCAAAAAAAAAGAGGATCTTTATCCTGATGTTTACATCCACACTAGGAGTTGTATTGATTTAACTATTTGGTCAAAAATCCACCCCTTAACCAAAATAGTTCAATCAGCACAAAAACCGTTTGTAGGCCTAAGACTTGAGAGAGGAACAAAAATGAAAATGTACGTTTTGAGATGGGGCAAGGGGCTGATTGGAAAGATAAGCTAAGTAGATATGCTTGTTGTTTGCTTTAAGAAACTATTAAATATCAGAGTTTTGAGTGCTGAATGAAAAAAACTACTTTGGAAACCAGATAACTAAGAGTACAGCAAGAATGAAAAAGAAAAATTACAATGGTTTTCAGAGTGCCAGACCTTAGGCAGACTAAACGGGATAGTTATTTTTGGGAGCCAGTAGAAATTATACAAAAAATATGTAACTTGAAGCTTTAAAATATGTTTTCTATACTTACATATAATCTAACAACACAGACTAACTCAGAAGCAATAGTTATGTAATTTAACACTTGTGTAGCACTTTCCAAGCATTATACAATGATTAGAGCGCTACCAAATTCACAGTCCATTTCATGGGCACAGAATTTTAAAAAATAGTACATTTCATAGTTTCAGCTATTTAAATCTGAAATTTCATGGTGCGGTAATTGTAAAGGTCCTGACCCAAAAAGGAGCTCAGTGTGTCTGTGTGTGTGTGGTGGGAGGGTCACCAGGTTATTGTAGCAAGGGGTTGTGGTACTGCTTACTCCTGTGCTGCTGCTGGCGATGGTCCTGCCTTCAGAGCTGGGCAGCTGGAGAGTGGTGGCTGTTGGCCAGGAGCCCAGCTCTGAAGGCAGAGCCACCACCAGCAGCAGCGCAGAAGTAACGATGGCATGATATGGTATTGCCACCCTTACTTCTGCACTGCTTCCTGCAGAGCTGGGCCCTCAGTCAGCAGCCACCACAGTCTAGCCACCAAGCTCTGAAGGCAGCAGTGGGAAGTAAGGGTGGCATGGTATGGTACTGTCATCCTTACTTCTGCTGGCAGGTGCCACTTTCAGAGCTGGATGCCCGGCCAACTGCTGCTGCTCTCTGGCCACCCAGCTCTGAAGGCAGCACAGAAGTAAGGGTAGCAACACTGTGCCCCCCCACCACCACAATAACCTTTTGACCCCCATACAACTCTCTTTTGGGTCAGAACCTGCAATTTGAGAAATGCTGGTCTCCCCCATGAAATCTGTATAGTATAGGGTAAAAGCACACAAAAGACCAGATTTCAGGGTCCGTGAACTTCATGGCCATGAATTTGGTAGGGCCGTAACAATGATTATCTAATCAAGCCTTGACTCCCCTATGAGCTGGGTAAGCAGCTATTATGCCAAAGAAATGGAGACAGAGTTTAGAGAACTGGAGCCTGACTCTCACAGGTGCCCGCAACTACCAAGAACTAAAGTAGGAACTCCAGGTGCTCACCCCTCTGAATATCAGGATCTGGCTTTCTCAAGTTGGGCATCAAAAACAGAGACAGAAAATCAGTGAACATTTTTGAAATGTGTGCCTAAGTGACTTGTTCAAGAGCTGGGATTACAACTCAAACTCCTACATACCACTGCATGTTATATTAAAAAAAATTAAAAATAAAAAAAATTAAAAAAAAGACATAAAAAGACATTACAGCACATTGGCAATCTAAACAAATTTAAAGAAATTTTGCAAGTACATACAAAAACAAGAAAGAAAATCCTGTGAAATAAGAAGTGGAAGCAATACATGGGAGCTATTAAAAATTTTATATGAGAGTAGTAGAAATACAGAATGATATGCCTCATACCTAAGCCAACCAAAAAGCCAGCAGGGTCATGGAAATCTCCAGGAAGGGCAAGAAAACTCAGACAAAATTCCTTTAACTGTAAACATCTCAGGTACTTCAATTATGCATTGAAAAGGGAGCATAGTCAAAGTTGTTCTCAGGCAATCTTGGACTAACACTGTTCTAACTTGCATTAGGAGCAGAAAAATCAGCTCCTGGCTAGCTCCAGGATTTTGAGAAGGGATAACAGAGAGGAGGCAGAAAGCCACCTCTTTCCCCATCCATCTCCCTCCTTCACATACTCAGTAATGACACTCAGGTGCACCTGAAGATCAAATACCAAACGCTGTAATGTCTTGTAACTTTCTCTTATGACTAGAACTGGTCCTTTTTTAAAATTTTTGTAAAAATGCATCTAATTTTGCAAAACCAATTTTCTTAATTGTGAAACATTCACTGCTTTTTCAACAAGTTCTAATTAAGATAATATTTTGCTCAATCCACAATGAAGAGCAGTATAATGAGGTGCAGCCTCATTCATCTGCCCATGGTATTCATACAGAGTTTCTCTTCTCAGTGTACTGACAAAAATACGTTTTTAGTTGGTTTTACTCCTGTTAGCCTTGTAGAACTGGCATAGCTGAGAAAGATATGAATTATATTCATTTGTGCCTCATTAAACAAGACTGTTTATTAAGTTCCAATCAGTTACACCTATGCAAACTCATTAAAGAGAATGCAGTTGGACCAAATACTGTGGGCATAATCTATAAAGATACTGAAGTTGTAGGGGTTTAGTTTCTGGTGGTGATAAACAAGAAGGTAAGAATCCTGCTACACTATAGATCCTATGATAAATTTGCAGGGTTGGCAGTAAAAATTAATTTATAATCTGATCATATTCGATATAAAAATCAATGAAAGCAACTGACAACCCTCTATTGCTTTTTCAAAAATTTGTATATTGAATCTTATTTAGATGAAGTTAAAATTAATCATTTCAACATACTTACATTATCCCTTCTCAACAACCAACGTGGACTACTGGCTTTGGTTTCTATAAAGTTATATAATGAAGACAGAGGGTTTTTTTTTTAGCAGATTGTATTATGCAGAGGTGGTGGTTTGTTTGGATTATGGAGCAGGTCAGAATTATTTAAGTTTGTAACTCAGTTTTCTTTGTAAGCCTGATTTCAGCATCCCTTCTAAAAAAGGGAAAGAAGAGTGAAACTTTAGTTTGCTGAACTCACAGTCACTATTTGCACAGGGGATCCAGCACAGAGCATTGGAAAAAGAGCAGGAATGCTGCCTGTTCTACTGCACCACTTTCGAAAGGCCTCTGCTCTAGCCAATCCCACTTACAACCACTCACGTGTATCTCTGTAAATCACAAGAGAGCTCTCCAGGGGCAGATGCTAATATAGCATAAATACCTTAAACTGTGACTTCCCGTACTTGGAGATGTTTGGGTTTCTTTTAAATGTAGTTTCAGCTCTGAATTTCCTGGCTTAATGATTGCCTCTTGCTAACTACAACTCTTATCAGGATTTTTCCCTTAATTGATGAAAATAGCTTTTGAAAAATAAGTTTGTGTTTTACTGATTCCGTATCAAATTTGCTCAGTTTACAAGTATTTATTATTCTATAACAGTGCCTAATAGCATGCCAGGCACTCCACAGTACAGATTAGAACACACCAACTCTTTGCTCAAAAGACCTTATGATCTGATTTCAGTCAGTGGAATAAAGGGGGCAAACTAAACGACAATGTGGACTTGGGTGTGAAAGAACAAGATCAGTAAAAAGATTACCTGGTTACTCAGAGAAGTCAAATGCAATATGGTGAAATAGGGTTTTTTAATTTTTATATTATATATATATATATATATATATATATATATATATATATATATATATATATATATATATTTGTTGACATACTGGTATCCCAAAAGAAATAAGAGGGATTTGAAAGAGAAGTAAAAATATGTTTTAAGTACAACCTCTGCAAACTTATTCTGGGATCTAATTGTCTGGCTACATTTTTTCTATCTTGCACATCATACCAGTATCAAATTCTGCAAGCCAAACGATGCACTCAAGTACACAAGCACAAATTTACTAACACTTTCTCTTTATCTGAGTACTGGAACACTTCAAAAAGTTATAAATATTCAAGATTAAAAGATTCCCTCTTCAACTATTCATTTCTAATATGAGGAGAACCATGTCATAGCAACCAAAGCTTGGTTTCTTATTATAAGTAGATATTATATGTTTATGCTCATTCTAGTTGGAAAGTTTCCGTCCAAAGGTTTTTTACTGGTTTTCCAGATCTTTAAATATCAAACTAATCTATCTTGAAATTGTTGCAATTCTGCAAACTTAAAAGCATATATTTTGAAGTTTTCTATTGTTATTAAACATTTAATAAAAGTCTTTTCTACCCAGCATGTATAATTAACTCATGGCTTCACTGCCTCGAAGTGTAACTGAGACCAAAAATACTGTAAAATTTAAAAAAGGGTAACATTTGCATACCTTTTATTGCATTATAAATCCAGAGTTACACTACATAGGAAAAAAATTAATGATATAAATCCTTATCAGGGCGAAAGCTATTCACTAACTGATGCAAATTAGGAAAATATTTCCTCTATGGGTTGGTTATTCCATAACTGTTCCGCTACAGGAAACACAAGGGTTTCTTACACCTTCCCCTCCTACAGAGTACTGCCAGACGAAGATGGACTACTTATACAGCAGTTCCTCTGTTTATATGTTTATTTATTTATTATATATATGGTCCACATTGCCTGACAGTATGCAAATATATAGTTTAGTTACAATACACTGATAAACTATCTGAAAAATCAAATAACATACTTACAGTGAAAATACCCATTAGTTGAGTGTAAAAGAGTCCACTTATTCCACCTAACATTATTATGCCCATGAAGGTCGATATCCTTAGCAAGGCAAGTTCATGTCTAAATACAAAGAGATCCTATGAACAAAGGGAAAAAGAAAAGGCTGTTTAGATTTCAAAAATTACATGAAGAAAATGATCTCTGAACAAAGCAATAACATTAGATAAGAACTGATTTATGACATTTATGGCTAAAGCAATGCATTTATATGAGCTAGGTGGTATTTTTTCAATGCATAAATGCTAAAAACTCAAAACCTATAAAATACGTTTTCTATTTATATATTCAGACATACAAAAAGGTATGATAGATTGCCAAAGAACTCAATCCACTATTTAAGGTTTGGTAGTATAGTAAACCCTGCCAGTTTATTCCTGGCTTTTCCTCAGCAAAACATGCCACATACTATTCTGTACATACTTGGCTTTACAAGGAAATATTTCATAAGGAAACAAAAACTTTCTGTGCTATAAGACTTTCACATTGCGGCTCTAGTCATAGTCTATTACATTATTTTAATGACTCTTCTTTAAAAAAATAATACTTGGAACTTGACTCAAGGATGACACTGTAATAAAATAAAAATATATAGTTAGGGCTGTCAAGTGATTAAAAAATTAATCATGATTAATTGTACTGTTAAACAATAACAGAATACCATTTTTTTTTATTTTTTAAAATTCTGATTTTAATTTAAATCGATTTTGCTGACAAAATGCTTTTTGAGGAAAAAACCTATCTAAAAATAGCTTTAATTAATATATATTATAGCTCAAAGATATCATGGAATAGGGATTATAAATTCTAATTCTATAGTATAAGACAATGTATTCATGTAATGTTTAAGAAAAAAATTGTAAATGAGTTTCAATAGTTCACAGATTAGGGACCCAATTTTATGGGTTCCAGGGGCTTCTATATAGATTATTTAGGTTAATCTTTCTAGCTACCCAATGGGATTTAGTGGTCAGTCTAGAAGATACCATCAGAGATGCTTAGTTTTGCAGTTCTCAAACTGTGGATTTGTGTCTCCAGAGACAACATGTTTGTTAACAGCAAAAGTGTTTTTAAATATATTTTAAATTAGATATAGAGGTGAGAAATAACAGACCTCAACCCTATTGTCCCTCTGCAAATTTGTGTACACAGAGTCAATCCCTTACCTCTCTCTCTAAAAGTGAAAAGTTTCAAAAAGTTCAATGAATAGAAGATTGGTGGTGGTGGAATAGATCTGGACAAGGAGAAGAAGTCTGGAGATAAATGTGAGAAGGGACGGACAGTAGAAACAAAAGTGAAACTATTTGAGCATCATATTCTAGAAGTCTTGAGATCTTTCTGAGTGGGGACTTCATTGATTTGAGATCTACCAAATCCTTCTCTTACTAGAAGGGAAAACCTATAATGGCAGCAGGTTGTAAAAGAGATCCAGTTGGGGAATATTTTAATGAAGTTCCTCTATCTGTGGGTAAGATAGGCAGGCAAAATGCAAACAGTGTAACAAAGAAATGCAAGGCCTGGTTGCCCAAATGAAACAACATCATGAGAAGTGTTCCTTCTCAGGAGGAAGCTGCACTGAAGATGAGGAAAGGAACAAGTCTGAACATGCAGGACCTTCAGGTTGTTAAACGTTTTTTATTTCATACTTCTTTCTTAAGGACTCCCTGTCTTCCTTCTGGCCTATTCTTCAATTCTCATGTTTGAGCATAAAAAAAAAAAAAAAGTCATTACTCTATGGTACTATCATTTTAGATGCAGTTGTGATAAAAAATAAATAGCTGAAATAGGCAGACCTTCCTTTTACAACTTCACCTTTAAAGTACTACTGAGTCTCCGTGAATGCAATGAGTAATACTAAATGAGCAGTATGGTAATAATAATTAAATAACTGCATTGACTTATTTTGCTTAGGAGAATCCATCCTTAACAGACAGGATTCTGAAGACTATCCACCTTCAAGATCACCATCATTTTCTATAGTTTCAGAGTTATCTGCCAATGATAGCATTTCAGTCACATCATGTATGTCACATAGCTACATTATATTGCCTGTAGCAAAAAGAAAAAAAACCTCCATCATCCAGAAACAACCACAGATAAATTTGTGATAAAAACCAACAGATTACAAAAAGAGGTAATTGATGAAAAAATTGCCCGGCTTGTTTATGCAATAAACTCTCCATTCCATATGACTGAGAACCCACACTTCATTAACATGGTTTAGTCATTAAGATTAGGAAACAGTCCACCCAACAGGCAAATTGCTGGATAAAATGTATGAAAGAGAAATTGAGCAGTGTGCAAAAGGTCTAGATGGTGAAATTGTTAACTTGAGTCTTGATGGGTGGAGCAATGTCCTGTTGTATGTGCTTGTGTGACAACAAAAGAAGGGAATGTTTTCCTTACAGAAACAATTGATACATAAGAAAATGCACACACAGCAGAATACTTACAAGTAGCAGCAGTAAAAGCTATAACAAACTGTGAAAAAAAAATTCAAATGTCTAGTACGCAGCTTTGTCACAGACAATGCTGCAAATGTATCCAAGATGAGAAGAAATTATTTAGAGGAGAGTCCCAAGCTAATAACATATGGTTGCAGTGCTGATTTGATGCACCTCCTTGCCAAACTTTTCAGTGTTCCAGAAATAAAGGTTAACACTGTTGAAATTGAAAAATACTTCCATAACAACCACTTTATGCACATGCATCTGACGAAGTGGGTATTCACTCACGAAAACTTACGCTCCAATAAGTTGATTAGTCTATAAGGTGCCACAGGACTCTTTGTCACTTTAAACTGGCTATGTGCCTGGAACCAAAGTTTATTGAAGTGTTAAACCAACTTTTGACAGCAGTAGCTGCAGGTACAGAGAGAATACTTTCTTTCAGTTTATTCAACTAGTTCAGTTCAATGACTAAGGCCTGGTCTACACTAAAAAGTTAGGTTGGCCCAGCTGCATAGCTCAAGAGTGTGAAAAATCCACCCACCAACCCCCAAGTGGTATAGTTAAACCTACTAACTCCAGTGTAGACAGTGCTATGTCAATGGAAGAATTCTTCCATCAACCTAGCTTCTTCATCACAGGTAGGTAGATTACTTATGCTGATGGGAGAACGCCTCTGTATCAGCATAGGCAGTGTCTACACAGATGCGCTACAGCAGTGAAGCTGTGCCTCTATAACATTCCAAGTGTAGACAAGCACTAATTCATTCAAAGCTGAGAAACTGTCTGGGAGTTCAAAAAGCACAAAGGCTTGTTTTCCTCTTCCAATCTATGAGTAAAATCAAAAGTATGAGTTCTATTAATTCTATAATCTTGAAGGACATGGTGACCAGAAACAGTGATAAACTCACTTTTTGCCTTATGTATCTAGCACATTTAAGGCAGTTTTGTTTAACTAACGATTTTAAAATGCTGTTTTTGTACATTTTTCATTGAATTCCAATTTCGATCCAAATGCACCTTGACACAAATCAATAGTGAAAAATTAATCTAGTAAATCAGAAATGTGTCATTCACTATTTTCTAACATAATAAAAAAGTAAATACTAGCAATCTGAATAAAATTACACCTCTGCCTCAATATAATGCGCCTCTATATAACAAGAATTCGGATATAACGTGGTAAAGCAGCGCTGGGGGGGGCTGCGCACTCCAGTGGATCAATGTAAGTTCGATATAACGCAATTTCACCTATAACACGGTAAGATTTTTTGGCTCCTGAGTACAGCATTATATCAAGGTAGAGGGGTATAAGCTATACAGTTGCTTAAATAAATCCATATAGATACAGTGTATCCTCCTGTTTAGAAAAAAATAGTACCAAATTCAGTATAAAGTTCATCTTTAATTGCAAACTACATGTTTTAATGGTTATACACCGAGAATCAGTCTTCCTTAGGAAAATAACTAAAAAGTAGAAATACAAAAACTTAATGATTTAAATCAAGGTTTCCTGACTGCTAATTTAAATCGTGATTAAAATTGGTGATTTAAATCCAGTTAAACATAATGTCAAGTTTATTTCCTAATGCTAACACTTAAGACAGACATGTTCTTCTAGGGTTTATAACTCAAGAATTCCAGTACTGTTTGTGAGAGTAAGACCTAGAAAGAACTTTTTTACTATTTGTGTTACATTAGTACCCAACAGTGGTGACAAGAGCACAAACTAAATGGTAGGACTGAGGCTGAAAGTTACATGCCCCCCAAAAATATTTCTGATCCCACATACACCAAATCATTTCTCATCCCAAATAAGATTAACCAACTACACAAACTGGGAATTCCCCCCCTGCCCCCAAGATCACCTCTGCTGTAACTCCAACCATTCCTCCATTACTACTGAAAATAAACAGGCAACCTCTTTCACTGTTCCTTACCCTCTCATCTCTTTGGTTTAGTGACAAGCCCACCACTTCACATACTGCTTATCGCAAAAACTCCATATGTCCCCCACTCTCCCTTTTACACTCCACCGCCCACCCTTACCCCCTTGCCAGGTCAGAGGCTTCTTACTCCCTCTTTTTTTTTTTTTTTTTTTTTTGTTATTCACAGGCCTCTACCCACTGCCTCCAAATCACAGGCTGGCCAGTTCCTCACTCTCTGCGCCTCAGGGTATGTCTACACAGCAAAGAAAAACACGCAGTTGGCTCATGCCAGGCAGCTCGGGCTTTTGGGGCTGGGCTGTAGGGCTGTTTCATTGCTGTGCAGACTTCCAGGCTCGGGTTGAAACCCAGGCTCTGGGACTCTCCCACCCCTCCAGGGTCCCTGTGTGGACGTACCCTTAGGCCTTGTGATCAGTAGGAAAAACGCATGTTCTTGTGATGTGGTTAGCTAATGTGATTAAAATCCTAGTGAAGACAAGGCAGTCTGCAGTTTACATATGTTAGCGCCTTGAATGGCTGAAGTGTTAAAACTACAAAATGCCTGGTTCTTAACTCATGTTAATTACCCTGTGTTAGCTAAAATACGGTAAGAACACACTTTTTTCTCTATCGAAGACAAGACGTACGATACACCTCTGACAAGGCTAGAATCTTCCCAGTTTTCCTCCCCTTGCTACTCTTTCTATTGAAGAGACAGAAGGATGGTATCTGCCACAAAGTAGAGGGGTTAGCACCACTAGCTTCTTTTTACTAGCCATCACTGTCCTCAAGAGATCCAACCAAGATCCATCGCTCTAGGTATTGTACAACTGATAGAAACTAATTTAGGGCCTTGAATTTGCAAAGGGACCCACCTGGGCAGACCCATATTCCTGCAAAGAATCCCACTTGTGTCTGCCAACACAGAACCCTTTGCAAACCTCGCTTTAACAGTAAAAATAACAGTTTATTTTCTCTGCCCTACCGGAAACAGAAAATTAACAACATAAAGGGAAAAAAGAAAGTTACATTTTAAAATTCAGTTTAAATAACCTAAAGTAGTAATAATGTAGTTAGGATTTTAGATACATAGGTTCCCCCAATTTATTTTATTATTCCTTTGCAGTAAGCATGAATTAGCAATTTTTCCAAACAAAACTAGCCAAGATTACAAAGTCGCCAGTTAAAAGCTACTCAAAAATTAAATCAATCAATACCGGTTACAATAAAGTCTAATCCATTTTGGACAGATCTTCACCTCATTCAAGCAGTGGTCAGGACTCTCCCTGCCTCTATGCAACATGAGTGCCATGCAACAACAATTTGGCCCCAAAGGCTCACTTATCCCATCACATTCCATAACATGCTCAAGGACAATGCTTCACAAATAGATCATGGAGTTGCATAGCTTGTAAATCATGATCACATCATTAACACAGTGGCTCCTCGAAAGCCTGTTACTCCCCATCACCCACACAGATTCCTATGGTTCTTGGATTCCTTGTGCAAAAACATGGACAAACTTGGGAAGCAGTGGGAAGAAACTTGGGCTGAAAGACTGACAGATCAAATTTCTGCAAGCTTATGCTGAAGTGTATTACATGCCAAGAGATCTTCCTTCTCCATTTTAATAACAGTTGCCAAAGACATTCTGAAAAGAACCATTCAGGTAGTGAACAGCTTCAAACAATGATGCTTGAAATCCACAGCAGAATCCAGCCTCATTCACTGCAAAACAGTTTTCATCCTTCTTTTACAAGATCATCCACGTCTGGAAAGGCTCCTTGAGCCTGGGGAAGGAGGCAAGCCAGACACAACACAATTTCAAGGATATGGCCAGTTCCTGTAGTGATCCTGGGCTGAACTGGGGAAAGGAAGTCCCAGATATACTGAGAGAGACCTGCAAATTAGACCCTTGTCTTGCTCCTCTTAGATGGGGAGTCATGAGCAACAGAACCCTTTTTGACTGAGGCTGCCAGGAACAACAATAACAAATCAAACATACTCTAGTCTTTCAATCCCTAAAAAGAAATGTTCCTGAATCTTGCCAACCACCACCTAGTATCAAATAGCTCTTCCCAGAGTAAAAGTTTTTGTTAAAACTAGCTACAGCAGTGTTTCCCAAACTGTTCCGCGAAACACTGGTGTTCCGCCCAATGCGTATAGGTGTTTCATGAAAGAATCATAATTAGAAAAAAGGGTCTTTAATTTTTTTTAATTTTAAATTTGGCATATTTGAAGTGTAGTTTACAACTCTTTTTGATTGACTGTAATTTAACATAAAACTCTTTATCTGGGTATTGATAGATCTCCTATTGAATATCACGGCGTAAAAAGAACGTGACATGCAAGCATGTTGACATCTACCCTTTCAGGTATGTTTCAGTTAGTGATGTCATACCCCTTCCACTCGAGGCTGCGCGAACTGCAGTGGTATGCACAAACCATTCTCTTTATGCCATGTTGAATACACCATATCACTCAACAAGTACAAACCTGTGGGTCTTTATCATGTGTGCGATAAGCACAACTAAACTAGCTTCACTCGAAACAATATAAATATTTGTGACAAACAAAATTTGATCAAAATCAGTATTTCTAAATATTGTTACTAAACCTAATCACCATGGATTTGTGGTTAAAAGAAGGAACTTTGAAATGAAAAACAAGTTCTTCCAGTACTCTAACTGTGGCTGAAATAAATGAGCAAAATGTTGTGACACTTCAAAATGAAGATGAATAATCGCAGTCTTTTGTTGCCGAAAAATCTGTTAGTACTAGTGAGTTATCCAAGGTGAAAGAATTTCCACCGATGTATACAGGACCGGCGCTAGGGTTTCTGGCGCCCTAGGCGCCAGGACATTTCGCTGCACCACGCGCGGGTCTCGCGAGCTGCGGCTCCTACACGGGAGGGCCCTGGCTGGCCGTCGGACCGCCCCGACCCGGGGGGGGGGGGCTCCTGAGCGCCGTCACGGCGCCCCTGAACCGGGGGGGGGTGGGCCCCTGGCTGCCGGGCTTGCGGCATCCAACGCAGCGCTTCACTGACTCGTGGTGCGCCCCGGGCTCCGCTGCGGCAGCGTTCCTGACCCGGGGGGGGCGGCGCCCTGGCCTGCCCGGCGCGGCGGAGGGGGCGCACTGACCTCTCAGGGCCCGACCCGGCCCCCCTACCCGTACATCCTTGGTCAAATCTGCCGTGGCAGCCAGCGCTGCTGCCGGAACAGCCACACCGCTGCACATAAAAAATTTGGGTGGCCACTTTTGGTGGCCCAAATTTGCGGCGCCAGCAACCGCCTATTCACACTAAATGTTCAATCATCATCCATCCCGTATTGATTATCTATACAACACAAAAAAAAGCATGTTAAATATACTGGAAACAAACTATATAAAAATTATTTGTTCATTTTACCATTTGTAAATAAAGATGCTCCTGATGCATGGCTTCTACACAACAAGACTATACAAAACATCATTGCTCCTGCTAAACTTCTACATGTGGAAACTCAAGCATGCTGAATACAAGACAAAGATATAAATTTTTTCAAAGGAAGCGGAACCAATTGCGAAATTGTAAACTTCCGATGTTAAAAATTGCTAACACAGACAACAAAGCAACAGCCACTTATGAGTAAGTAATCGGGCCTGCCAAAACTCAACTATTGAGAAATCTTCATCAAGCCTTGTGCAAAAGATATGTAATATGCATGTGGATGAGCATCGGTAAAAAAAACTGATGCCGACAAGTATTGCAAATAACATTGTTCATCCATATTAAAGATCTGCAGGATACAATGAAAAAACATAGTTGCCGACTGATAATTGCCATAATCACACTGCACAATTATCCTACGACGTTTAGGACTCTTCACAATTCCATATAATTAATATGACTAATAAAGACTATCTAGGATCTCAAATCCAACACAACGAGAAATATTCAACAGCATCAACAATTTAATCAGGAAGCATAACTTAGTCGAGTAAAATATGAGTATGTAATATACGTGCTCAGCAGATAGAAGATAGGAGCTGTAAACGACGAACATATGGGCATCAGAAAATAAAAGCACTATAACCATTGTGTTTCTACACATACAAGCATTGCAGTCCATACCATCAAATCTAACTGTACTCGAAACAGTACAAATTATCAATTTTGTCAAATCTCAACCACTTCAATCCAGGTTATTTAGAATTTTGTGTGAGGAAATGGGTAGTCAGCACAAAGCACTTCTTTTACATATGGAAGTGAGGTGGCTATCCAGAGGAAAAGTGCTTGTGAGGCTTTTTGAGCTTCATAGTGAACTACTGGTATTCTTCACTTCAGATAATTCAGGACGATAATTTAATGACTGACTGACAAATTCCTCATGGCTAATGAGACTTGCGTATCTTGCAGATATTTTTGCAAAATTAAATGAAATTAATCTGTCGCTGCAAGTAAAAAATGTGACCATTTTTACTACAAGGGATAAAATTTTGTCGTTAAAAAAGAAACGGGAATTCTGGGCATCATCTGTACAACAGAACAACTTTGACTGCTTCCCTACAGTACATGAATTTCTGACTGAAATAAATTCTACAGTCCATGAAGAAGTTTCCAGCACCTTTTTACAGCACTTATGTGACTTGCAGGCCTCTTTATTAGAATATTTTTCTACAACTACCGATGATAATGCTCAAAATCCGTTTGTAATTACAGCCAAACCAGTTGGCTTTACTGCACATGATTATGAAAGTCTAAGTGACTTAATTTCTGACTCTGATTTGAAATAAAAGTTTAAGGATCTTCTGCTGAATAATTTTTGGAGCAGCCTAATAGCAGAGTACCCTAATGTGGCTAAACGTGCAGTTGGAGTGCTCCTTCCTTTTGCTACAACTTATTTGTGTGAGACGGGATTTTCGTATTATACTGCAAGAAAAACCAAATACAGGAATAGACTTGATGCTGTGCCTGACGTGAGGATTCCATGTATTATTCCTAATAATAAGCGAATTTGTGATAGAAAAACATAGAAACACCAATCCCAATACAAATTTGTATTTGTTTATAAAAATAGATTTTCCTAGTAAAAATCTAATTTATTTGGTGTTTGTGTATATATAAAAACAGGTTTTTTCAATAGAACACTGTTTTTAATTGACTCTTGCACTTGATTTTTGTACTACTTTATATGTGCTTTCCAGTTAGAAATTGTTAGTTCAAGTTATTTTAAATTTGTATTTTTTCTTCATTTTATAAAATAAAATATATTTGAGTACAAATAACACAATTTTTTATTTGAACACCAAATGACTACAAATTAATATTATAAGTGTTCTGTAACAGGCTAAAAAGTGTTTTGTGGCCAAAAAAGTTTGGGAAACACTGGTCTACAGGCAATAACTAGATCCTTCTCATTCAATTTCAAACTGGGATTAGGAACAGAAACAAAACCAGAAACTATGTTTCTGCTTTACCCATGGAAATCACTCATACTCTTGGACCTTTATGTGGCACTAAGTACAATCTACCACAGAACACTTTTATCCCACCTTAAAGTGGCAGCAGGGGTCCAGGAAAATGCACACACAGAATCCTTCCTCAAGGGCTGTATTCAGAGTTAATGATTGGTAACTATGCTTCTGCTATCAAACCCTTGCCTTGAAGAAGCACAGAGCTATAATCTCTCATTTCATCGAATCGATATTTACATGCAGCTGTTTGGAGACTGTAAGATTACAACTGGCAACAATATACACTGAACACTTGTAATTCACAACCTACCATATCTTCATTGTCTCCCAATTATCCCAGCATCTGGGCAAGATCGGCACATGGATGAGGAAAAACTGGATGAAGTTAAACAGTAGTAAAACGGAGATTATGCTGGCGCACACACACACACACACACACACACACAGAGAAAGTTGGCTACCACAATGCTGTCTACACTAGTCAAATACTGACATCTGTATATTGTGAAAACACTGCAGTTTCGGGGTGCTGTTTTGATTCTATGGTTTAGAATTGGAGTTTCACCTAGCTGCATCTGCAGCAAATGAATTCTAACATCTTTGATTGGCTAGGAGACAGTGTCCCATCCTTGCAGATGATGACTTGGCTTCAATCATACACACATTCATTATCTCCCAACCAGATTATTGCAGTGCAATTGATTCCAACTTCAAAATATCAACTCTGAAAATAACTCAAGAGGTGCAGAATGCCGGAACACGCCACCACAACTATAGACTCATAGGTCAGAAGGGACCAATATGATCATCTAGTCTGACCTCCTGCACAAGGCAGGCCACAGAACCCTACCCATCCACTTTTATAACAACCCCTAACCCATGACTGAGTTATTGAAATCCTCAAAATTGTGGTTTGAAGACCTCAAGCTGCAGAGAA
>NC_133774.1:109741681-109781121 GCF_003597395.2 Chelonoidis abingdonii | reverse complement strand
CTCGATCCCTCCTTCCTAACTATTTTCTTTACTCTTACAATTTAGCTTTGAGAGTTCGAAACCCTATCCCAGTCAGTTTCGGTTTCTCCTTATCCATTCTATTGAACTGATAGTCATGTCACTCAACCAGGTTTGTCCTCCACCTTCTTTCTCGAGGTCCCATGATCACCCAAAATCTATGGCATCCCTTCGTAGGTATTAAATACTTGATGCAGGGAATTCACTTTCCGCTTTACATCGGGCAATCTGACCTTTATTCTTGCAAGCACTCGTCCTCCAGTCTAATTGGGGAAGTTGAAGTTCCATGATCAACACATTTCCTTAGTGTTTATTCATTAAGACATTAAGAGTTATCCATATCCAATCATCCGGCAGGTTATAGCAACCAGCATATCTAGAGACTCTAGTGCTTTTTTACCAGGTTGAATTTTTTGCCCGGGACAGACTCTTCTTATCCATTCCATCACTTCTTTTATTTCATTACAGTTACCCTCATTCATTGATGTCAATGTTACTCACACTTTGCTTTCTTCCTGTCTTTTTAAAACAGCACATCGCCTTCAAATACTGTAAATCAGTTCATGAGTACATTCCCTAGAGTGTCTGTTTTCCATATATTCCGGTTCACTCCTGCACCAGTTAGCTCAGTTCTCCATCTTGTTACAGGTCCTCGCTTGTGTACGGACTTTAATTTTGGCGTTGGCGTATATGACATTCTTTACCGCTGTGCATCAGACTCACAGACCTTCTACCACCAGCATCACCTGTTAGTCTAGTTTCTACTCCGCTTTTCCTCCTTGGGTCAATTCTTCGGTCCACAAGCGTATCCTCTCTCACTTTGTTTACTTCCCTCTCCAGGTTAAATTCTACACTGGTTATCAAGGCTGTTTACTTTATTAGCTTCCTACAGACCACCACACTAAGATTACAAACAGGATGGCCTCTTAATGTCCAGACAAACTTACAGGGTTAGGGCAGTTTCGGCACTGGAATTAAATGGCAAGCAGCCCAAGGTCACGCATGAAAGGTCAGCATGGGTGAGAAGAAGGCCTTCTTTTATTCTGCCTTTCATACAACCCTACCCTCTATTTCTATGAGAATTATTGTTTCCGGGGGGTATCTATTTCCGATTACTCCATCTGTATTGTTATCTGTGATAAGGCAGGGTGCTACAGTCACAGCTCCTGGAGATGCGGTACCTCACAACCTGAAAGCAATTGTATGAGAACCTGCTATTGGCAAATCCTTGCAGTTGCACAGTACACTTGTAAGTTGGCCCTATCAGCATGGATCAGATTTCCCTTTATAAAGATAAAAATGAGTGGGGATTGGATCAGGTAGATAGTGTTCCTAACCCTACAGAGATAAAGGGATAATGCTTTTTTTGTGCAAACTCTGCATTAGCCTTGGATTTGTAATAAGGCCTGTGCACCGACACAAGGCCTGGTGGTTACTACGTGCAGTGTGTTGACTGCATAGCCATAGATTGGGTCTTAAAAAAATACAAGTTTGATAGATGTAGGCAAGGCTATGATGCTCATGGCTTTGAGCAATGGAGGGAAAGCTGGTGACAGTTCAAAGCTGCTGTTGCCAAGAGAAGAAGCCTGTAGCAGATATCTTTTCAAAATTAAAGGTTCAATAAAGTTGCAGCCACTTAGACAAAAGATTTTTAATTCTTGTCTTGTCTGCACACTTATTTGGCCACTGCCCTTCACAAGTTTAGGTCCTTATCTTTAAGGCTTTACATGATCTGGGTTGAGGATTCCTAAAAAGACAACTTTGTCCTTTAGGGATCATGACTACCCTCAACTACTCCTCTCGTACTTTCCGTATCATGTGTGGGAGACAGAGCTTTCAGAAGAGCTGGCCCCAGGCTCTGAGATTTACTCACACAGGTACTTAGAATGAGAACAAGCTTGACAAATTTACAAATCAAACTGGAATCTCACTTCTTTGAGCTCACTTTCCTGTTAATACATAATATATATATAAAAATTAATATGCCAACAAAAGAAAGTAAAACACATACACATGACTTTTCTCTCTGGGGGAGGGATGAAGAGGAAACCTCACATGACACTGCTAGTCTGCTTGTTTATTTTCAATTCTGGAAGTCTCTCAGATATCATGGTGATGAGCTCAATATAATAACCTGGATAGAAGAAGATAGGATAGAATAGAGAACAAAACCACAGACAGTCAGATAAAGAAACCAGATATCTCTAATTAAAGAAAAGTTTACCAAAGAGTAATATAATTTGTCACTTAGCATAAAAATGAAAACAAATGATATACTGGTAAATACACCTGTTTTACTTTTAACCAGACAGCAGCCTTTCAATGTATCCTTTCCCCCAAAACACTATTTTCTGTTATAGCACATTTTATCTTCTTTCCTAGATTATTCAGGATTCCTATACAGTGCTTACAATTATACTGGGGGGTGGGTTCAGAACTCTTACATCCTATAAATTCTTATTATGACCCTAAAAGAACCACTTTCCTAGAACACTCAGGGCAGAATTTCACATCTCATTTTCCAAAACAGTGTGGCAGAATCTTAGAATAAACAATCAACGGAAGTAGATACATTCGTTATCCTATTTAAGGGATTTTTATTGAAACAGTTATTTGATATCCCATCTGTTTGAAAGCTTAAAGCATGATTTAAACTACTGGCTTCAGTTTTAATGTATTTTTATACTTTGCTCTTACAAACATTAATGAACTGCCTCACAATCCTTTCCTTTTCAAATCCCCTGTGAAGTAATGTCATGCCCTTTTTATGGATGGGGACAACTGAGGCCTAAGTAGGTCAGATAATAAATACCTTGCTCTTATGTTGGCAGAATCCCAAGGCCCTTTACAAAAGATGTCAATATCATTATCCACATTTTACAGATGGAGAAACTGAAGCACAAAAAGGTGCAGTGACTTGCCCAAGTCACCCAGCAGGCCAGTGGCAGTCAGGAGTAGAACCCAAGTCTCCTGAGTCCCAGTCCACCGCTCTATTCACTAAGTCACACTGAGGGTTTGTCTGATGGAGAGTTAGTGCACAGCAAGCTGGGGGTGTAAACTACAGCTCACTAATGTATCACACACTAACTGGCCATATAGACCCTGCTTACCATGCACACAAAATTCCATAGTGCACACACCCTACTCTAATTTCAAAGTGGAGAAGATAAAAGTGCACCAGGGAACTTTCAGTGCATGGTAGCAGGATCCACATGGTCTCTTAGTGTGTGGCATCATAGCATACTGTAGATTTACACTGCAGCTTGCCACATAATAATTTTCCACAAAGTTGCTTAAGATCACACAGGAAGTCAGTAGTAGACCTGGGAATAGAATCCAGGTCTCCAAATGCCCACTACTACTTTCTAACCACAAAACTATGCTCCCTCTCATAAATGTGACTCATGAATCTTGTCTTTTACTTCTAAAAAAAAATTTGTATATTTTATATAAACAATGTCTTCCATTTTTCCCCTTTGGAGGCTATACCTTGGAAATTCTACTACACCACTACTATACTCTGCTCTAGAACCACTAAACACTGCAGGAGGTGGAGTGGAGGAGAGACAAGGAGAATTAACAGCAGGAGAGGCCTGGAAAGCATTTAATAAGAAGGATGGTTTTCGTTCCTCTCTTCTTGCTACTTTGGGGGTCGAAATCTTTCCAAGAGATCATGGATTTATTAAATTGGATAATTTAAAGAAAATAGAAAACTAGGAAGATCAGAGCCTTGTATCTTTTGCAAATCAGAGCTAGCTAAGCAATCTGATCACCGTCTTATTTGAATTACATGATGCTTCCTGCAAGGTCTTGCATACAAGTCAACACTGTTTTCATTTCTTTCCTACATTCAGTTCTTCCTCAGTTTCAGCAGTAATAGTACTCCTCCTACTGGACAAACAAAAGCAGTAATTGCAATCTATCATTCAGACACCACTCAGGCTACAAAGAGCCAACACACTATATAATAAACTGACTGTGTACTTAAAGGAGGTGACTTTGGTGGTGTCATGCTGCAATTTCATATTGCTATTCAAGTAGGTGACTTCTTGAACTTTTCCAACTACTGCCCAGCTTAATAAACTGACATGAAATCTGTTTTTGGTTTGGTTTCTAAAATCATAAAAATAAAAACGAAAGTTATGCATTGGATACAAAATTTAAAATAATAGTGAGGCTGGTATAATATATACAGACAAAGTGCTGAGGTACATACTGAGCATATTTTCATATTATTCTAACAAAATACTACATAGTATTGTGTTCTTCCATACTATTAAAACAGCTTTATTTTCATCTCAATCTTATGTTTTTGTACCATGTATACCAAAGAATAAAAATAAAACAAAGTGAAAGCATGCAGCCAAAAATCTCACTAGTATTCTTAATGAGCCAGGAGAAAATTCTAAATTCCAGATGGCCAATTTTTTAAAATGTATCCAGTGTTTGGATTTCATGGTAAATATATGCCCTTACAGATTAAGGAAATGAAACCTCCTGATTAAAGCCAGAATTTCCACAAAGAATGGCACTCATGAGAAAGGTAGAATGCACTCACGTCTCTGGATTGCTGTGGCGTTTCAAGGTTAATTTGTGTGGGAGGATTAAAAGAATTTTACAAGTGGTTTGCTTAAATTCCTAACCAATTGTGATCAAGTCCTCTTGATGTTCCTGTTCTTCTGGTGCCCAAAGAAATGGATGTATGATTATATGGCACACTCTTACGTGACCTGAAATCCTCAGCAGCACTATCAGTAGGGCCCTACCAAATTCACAGCCATGAAAAATGCGTCATGGACTGTGAAATCTGGTCTTTTGTGTATTTTTAACAAGGCTATTCCATACAGATTTCATGGGGAGACCAACGTTTCTCAAAATGGGGCTCCCTACCAAAAATAAGGTTGGGGAGAGGTCTAAAAGTTATTGGGGGGGCGTGTCTCAGTATTGTCACTGTTACTTCAGTGCTGCCTTCATTGCTGGGTAGCCAGAGAATGGTGGCTGCAGGCTAGGCGCCCAGCTCTGAAGACAGCGCCCCACCTGCAGCAGCGCAGAAGTAAGGGTCACAATACCATATCATGCCACCTTTTCTTCTGCGCTACTGCCTCAGGACCACTACAGTTACAACATTGAAATTTTAGATTTTAATATCTGAAATCATGAAATTTACAAATTTTAAAATCTATTCACCATGAAATTGACCAAAATGGACCATGAATTTGGTAGGGTCCTAACAATCAGAAATCAACCAAATGAGACGCTGATGTAACCTTCCAAGCTGAAATATTGGCTGGATTCCCAAACAAATTATATTTATTTTTCCTTTCTTTAATTTCAGCCACCAATCCTGCAGATGAAAAACAAAATAGCTAAAGACTATCAGCTCAATGCTAGCCTTCTGAAAGCAAATCTGAAACAATTAGTAACAGGCGACACCTGCAGTCTCTATTAAACAAATGTATAGAAAATGTCAATTTGTTTACTTCTTTGTACCATATGACACAACATAGGGTACCAGGGACTCAATTTTTAAAAAGAACATGTCTGACAAATATCCTGATTCCACATCAGGGCACTTTATTTGGTACACAGGTGAGTAAAAACATGCTTTTTTGAGACTCTGTGATGATTTAAGACCCTAAACGTGGGATCTGGATGTGTTATTTAGGCAATCACATGAAACTAGACTATGATTATTGTATAGTCTGTCTATATACATCTGCCTTCTAGTCTGCCACATTGACTGTATATAGATGCATGAATATTAAGGATAAACACCTTTCCATTCATGTGCAGAAAAAACAGATAGGAATTTATTAATACATTTAATATACTGAAGAACACATGCATTTGATAATATAATTCTTAGAAAACTAATATAAAGAGAGATCTGCTCATTTTAAGACAGATAATTCTTAAAATTTATACTGTCATTGTTGGGAGGCCTGAACATGGCAAAATTTACGTAATTTCCCATTACCCTGCCTCACCCCAAAAAACAAAAAGTTTTCCTTTAAAAAGCAAATTCAAGATCTGAATACATCAACTAAGCAGAATGCAATTACTTAACGGAAATTAAATTAAAATATTTTGTTGATAGCATTTAAAGGGCTCCTATATATACGGAGGATATACTCAAAACAATTAAAATACATTGTCAAATACATGTCAAGAGTAAACTGTCTGCACCATTCAAAGAGTCATACACTTAAGTAGTATGCATTTAAGTGGTATAGCAGACTGGTGTACTGATTATGACTAAATTTGTTTTTGTAATATAAAATAAGTGTTATGTCAATAATTTATTAACAACATTCTTAAATATAGGGGCAGATCCACAGCTGGTGTAAGTTGTCAGAGCTCTTTCGACTTAAGTGGAACTACAGCAATTAACTCCAGCTGAGGTCAACACAAGACCTGTGTCAGACAGCTAAACATTAAACCCATTTTACAGAAAATGAAGCATTCTCTAAGCATTCTATATTTTAGGGAATGTGTTTTATTCATTTAGAAAAGCACCTACTATCCAGAAGCAAGGCTATGTGAGTAGACGAGACAAGTAACTAACTCCATATAAAGCACTGAAACCTTAAGAATTTTAAAGCATTTGAACTAAAACAAGAGTATTCATGTCTGTGACAGAAAATCCAATTTGACTAATTTAGTTTAATACTGAAAATCTATTTTGAGAGAACATCCATAATTATATTATAAATAAGGCAAAATATTTTCAAAGTGATCTGCAAAAAACCAACACATTTCAGTTAAAAGTACTGAATGTCCCCAGCAGTAAGAGGGGCATTTCAACATGTTAATAACTTACACACAGCACATTTTACCCCTTCTTGTATGTCCAAAGAGTACAGCTCCCCAAATTTGCCAGCTGCTATCTGATGCTTCACCTCTGCGCGTACTTCACTAAGGACATCACATCACCATAAGATCAACATGGAAGTATACAAGATGCTTATAAGGTAAGTCCCATTCTTTTCTGGTACTGTGCCTCTTTCAGAAAGTTTAATATTCTTATGTTTTACCATTTAGGATATAAAATAAGATAAAATTTTAAGTTTTCATGACAGGTACTTTGGATGGAAAAGGTACATATTAAGTAAATTATCTTATGCATGGACTCTCCCACACAGCAAATGTAGGAGAGGCACTTCAACAAACTCAGAAGTTACTTAGGAAAAAAAAAATGTAATATTTGCAGATCACTTTTAAAGAAGTCTAATTGTTCTTGTCCCTGTTTTAAAAGGCTTCCATAACAACTAATATCTTGTTTGCATCTAGGAGACAATCTGCTTCTCTTCACAATGGTTATTCCTTTACTTATCAGGAGAGTATTTGCCCATTTGTAAATATCAGCCTTGATTCTCTCTACTCTAGTATTTATCATCATGTGTATATAAAACAGTAGAAATTTTGGGGCTTTTAGATTTCAGAATAAATTGCATTACAATTGCAATAGCAAATATTAACCCTATTTTAAGTAAGGATAAGATTCTTACCCAGTTAACTTTTTTCAGAGGTAGAAAATAATAGTAGTGGCAGAAATCAAGTATCAGTGTATAGGAACTAAGAAGCTGAGTGTAGAAACATAGCTGCAGAAACAGCCAATGATTGTCTTCACCAACACAATTGTTAATCCTGTAGCAAAACAAAGCAAATATATAAGGCTTTTTAAATGTTATAGTTACGAATGATGAGTACCAAAGACAAAACAACTTAACTTATTTATAAATGCACTGCTAGATACAGTAATGTATAGGCCATATGCAACTACAAGTGAATACCCACAGCATCCATTCTACAAAATGATGTGGCTTCTCTATTAAAGCAATGGCAACCCTGCTTGTCGTTTAAAACTTGCCTGCATTTTCATTTGGTGCATTGGGCGCAAGACTGGAATTTCTCTTTGTTAAAATACAAATTTAATGGTAAGCTCTTCAGGACAGGAAACATGTTTATCTTTCTGTTTGTACAGCAACTAGCACAAGGGGGCCCTGATCCTGATCTGAGATCATTAAAACAATATTAAAAAAAAAAAACCCAACAAAAAACAAGTCTTGGTTGTTTCTCAAAGTACAGAATTGTATTAGTTGATTATGTTCATATTTCAGGTTACTACATATACTGATCATGCAGAATGGTATATGCTTCTGAGGAGACTCAGAATGAAAAAAACTTTTTTTGCCTTAACACCAAAGGTAATCCTATGTGATTTTAAAACATTTCAAAATTGTAAAACAGCCTGCAAAAGTGTCACAGCAATTCATATTTTTCTACCACTTACTAACACAGATTACTATCTAAAGTGATACAAAATTTTTTGTTCTATATAAATTTAAATAAATTCAATCCAGAAAGTGGAAAATTGGGACTGTAAATACTATACATATTGATAAATGCTGGATCAGGGAGTAGTCCACTGACAGGCAAAAAAAAAAAATATCAAATATGGAAGAGAAAGGTTGGAGGAAGGAGAAGGTGTGACACCCAACAAAACAAGAATATCTCCTAACTTCCTTAACAAAACGGTTTCAAATAATCTTGACAGTTCAGATATTTCAACTTTCCTAATTAACCCTTTCAGCAATCTAGGCCTAGTCTACACTACAAAAGTTTTACTTGTATAAATACATCAGTTATGAGTGTGATTTTCTTTTTATTTATACGGGTATACAGCCTAGTATAGATACAGTTATACTGGTATAAAAGGTGCCGTATACCGATATAGCTTATTTTACTTCCCAAACCAGATAGAAGTTATAGCGGTAGAAGCAGTGGTGTAGCTAGGCTAGGAAAATTGGCTGGGCCCTGCTTTTGGGTGGGCAAGCAATGACGGGGAGCCACCTCCCTGTACGGGGATTATGTTTTGTGGGGCCTGGGCAAGGACCAGTGAGGGTCCTCCCCACCCCTTCTGCCTGCAGTCCCTGTGTGCTCCTGCCAGGGAAATGGGGTCAAGGCACGAGGGCTTGCCCCGCTCTGCCCGCCAGTGGGTTCCAGGTGCCATTTGGGTGGGCCTAGATGGTAAGTGGATAGGCCATGGCTACATCCCTGGGTAGAAGTACTTTTCTACTGGTATAACTGCAACAACAACAGAGGGTTGGAGGAGGGGTTGCTGCTTTAACTATACCAATACAGTTAGAGAGAGAAACTTTCTAGTGTAGACAAGCTTCTAAGGCCAGGTCTACACCAAAAAGTTAGGTTGACCCAGCAGTGTTGCAAAGGGGTGTGAAAAATCCACACATTAAGCAATGTAGTCAAGCTCACCTAATGCCCAGCGCAGACAGCGTCAAGTTGACAGAAGAATACTGCCTCTCGGAGAGGTGGATTAACTATAGTGACGGGAGACTCATTATAGTTAATATATGATAAGGAGTGTCCACACTGATGTGCTGCAGTGTTTCTAGTGAAGACACAGCCTAATCCATACATTGACTCTAATGAGAATTGGAGCAAGCCCATAGAGAGCTAACAACTTAACTACCACCACAAAATATTCAAACTGTTTTGGTTATTTATTTATTTTTAAAGTCATCCCCTGACACTTTAAACTTTTAATTTGTAGCACAAACATGAGAAAATGCAAAACAAGCATTTATATTTCAGTTCAGTTGAAAGCAAATTATCTCACCATCTCACAAAACTAAACTGTGAATATCTGATTTTTATATCAAGAAGCTGCTCAGCTCTAGCAATTTTGTTTTTTTAAAGTTGCATTTCCCAATATTAAACATTTCTTTCACCAAAATTTGTGAAAGCTCCAGGAGCATCTCACATTGGCAAATAGCAGCATGACAAAATAATAACGATTACATGTTATATAGCAAACAATTCTCATGATCAGTGTTTGATTGCATAGACACAGGCACATCTCAATGAAAATCCTACCTACCCTCCTGCACTAGACACCTTTAATGATGAAATATGACTGTCAGAAAGAGAATACGTCAATAAAAATTGTACTGTAGTAAAAAGTACCCTGAACAATCAAAAAACTGCAATTTAAACAAACATTAAATAAGGGAAGTTTCTGCGCAGCAAGAACTTATTGAATCAATGGCTCCAGTCTTACCATGGACAGTGATGATCCATCCTTCTAACACAGTGTCCACAGCGACTGCAGTGATGGGATCGCTTTGGTCTCATCATATTACATTTATTACATAGTTCCCAAAATTCTTGTTCTAGAGAGAAAATTGAAACTAGGTTAAATAAAAATGAATGTCCGCTGAAGTACCACTAGTTTTCAGATCTCACCAGTTACACATGACTGAGCTTCTGGAAAAAATATATTCTTCTTACTGAAATCAGCATGCAAGAACCTCTCCCCAACTCCTCTCTCAACTGCTCTAGGATGGTCGGCATACCTCTAACCATTGTGGGCTGATTTTTACTCCTAATCCCCATCTCTCCCTACTATTTTTAAGAGTCGCCAATACAACATGAAACTCTTGGCTAGGAACAAGGCAGGAACTGGGAAATAAAGAATTTTTGTGTTTTTAAAACTATTCTCAGTTCCACTTTTTCTGGCACACATCACCAACAGTGTTAGCTCTAAAGCTCAGCCAGAGTATCAAACCCCACTGCCATCCCCAGCTCAATCCAAAAGAATTGACCAGTAAAATAATAGAATACAAAATAGATTTCTGAAAGGTCTTCCGCCTCAGGATCTCAAAGTGCTTTAAACAAACATCATAACATCCAACAAGTAGGAATTTTACAGATGAGGAACCTGGAGGAGAGAGACAGCGTACACTAAGTTTGGGAGCTAAACTTGAGATACCTAGGGACTGATTTTCAGAGGTACTGAGCTCCCACAACTCCAGCTGAAGTTAACATGAGCTAACATTGCTAGGCATTTCTGAAAATACAGATATTATTTGCCTCAAGTTGGGTATCTAAAACCAGTGGACACTTCTGAAAATTTAGGCCTCAAGAGAGCTCAAAGATCACATTGTTTCCAGGATGAAAACACACAGACCTTAGTGCTGTCAATCATTTAAAATGTCCTTTACTTAATTTTTTTTTTTTTTTTTTTTTTAAAGGAGTTCAGTAAAGGTGCTATGGAGTAAGTCCAAAATCATTGGTCTATGATTCCTATTTGTAACAAGTACCATCATCTTTTTTATTTTTAATCTGATAAAAATCAAAACTTATAAAAGGAAAGCTACACCAGTTTTCATTGCAATGCATACTGAAAGTTTACATGAGGAAATGCTTTTCACTATAATAAATGATGCATGGAACAAATTTTAAAATTCAATTTGATACTTTTTGAGCCTCCTCCTGGCAGCTCCCATCTTTCCCATTTTGCAGAAAAATGACATTTGCACACTGATAGTACAGAAGCCCAATACCCAAGATCACTAAACTAGTAATAATGCCAGATGGAAACTGATTTACTATCTGTTCCCATAAAGTCAGTGTCACAAAGGTGTCACTCTTTAATAAGACAGCTACTGTTAACAGGAGGCTCAGAAACACCAGAAGCTAGTTTTCAATATAAGTTACACTGAGCAAAAAATGTATCTCACCATATCATCCTGCACAATACTAGAAGTGAATCTTAAATATGATTTTTTAGTCTCAGTCCTATCACTAATGGGACTAGATGCAAAAAACATGATCACAATTGTCCCTAATTGCCCAGTTGTCAGCAGTATCCACAGAGCTCACTAAATGAATGAGGCATGGAGAATGAACCAGCCTCTCAGTTGATGGACATGACTGCAATGTCTCAGCATGCTGCCTGGGCTAAGAACAACTATGCCTTCCACTCACTAAGGAAAGGAGTCGTGATGGCGGTACAGACTCAATTGGGAAGCATGGCATTTAGAGGTTGGAAGCCCAATACCAGCAGAAATGCTACAACTTAAAGCAAACATACCAGGAAACCAAAGACAGGAACCTGAAAGTCCAGTGCCAGATAGACTACTTATCCATTCCATGAGGAACTGGATGTGATATTTAGCAAAGATCCCACCAACAAGCTAACCATGGAACTGGGCAGCAGCAGAGCTCTTGGAGACAAGACAATGACAAGACCTCTGACAATCAGGAGAACCCAAACCTGGAGAAGTGGCAGCCCCTACCAGTCAGGAACAGCAGATCCAGGAGCATGAGCAACAGCAACCTGAGGCAGAGAAAGGGAACGAGCAAGCTTCACCATCATTGCCTGCCATCTCCATCATCTTGTGGGACCCCAGAAATTTCTACCTAATCCTGAGATATGTTCTAACCTGACCAGGCCCTTAGCGAGAGAGCCAGATGACATCACCACCTCCAGGTAAATCTGGAATACCACCTGGGATGTGAGACTTTGCCACTCTGCCTCCCCCAATGCATCCTTTTCCTTCCCCATTTTGTTTCTTCTCTTTCCTATTTTTCTTATTTTAATTTCTGTCTAATAAGAGTCTGGCTTAGCCAGCCAAGACTGTATATTTTACAAGCCAGTGACCAGAAAGAGGGAGCTGAAAGCAATACCCTAAACAGACCAATGATAGAACAAGTTTGCTAGATCTCAGAGTTGCTGATAAAACCATGTGCCATGCCTGTGTTTCTTCAGCAGTGAGGTTGCAAGTGAAAGTCAACACCAGAGACTGAAGCTCCATCTTTGCTCTTTTTCTCTCTCCCCTTTTGTGAGTGTTTGTCTTGTTTTGTTTTCTAGGAAACGGGATCAGACTTCAGCAACAGCAGCTCTAGCCCATCTCAACTAACTTCTTTTCTTTTCCCCAAAAGCATCTTATTAATGTCTTTGGTACCATTTAAGAAATTTACAAAAAGGGAGCAGAGAATCCTGTGGCACCTTATAGACTAACAGACGTTTTGGAGCATGAGCTTTCGTGGGTGAATACCCACTTCGTCAGATGCATTCACCCACGAAAGCTCATGCTCCAAAACGTCTGTTAGTCTATAAGGTGCCACAGGATTCTCTGCTTCTTTTACAGATCCAGACTAAAATGGCTACCCCTCTGATACTTTACAAAAAGGGGTATTTTTCTTTCTAAAAACTCTCTACAGCCAAAGTAAAATGGAATAAGAAATGTTGTTAAAATGACAGCCTTACTTAATACTTCACATTTCAAACGCTTTAACTGTTTGTCCTCCTTTTTCTTTAATAAAATGTTTGAAAGGATTTTTAATGGTGAGTTTGCCATAGTACTAAGCAGACAAAGGTCTCTATACCAAACCATGTTTAAAACTGATTAACGTTGGGCAGTTTCAGGATCAAGTTAACACCTTAGCTCTTTGGGGCCATATATTCCACCAACATTAATGCCACAACACCATTAGTGTCATATTACTAGAGAGAAGAGCTCCACTTTGGCCTCTGGGGGAAAAAAGAGTTACGTTATTTTTTAAATCCTCACATGCATTTTTCCAAACCAGTTGATGTTGATGTCCAAAAATCTCCTGTAGTGATCCACTAAGGATTACATCACCAGGAAGTTGTATCCCTTCCTGCAAACGAGCTATGCAGACTGATGGAGTAGCACAGACAAGTGCTTGTATACTGTTAAGGAACCTTAACTATTCAGAGCAGTCAATGATATCCAGCACACTGGCCATCTCGATCACATGCCCTTGCAACACAACATATGACCTTGCTCACCTCTATCACAATAGCACCAACGCTAGATTTACCAAACCCTGTTTGGTTTTCAAGGGAGTGGTTGCAAACAAGGGTAATAAGCTTCTAACAGCTATTAAAACTAATATTAGAGATTATGCTAAGCAACCAACATTGTAGTATTTAGAAACACCTTGCAATATAGTACCTGTGAGTGGTATCTTTGGCCTTTCAGGTAGTTTTCCTGGATCAGCTATGGAGGCTCTCAATAACGAAACCATACAAAACAATGAAACTAAGTAGTAGCCTGAAAAATAAATACGTAAGTATTCAGAATATTACATCAAGTGTATCTTTGGCCAAAGACTGCATGCCTTAATGTGTCACATTTAAATCAGTTCCAGCACAGCAAAAGATTACTGTATAGAAATGAGGCAAGACAAGAGAAAACTGCAGAAAAAAAGAAGCTGCAGTAATTGGAATATTTGAAAGTAAATCTGATTTAAATCAACATAGCTTAATTAACACATGTAAACCAGCATTCCATTTATGCATACAAATATTTCACACATATATTACATATAAAAAACAACCTTAAAAGAACATATTAAGATTGCAAAGTCAAACATACAAAAGTTAGGAAATACCACACTTAAGGTTGCCTATGCACATCTAATTGGGTTTTTTGTACATATGCATTATGATAGTCTTTAATTACATGATTGCATACAATTTTTTCCACAGGACTGCTGCCTCATTCAGCACACAAAATGAACAGTGCTAACTGAATGAGCAGCAATAATTTGTTTTCTCCTTGTTCAATATGTGGCCGCATGCCTCATTTACTGCACGCTATTCAAACACTGCTCCAAAGACAGAATTATTAGCTTTCTCATCAGTTTTTCTAATGGTGCTCATCATTATGGCATAGAAGTACATCACAAATATTAATTTATTTTCACGACACCGGTGAGATAAAGAGGTATTATACCCAGTTTACAGATGGGGGACTGAGATAGAGATAAAATAAGGTCAAAAATATTCACTAATTTTGGGTGTCCAAACTGAGATACCTAGGACCTGATTTTTCAGAGTACAGTACTTAGCATTATATAGCACAGTGTGTTCAAAGCACAACTTCTATTTACTTCAGTTGCAGTTGTGAGTGTTCAGCACTTCTGCAAATCAGATGCCAAGGCCTCAAGTCAGGCACCAAAAAAAAACAAAACTCACATTTAGTGACTCACTTAGCATCACACAGGAAATCTGTGACAGAAACAGGGATACAATTCAGTTATCCAGGGCAGCATTCTACTGCCTTAATCCATGAGACCATCTTTTCACTTCCTGCAGTCCCCTGCTTCGTTCGCTACACACCTTCCAACTTCTGCAACAAATGAAGCTGGGTTCCTACAGCCCACAGCCTCCTTACACAACCCATCATGGGCACTGAATGAGGCAGGAGTGGAAACGATTATATACTTAAAAAGTTATACACCTCTAACCCGATATAATGCTGTCCTCGAGCGCCAAAAAATCTTACCACGTAATAGGTGAAATCGTGTTATATCGAACTTGCTTTGATTCGCCGGAGTGTGCAGCCCCACCCCCTCCAGAGCACTGCTTTACCACGTTATATCTGAATTCGTGTTATAACGGGTCACGTTATATCGGGGTACAGGTGTATTATAATTCATACACACGGGAATGAATCAAGATTGCATAGACAACATGAATTCTGAATTGCTTTTGAGTATTTCGCTTTGCAACCTTAATGCTTTTAAAATAGCTCTGTGTGTGTGTGATTTCGTGATTTCCTAGGTTTTTAAAACAATTAATTGAAAAAAAATCTCCTCTTGTGCCATCATATTGACACCCACATTAGACGGGGATGAAGCACTTTGCCAGTGGGTTTCCAGAGATATTTGTTGATTTCAGAGGAACAGTGATATTCAGGAATCTTGGGTTTCATTCCAGTCTCTAGAGGGGAGTGTGCTTTAATTGGTGGACATAGACTCTTGTTCCTATACCCCTCTCCCCTCAAAGCTTGACCTCTTCTGCCCCATCCCCTCCAACGTGTCAGTGTCCAAGTCCCATCTCTTCCCCATCCCTGGTGCCTCGTCCCAGTGCCATTCTCCTCAGATAGCCAGCCTGAGTTAGCACAACTCATTAATTGCTAGCATGACCACTCTGCAGTGTTGACACAGGCTAGCTCTACCTGATTGCTGCTAGTCCTCCAATATCTTCCCACAATTCCACCACGTCCCCAGATGGGACAGAGAAAGTCTGCTACAATTCACTGGGAAGTAATTCATAAAATAGCTCAGCTTACCGTACTGCAAAGAACCATGTGATGTGCCTAGGGTTGCCAACTGTGACTGAAGCTATTCCAGGAGACTCCCTCTCTCTCCCCCCGCAACATGACAATGTCATTTTCTTAAAATATCCTATTAAAATCTCCTGGACTGCTTTCAATAGTCACTGGGAGATCAGTGCCAATTCTGGGAGACTCCAGATCAGTCCTGGAGGGTTGGGAACCCTAGATGTGCCCCTGAAGTCTTAAGTGCCACATATGAGTGAGTGCTGTGCCACTGTGTACAGGTGAGTCTCATCTTATGCGAGGATTCCGTTCTGCGGTTAGCGCGTTAAGCGAAAACCGCATATAGTCAAAATGACATTGAGTTGAATGGCAGGCGGAATCGCCCGCTCTACAGGTACAGTATTAAAATTGTCATTTTTCTCTTTTGGTTGTTTTGGTTTTGCCGACCACGTAAAGCTGAAATCGCACATGTTAAATGTGCGTAAGATGCGACAGACCTGTATGCAGCAGCTTGAATGTTATTTCAAAGTGTAGCTGCTCTCACCAGCGCAAGGCTAACTTGAGAGGCGTAGCTCAAGTGTAGAAAACTTAACTGCAGTGAAAATATACCCAAATACACCCACAATCCCCTGTCCCAGCATCAGCTGTTGATGCAACTATGGGATATACACCTCTATCTCGATATAACGCTGTCCTTGGGAGCCAAAAAAATCTTACTGCGCTATAGGTGAAACCGCGTTATAGTGAACTTGCTCTGATTTGCCGGACTGCGCAGCCCCGTCCAACCCGGAGCACTGCTTTACCGTGTTATATCCAAATTCATGTTATATCGGGTCCCATTATATTAGGGTAGAGGTGTGTTGTATACCTGCTCAGCTTTTCCTGATACTGATGTACATTCATGCAGATTAGTAGGTACAGACTGGCCACAGGATTCACACATGCTGTGTTGAGAAAAAAATGCAGATATATGGACATATCTACATTGTATGTGTCAAAGTCCAATTACAGTTAGCATGTTCCTGTCTGTAGTCAGGACTTTAATCTAAAGTAATAAACTAAAATAAACTATGTCAGATTTATTGTATTTCAAAAATAAGGAGGAAGTTGGATTTTTAAGAATCAGATTTAGACCAATCTTCTTCCCTGGAATTCTGGAACTTGATACTACATAGGTCAGAGTAGGTGCTATTGCCCACAGATACCCATTTATTTATTTATTTATGCACACTAGCTAGGAGAGAGAGATTGGGCTCAATGCAACTTACACAGTATCGCTGCAGCTGAAGTATGTCCCTCTTCATAGTGAGGAAAGAGGATAATTTGAGGAATAAAGAGTGTGTTGTAAAGCCAGACGAAGATAATCATGCCCATGCAGCACCACCCCTGCGGGTCAACCACAAAATGAATTTGTAGTCCCATTGTACATTATCTGAAGGCAGCTTGCCACGCAGGAAAAACAATGATCCTAAAAAAAAAAACAAAAAAAAAAAACCACAAGCCCCGGCCCAGTAAGTTGAAGTAGTAACATGAAAGCTTCATTGCTGGTTATTAGAAAGTTAATAAACACTGGTAAACTGTTCCCTATACTTCCAGTAGCATAACTGTTATTTGGTTCATGTGCACAGATTTGGAAACCAGGTGCAAGTTTCTCAGTGTTTCGAAGACTCATGCACAGAGTTCATGCACTACCATGGGATATACACTTATGGTTTCTTTTTCACTGTAAACATCTCATTGTCTATTGCTTAACTTTTACCATGAAGATGAGTGAAGAGACAAAGGATATAAAACCTGAAGAGGACTTCAAATGCAAGTGAAAATAGGTGCATTTACAAAGATAATCAGCCAACCAACGAGTTTAGGAAAACTCAGCAGAGACAGCATGGGGTTGGTTAACGTAAAAAAGAATTTTGGTTTTCTCTCTCTCTCTCTCTCTTTTAAAACTAAGCCAACTAGACGCACATGGAGCTACCAAAAACAGCACACAAGGTTCTCTTTACCTACTTATGTCTCATTCCATCCTACTGTGCCACCCAAATTTTAAAAGATTATTTATATTCAATCTATTTGAAAATTAAATCCTCACATACTTCTGTAGCAATCTGCTGTTGAAGCTCCTCACTGATCATGTAGCCTCTTTTTTAAATGCTGAAAGTAGAAGGAATTGCACTTTCATAAACATTTTTCCTGCTAAAAAGGGTCACAGCAGCATGCCAAAAGTTATTTATATGGCAAATAGGTCAGACACAATGTCATCTCCTAGCCCCTTTGCTCACCCCTAATTCCCATCATATTAACGATTTACAACACAATCACAACCCTTGTGAAATCATCCCACAGGCCACGTGCCAGAACACTGATTGCAGGTTGTTGTTTTTTGTTGTTTTTTTTTTGGAGGTGAAGGAGCTATTGTGAGGAGGACAAGAATTCCTTCCCTTCCTCTCACTTCCTCCCTTCCTCTACTGCAAAGCTCCAGAAATCGAAGGGCTTGTCTACACTACCAGTCAGATTGATGGGCAGAAATCAATCTAGCAGGGGTCAATTTATCGAGTCTAGTATAGACGAATAAATCGACCACCAATCACTCTAGTGTCGACTCTGACTCCACCTCAATGAGAAGTGCAAGGGTCTCCCATCAACACACTGCAGTGAAGACACCGCGGTATGTATATCTAAGTATGCAGCTGAAGTTGCATAACTAAGATCGATCCTCTCCTCCCCCCCCCCCCGCCACACCGTAGTGTAGACTAGACCTAAAAGAGAGAGAGTCCCTCATCCTAGAACTCACTCCCCATGTCAGTTGGGAAAAAAACCAATGTTCTGATTTACATAATGCCCTGAAAGCCATCCTTCTATGCAAGCTTCTCTTTTTGGCAGATAGCAGGGTGAAGAGATGAGGTTATATTGTAGTTTATGGGGAGATGGGAGATAAGAGTTTGAATGACATTTCTAAGCCAGTTATATTATACATATCAGAACTGTAGAAATCCAAAGTGGATTGGATGATCTCTTTTTCCATCTCATTACTACAGCAGGAATGTTTATCTAACACTTGTTTTTGAGTGTTTTTCTGTAATCTAATTTTAACGTCCCAAGTGATGGGGCTTCAAGCACTCCAGAGCCAATTCATTTCACTGTCATGATGTTTTTCACAGATTTCCTCAATTTCTATCCCCCCTCAGTGTTCAGCAAGATATTTCAGCATTTTTACCTTTTATGTCTCTCAGACAAGCTATACATATTTAAAATGTTAATCTTTCATAAACTTATGTTCATTCTTTTTTCTTTTCCTTGAATACGATCCAGTACTGAAAACAAAATTTTATATGTGGTTGCATCAGATCTCTATATTCACTGAGAGGAGGCCATTGCATAAACAGCTTAATATTGCAACAGACTTCATTGCTGTCACATTACACTACACTCATGACCAATTTGCTGTCCATTATCATTAGTTCTTCAACTTTACTGTTTCCTAGGTTTTCCAACTCCAAGCAAGTGTGTTTCAGATTACCCTCCATATCTATTGATTTGCATTTTTTCCATCTTCAGTCACTGCGGAGAAACTAACAGAATTCTTTGCTTCAGGGGTCACGGTTGAGGATGTTAGGGACCTTGTCAAAGGCTTTGTAGAAATCTAAGTACACCGTGTTCACTGGATCCCCCTTGTCCACATGTTTGTTGACCCCTTCAAAGAACTCTAATAGATTAGTAAGATGTGATTTCCCTTTACAGAAATCATATTGACTTTTGCCCAATAATTTATGTTCTTCTATGTGTCTGACAATGTTATTCTTTACTATTGTTTCAACTAATTTGCCCAGTGCTGACATTAGACTTACTGGTCTGTAATTGCCAGGATCACCTCTAGAGTCCTTTTTAAATATTGGCGTTACATTAAATATCTTCCAGAAGCTGATTTAAAGGACAGGTTACAAACCATAGTTAACAGTTCCGCAACTTCACATTTGAGTTCTTTCAAAACTCTTGGGTGAATGCCATCTGGTCCCCGTGACTTGTTACTGTTAAGTTTATTAATTAATTCCAAAACCTCCTCTAATGACACTTCAATCTGTGACAATTCCTCAGATCTGTCACCTACAAAGCACAGCTCAGCTTTGGGAATCTCCCTAAGATCCTCAGCCGTGACCCCTGAAGCAAAGAATTCTGTTAGTTTCTCCGCAATGACTTTATGGTCTTTAAGCGCTCCTTTCGTATCTCGATCGTCCAGGGGTCCCACTGATTGTTTAGCAGGATTCCTGTTTCTAACTCACTCACTCATGCCCGTCATGAGTGAGTGAGTGAGAAACAGGAAGCCTGCTAAACATGCACTTAAAAAACATTTTGTTATTACAGTACCTTTTGAGTTTTTGGCTAGCTGTTTTTCAAACTCATTTTTGGCTTTTCTTTTATTATTACATTTTTTACACTTAATTTGGAAGTGTTTATGCGCCTCTCTATTTACCTCACTAGGATCTGACTTCCACTTTTTAAAAGATGCTTTTCTATCAAACGCATTATTTGCAATTTTATTTTAAATAAAGCAATCAAGAGTGTCTGGCAATGTTTCCGTTTCAGACAGCCATGTTTCTTAGTGCCCATGATTCCAATAAACTCTAAATGTTTAGTAATTTGACGGTAATCTTGTTTTTTGGGGAAAAAAACCATTTTACTTCCCCCTACTCGCACGCTTCCCCCCCACCCAGCGGGCCGCCCTCTCGCACGCTTTCCCCCCTACCGGCCGCCCAATCTCACGCTTTCCCGCCCCCAGCCGGCCCCTCACTCGCACGCCCCGCCCACCAGCGCCGCTTTGCCTCTGCCCCCGAACTCCTCCTGACACCCCCACCCGCGCAGAATCCCCCGGGGATCCCTACAGCGCCCCCTCCTCGCCCGAGGCAGAACTGACCGGTACGAGGGGGCTGATCCGCCCCACCGGGAAGCACTCCGACCGCTCTCGCGCTCGCCTAATTGCCGGCCACCTCCGCCGGCTTCCACCACCTTCCGCTTCCGCAGGGTTCTACGCATGCGCGCACGGATGGTGGTTGGCGGAGTAGGGATACGCTGAGCGCAGCGGCCAACCACATTGAGGGCGAGAGTGTAGCGTGCTGGCTGCTGGGTGCGTTCCACTCCGCGCCGCGCGCGCTCCCTTCGGCCGCCCGCTGCTGTTCTCAGCTGAAACAGACCCGGGCGTGGCGGCTGGAGAGGGCACGGGAGTGCCGTGATATTTGGGACAATATCGGAGTCAGATTTTCCACTCCCAGCGTTGCCAACGCCGAGCATTCCAAAGGCCTTTAGCCTCAGGCCTCCCCAAAATAATGAGACTGGCTTAAAAAAAATAACAAGATTAAGACAAATGTTAAAGTTGGGTTTCTTTTTTATTTGCTTTCAGTGTTTTGAGCCATTTGGGTACATTGAGGTGGCAGTTTCAATCTTTTCTCTGCAATTGTGAGGACTATAAACTAACCAAGTTGAAATGAAAGCTGAGGTTTTCATGTAATCACTTGACTTCAGGAGCTGGGGCTTTTGGAATGTGAACCCTTTAAAATCATGAGGAGCAGGAACAGCCCTACTTCAGGCTTGCGGTACATGCACTCCCACATGAAAACTATGCACGCAGAAATGTTCTCTTTCTCTCTTGAATAGCTCTGCTTGTATTCATAGCATTCTTCTTGTGGGAGGAGTGGAGAAATACGTTTATTCATGGACAACAGGGAATAATTTTTTTAATTGTCCTGTGGGACTCTGACAGACACTTTACAGATATGATTGATAAATAAGATCTGCTACTTAAGGTGGAACAAAAAAGTTTTAACCAACATTTGGATTAACATAGATATATCAGTTCACACTGATGATTCTATATTTATCTTCTGTCTGGCTTCCATATTAAGTTTGCTCAGGTTACAGGTCTAAAGATTAATATTCCAACTACCAGCATTCTTAATGTGGGAAATAAGCTTATTGTTGTTATTGTTTATGTAATACAATAAGCATATATTCATGTTGCAAACAAGTAGCGAGACATGGTTCTTTCCCCAAAAACATACAGTTTAAGACCCTGAGCTTACAGTTGACTCTTAGCGCAGACCCTAGTTGAAGACAGCAGGACTCTGGTCTGGGCTGGCACAAGGGTCCACAGGGCAATCAGTGGAGGAACAGGATCTAACTCGTTCAAATGCAGCATGCAAGATAAGTGCTGTGTGTTGTATTGGCATCTTACATCAGCAGCAGTAATAATGATTCTGTGATTCCAATAGTTGACAATTTCCTTTATGATGCATAAGAAGGACTAGAACATTACTTGCTCTTCAACAGTTATCTTGATTCTGGAGTGCAAACAGGCACAGAAATATGTTTTTCTTAGTAAGACAAGCAAATATGACTTAAACACACACACAACATATGAGTAAGACATTTTTATATTGTCACTTTTCTGATCACTTTAGAATGGGCTTTACTCACAAAAAATGGGGCAAAGAGGGAAGTAGAAAAACCTGAAGAGACCTCTTTTGTCCAGATCTTGCTGAAATGCTATTTCCCTAATACTGGTTTAAATCTTAAATTGATCCTCCCCCACATTAACCATCAGTAGTACCTTGAAATGTGTATACATTCCCAAATGAAAAATATAAGCTAATTCTGTATCTCTCCCTTTGCCTCCACAAAGTCACACACTGTGATTTTACAGTGAGATGGTACCATCATGCATAAACTCAGTGCCTCAATCTATATCTCTGGCCAGCATATTGGGTACGATGAATTGAACAAAGGATTCGCTTATGAGACTGCGGGAGGAAAATTTTATTTTTAAAAGATAATTCTGTCCAGGGATGGATTAATGATGGCTAATTGCCACAGGCAGCTCATAATGGACAGCAGTTTCAGCATTCCCATCTGGGAATCATGCCTTGAACACCCATAGTTGATGCACATGCATGATCTTTTGGCTATCTAGAGTCATCGCCATCTGTTTGAGTGGCAGGATTCCCAATCTAAATTGGTCTTATTCTTGCCCTAAAGCACAGATTCCACATAAAAATGGATGAATGGGCAGCCTGAAGAATAATATAATGACCATCTCTTTTACAGGAAGCTCTTCTTTAACAACACTAAACATTGAGGACACATACCTCTTTAAACTTGATCATAGTTGTTGACATGTATGTGCCAAAAAGAGAATATCTGAGAAGTAAAGATGAATTCGAATTCAGAAGGATTTCAAGCTTTCATCAAGACTTTATTGCAGGATAAGGTGATCACTCATTCTAATTTGCTCAAGATTGCCAGTCATATTGTTCAGGATATTTTCTAATGTACCACGTCAATGTTGCTCTGATGTAAGCATGTATGGTCTTAGCTGGGATTAGGGGTTGTATGGTGACTGAATGCAGCCTATTTCAATGACAGTGGAAACATTAACAAGCAGCCTATACATTTCAGTAAGACCAGGCAATACTGAAAAGGAGCTGATTTAGGGTACAACATGGGGGTGAACAGAGGATGGGCACACGTGTGAAAGAGATTACAAAGCTGGCTATGAAAAATAGCCCCATGGCAAAAGGCCAATATGTAAGTCACTTCCATGTACAACAGACATGGCGGAGAGTTCATGACAGCTGCATAACGATCCAAGGACAGAAAAGGAGAAAGAGGATTTGAGGAATAAAAATGCAAGACAAATGGAGACATTCTCTCTGCCAGGGAAAAAAAGGCTGGCTGAAGTTAGTGAAAATGCATGCGAGATAATGGCAAAAAGATTTTCCCTTTTCCTGAGCAAACATTGGAGTATTGTTCTAGTCTTAAAATGATGATGTAAAATGCCCCCTTCATACTCAATAGTTTTGCTTTCTCTTCCATCAGCTCTGCTAATTTTATTTACTAAAATAAGTTTTTACTATGATTTGCCCGTTGTAGCCCTGCAGAACAAACACAGCTCTCTGGGAGAGTGAGCTGTAGTTTATTCTGGCTTGCTCATCAGCAGAACTATAACTAAGTTCTAGCTGCAGAATCTTTGGCTGGTGATGCATGAACCAGAAAGAACCCAGCCTAATTTTCCACTTCCGAATTGAATGTTCAGGGATCAGAGTTAGAAACACCCCCTTTATCCCACTCCTGATGTTTTTACTTGAAAACCAAACAGATATACTGTGTATGTCATTGAGAAACAATAAATAGATATGGGACCCCCTTTTTACGTAGTCTCTAAAGTAGAGCTGTACTTTAAAGTAATATTGGCTTTGTTGCACATATCTTTCCCTGCCTGTTTGGAACCGTGCAGCAGACCACCATGGATTAGTTCATCAGTGATGTATTTTGCAATGATTATGGAAAAAAGTGCACAGCAGAAACAGCTAATTTCTGTGGTTTCAGAATATTGCACAGTAGTGCAGAACCCTTCTTGGAGTTCCCTAATGTCTGTGTTGTGGTGTTGCTGTTGTTATTTATAAATTACCACAGGATCCACCATCTGTCATCATAAAAATTTTATTGGCACTCTGTAAATATTAAATCAGCATGCTAAAATCATGCCATGTGCAGTGGCAGCTGATGCTCTCTTATGGAGGTCACATGCAAGAGAAAGGCTTGCATTATGACTCCCATGATTCTTACTGCCTACAAGCACTCTGCTTCATTAGGATAGATTCCAATATTAAATCTAGGCCCAGTCATACCCCAATGATCCCTGCGCAGAATGGACTCTGTGCACAGAAATCACGCTCTTCGCATGGATAGGGAAATCTGCTGCATATAAGCATCATCCTCCTGTTCCTGAATCCTGCTAAATTCTGAGTGAAATTCTGTTATTTCTCCTTTTTGCAGAACCATAGTATTAACCCAAGGGTAGGCAACCTATGGCACGTGTGCCGAAGGCGGCATGCAACCTGATTTTCAGTGGCACTCACACTGCCTGGGTCCTGGTCACCAGTCTGGGCGGCTCTGCATTTTAATTTAATTTTAAATGATGCTTCTTAAACACTTTAAAAACTTTATTTACTTTACATACAACAATAGTTTAATTATATATTACAGACTTATAGAAAGAGACCTTCTAAAAACGTTAAAATGTATTACTGGCACAAGAAACCTTAAATTAGAGTGAATAAATGAAGAGCTGGCACATCACTTCTGAAAGGTTGCTGACCCCTGCACTAACCCCTTTCCTGGTTGCTTTGCAAATCTCGTTAACATATATAATAGACACTCTAATATTCGACGAAGTAGGTATTCACCCACGAAAGCTCATGCTCCAATACGTCTGTTAGTCTATAAGGTACCACAGAACTCTTTGCTGCTAATATTAGACTGGTAGCAAAATTCCTCATGACACAAAGTGCCATGTTCTTGATTCACATTCTTGATGCACCAAGGAGGCTTCCATTTGTGACATCAGATGCTAGAAATGGGATGCTAGAAAAGGGGCTTGACATTTTCATGGGCTCCATGTTGGTCACCTGTTGATCACCATGGCATGTGATATCATGTCACACATTGAGATGTGGATGATGATTTTATTTTAACAATGGAGATGTTGAAGGTGAAGAAAAGAAAGGAGCCTATAGAATTCTCCTTCTCTCTGACCCAGGAGCTAGGGGTTAAGGAGAAGACGAGAGGAAATACCCCTGGATTGGAATGTACAGAAATTTGGCTGCCTCCTGGAGAAAATATGAAAGCCTGCTGCCCTGTGGAGTCTGGAGAGGGAGGGCTATGCCAGGCCAATGGAAAGCCTGGAGTCTGTGGGGTTAATTTCCAGCAGGGTTCAAGGCAATTCAGGGAGGTACACCTCTACCTCGATATAACGCTGTCCTTGGGAGCCAAAAAATCTTACCTTATAGGTGAAACCGTGTTATATTGAACTTGCTTTGATCCACCGGAGTGCACAGTCCCCCCGGAGCACTGCTTTACCGCATTATATCCAAATTCGTGTTACATCGTGTGGTGTTATAGCAAGGTAGTGGTGTATTGCTAGTTGGGCTCTAATTAAGTACAGATGAGCCTATTAAACCCAAACACTTTCACCTAGGAGAATGGGGTGAGTTTGAACAGTGTGCTAGTTCACAGTTTGTCTTTACCTGTTACATTTTGTCATTAGCTTGGATTGTAAGATCTTTGCAGCAGGTTTCTCTATATGTATGTATAGCACCTCGCACAGATGGTGCCCTGAGCTGTTATTGCAAGGAATGCTGCTGGAGACTTTTGTTAAACTGAAGTCAATTTTGGTCCAGCCAGAACACATACAGTAACCACCACCCTGGAGAAAATTATCTTGTGTTCAACTATGACCGTCTGCTATCCTTTCTCTTTCATTATGCTGCCTTCCATCCTGCAGCTGCCTCTCTTCCTCCGGGCAGCCAGGTTGGAAAGGTGTCGGTGTTAGCTGATGTGACAGTGGTTCTGCATCAGTAGATGGTTTGTTATCATGACAATGTGTTGTTAAAAGAACCTGAATAAGAGTAAACACAAAGCCAGCACAAAATACTGCATGCAACATCAGATTTCATTAGCTTTGTAGTAGGCGAGGCAGAATTTAGGTATCAATATAATTTTGTGAGAAAAGAGGATTATAGGCTAGTGTTTGACATGACTGTTATTAATGCATTTGATTATTAAATTCTCAATTAAGAAAATAGTCTCTATATAAGATAGTGTTTTCCTAAAGGCAATTAAAATAACCAGAACCTCCACTCATTAATTTATTTTTAGGTATGTTGTCCACAGTTCAAATGGTCACAAATTAAAATAGAATGGAGAACTTTTAAAATATTTCCAAATTTCAAATATGATTCAATGAAAGTTGCTAAGGGCTCTTTATGACCATGTACACTTGTCCTCTTTCATAGAGCAAAGTCCTGTTAGCATCTGGGCATAACTTGCTCCTAATATAGAATTTTTAAAGACTCTGAAATCTGATCCAATTAACACATTCTTGATATTGCAGAATATAGTGCTAATTACATGCAACTGACCTCTGCTGGGTTAATTAAACATTCACCCAAAAAAACTATAGCACTAATCTAATTAGCAGTTACTACAGCTGTCATTATCTCTTTGCACCTACTTTTAAGTGGTGCAAATTCACACCAAGGACCCAATCCTGAAAACCCTCCACATGCCGAACACTCTTTGACTTCAATGGTACTTCTGGACACAGACAACTTGCAAGATTGGATTGTAGGCACTTCACTCTATGGCCCAACAAGTATAGTGCACATCCTCAGTATTGCCAACCCAAAGGTTACATTAAAATATCATGAGTCAGGCATCACAAAATCATGAGTTAGAGAGAAAAAAATTGGCATTCTTTTTATATGCCTTCTCGTTTTTGAGCCTTTAAGGTGCACTGGAGTCACATATTGATTTTTCTTCAGCCAGGAGGGCTAGACACTTTTTTAAAAAATGAAAGCTGAGATTCTCATATATCCACAAGACTCCAGGAGCTGGGGCTTTAGGAGAAAATACCAATTACTGTCAGATTCACAATAACATTATGAGAGTTAGCAACACTGACAACGGCTTGATGACACACTCTGTTTTCTCAGAATTTTGCCTTACAGTGGGGGATAAAGTTGGGAACACTGATGTTTTGTTTATTTTGAGGAAATAACTTTTTCCCCTTAACTTGGGTTAAAATGAACACTAATGAGAGTTGCACAGCTACAATGTTGCAAGGTGAGTTAAAGGAGTGCAGAAGTGTTCCCTGATTACCAAAAAAATGGGAGTTTACTCTTTGCTTAGGTCTCCCACATGTATACAGTGTGTGGAGTAATGAAAAACAGGGATGGGGATAGAAGGCATAGTCAGGCACTCAGAGAGAACGTGGACAACCATAAAATACAGCTACCTGGGAAGCAGAGGGGAGTCCTCTGAGGAGACAAAGCCTATATACCCAGTACTATTTGATGTTATGGAAAAAGCATTTCTTCCTTTTGTTATAACCTGTGCCTACTAAACCTCACAAGTGAAGCACTGGAGAAAACACTTGTGGTGAGAGGCTTAATGGCAGATTGCTGGCTCACTCTCCCAACTTACTCCTTGACAAAGTTGCTTACCATTATATAACTCAGATGTAAAGTGTAAAATAAAATGTTATTAGGAACAATCCTTTTTTACAGAGATCATGAACCTTTATCAGTCTATATATTGTTAGTTAGAACTATAACATATAATCAGTCCATTTATGGTTGGCCTGACACCATTTATACATTAGAGTCACTGGTGCAAAAGGAGAGGGAGGACCTAAGATTTGCATCTGGTAGACACTCTTTTTTTAATTATGATCTAGGTAAGCTGCCTCTTTAAAAACGGATTCATATATATAGGAGGATAATGGCACACTAATTATAAGGCTGAATGTATTATGCACAAACTATTGCTACAATTCAGATCCAGGATCAGCAACTGAGAGGTCATTCAAACACAATTTTTAGTAAATATGTATTCAGAAGAGCTGTAGTCCAAGGATATATTTTTTTTAAAGATAAGATTTACAATGGCACTGCAGTATGTGTGCAAATGAACTCACTAGTACAGAGTGGTAATTGGCTGAATTACTTCTGATTTCCAACTCCCATCATCCAAAAGTGAGCTGTTGGCAAGGCAGCAGCAGGGGGTCTGATCAGAAGGTCTAGGAATAATACAGGAACAGACTGCCTGGTGCTCCCAAGGGAGTCAGGAAGGGTTGGAAATTGGATGAAGACTAGGGTTCTGGAAAGCAGCTAGAGGAACGGCTGGCTGCCTGGCGAGCCAGGGCTGCAAGAAGCAGCAGGAAGGAGAAAAGAAGCCAGAAGTTGGGCTAAGAGCCATGGGTGCTGAGTGAACCAGGACTAGAATCAGGTCTGGTAGACATGGGATAGTTTTACTAGTTATACAGGCATAGTATATTGCTATAGTCCCCGGGACAGACAGTCCCTTTGTGGTGTAAGAGTGGCTTTTTGGTTTTGCTTGAACCCCTTCACAAGCAACATAAATGAAAATGAAAAAAGTCATTCATATCAGAGTAACTGTGTCCATAGAGGGTTATACCTGTGTAACTATCAGTTTAAATTAACACCTTAGGTTATACCAAAAAATCCTCTCCCGTATAGACAAGGCTTCAATCTTGTGGTTCCTGCCCTGGTGCCTATCCCAAGACAGCTACCACCTCATTATTTGTTTGCTTCTTTAATGATTAACTATTTCACTGATTTTCAGCAAGACAAGAATACACAGCTGGAGTGCAAAACCTTTCACCAAGAGTAGGAGAAAGTTACCAAACACAATTAGTCAATATCCATATCACATGTAAAGATTATTGGGTCCTATGGCAATGTCCTTTTATTGAACATAATACTCAGAAGATATAGTCAAAGTATTTTCAAATTACTGGAGTTCATTATGTATGTTGCAGATGATTTTCCCCAGAGCTATCAAGTCATGTAGGCCAAGGTATCAATTCTCCCATCCTGGTGGAATAACAGCTTTCCATCACTGAAGGATAATTGGCTATCCACAAAGCCCAAACTAGCCACCTCTCTTGTTGGTCGGTTAGCTCTAGATATGTAAGGAACATTCCCAGCAGTAACAGCAAAGATGGCTAACACAGAGACACATAGGGAATCAAAGTGATTCAGGCATATGCCTCCTACTTACAAGGTTTTTATTAAGGGCCTGATTTTGGCTCATAACAGTTTTACACTGGTGTCATTCCACTGACTTCAATAGTTTTACTTCTGATTGATATCAGTGTGAGATCAGAATCAGACCCTAAATGCTTTACAGAATGAGCCACAGTTATTGTATTCAAGTTATTTTACAAAAATGTTGGTTATAAATTTCAGGTTCATTTACTTTGCAAAAATAGCATAATAATTAATCCCAACGTACATAAATATTGTATTTTGTTCCTGCAAATTCATAACATTTTGCAAGTCACCTTTTATTGAGTGTGGTATCCCTTCCACTTATTCAAATAGCAAGTGAACGTATTCAAATAATCATATTGCAGGGAAAGATCCTGTAAATTACCCCCATAGAGATGACAATAGAGTACACACAGCAACATTCCATTCCTCCTTGTCACATTAGCATCTATTTTGCACAGTACGGTAACTCAATTTTAAGAAACATCTTTGATCATTTAAAGTTTATTCTGGTAGCCTTATTCATCTGAATCATACCTTACTCTGTTGACTGTCCCATTTCAAGGTACTACTGAACATGAATGAGGGCAGCAAAAACCAGTCTCTAAATGAGTATTTAATCTATCTCACTCCTGCCCAGTTATTGAGCTCAGGGCCGTCTCTAGCCATTTTGCTGCCCCAAGCACGGCGGCACGCTGCGGGGGGGCACTCTGCCGTTCACCAGTCTCGCAACTCCGGTGGACCTCCCACAGGCGTCCACTGGAGCTGCGGGACCAGCGGACCCTCCACAGGGACGCCTGTGGGAGGTCTATCGGAGCCGCGGGACCAGTGGACCCTCCGCAGGCACGCCTGCGGGAGGTCCACCGGAGCCGCTTGCCGTCCTCCCAGCAACCGGCAGAGCGCCCCCCGCGGTATGCCGCTCCAAGCATGCACTTGGCACGCTGTGGCCTGGAGCCGGCCCTGACTGAGCTGTCTTCAGCATCACCAGAAACTCCTCCAATGCAAACATGTCGGCAGCTAGGCAACTGCTTCATACTTTCTAATATTTTAAAATACTCCATTGTTAGTAGTATTTGTTAAACAAACATTCTTTCTTCTCATGTAATAGTAATACTATATAGGACCTGATTCTCCTCTTACACTGGTGTAAATCAGGATTGACTCTTTAGAAGTCAATGGAATCACATGTCTCCTTCAACCCTGTTTATGCTACGGATATTTCTCAAAGATTTCCCACCATTGCTAATGGTGGCTCACCTCCATCAGTGTTAGCAATACTGGGAATATCTGTTATAGATGAGGTCACCAATTGCTGCGAACATTTTAAATAAAGATGCTCAGAAAATGCCAGTTCTTTAAGGGAAACTTTTGTTCATCAAAAAAACAATTTTGACCAAAATGAAAATTTTGAGCAATATTTTTTATTTAGGTTGAAAAGTCCTTCAATGAAAAAAAGAAAAACACAACAATGGAAATAATTAGGCTAGCTCTAACTTTAAGTTGCATTGTTGCTTAGACTTAGGCTTTGTCTTCAGTGCAAAAAAAAAATGTGATTTTACATTGAGATAGCTAACTCAAGATCACCATCTCAGTGTAAAATGCTAGTGGAGACATGGCAGTGTAGTTTTATCTCAGTGCAGCTAGTCAAGGTTAACCCCATGTGAGGGTTGACCTTGACTAGCTACATCACAGTAATAACTATCTGTGCTGTTACTCCACTATTACATTGAGTTAGCTATCTCAATGTAAAAAACACACCTCTTTTTGCAAAGAAAAGTCTGACCCTGAGCAGGTCTAATCAACATGGTGTTTAAAACAGTGGTGACAGCTTTTGGCTCATATATGCTCGGGATCTCAACTTCGCTAACACCAGTGGAACTGATCCAGCGTAGCAAGAAGGAAACATTTTGAAGAGATTAGACTTCCACATCATGCTTCCCCCTCCCTCTCTTTCACACAGAGAAACATCTTCTACATTTCAGGTAACATTATACATGATATAAAGAGATAATCTACATCTTCACAGGGTTGATGAAGGTGTTTGACTAAAATCATAGTTTTTTGTCCTTGCAGATGCTAATGATTATGGAGTTTAAAGGTGCTTTTGAGCAGGTTAATTGTGCTCATATACATTTGAATGCAAGTCTGAATGTAGGGATCCTATATCAGAATGTTTAATCTTCTGAATCTCACACTTGCAATCCTCCACAATCATGACCACCTTAACAACGGCAACAGACTTGGTGCAGTTCAGTTCCAAGCGTTTCATGGTGAACTTGGTAGGCAAGCAGTGGGAACAAAAGGTGTAAAGACGATCTTCTGGGCCAGGGACGTGAAAGGAACTACACTTCCCAAAGCACAAGTTGTTCTCCACCACCACCTTTTCACAGTTCTCATGCACAATACTCTGAAATGGCAAACAGGTTGCAGTTACTACCTAGCATTGGCATTGTAAACACTCGTTGGCCCTGATCCTCCTTTCTTTGCACATTGAAAACTCCCATGGACTTTGCTGGAAGATGTAGACACAAAAATAATGGAAGATTGGGCTTATACAACTAATATATAAGTTTCTTCTCTTACTGTTAGTTACTGTAGAATTCACGCCATTTACAAATTATTTTAAGTAGCAAAAGAACTAAAGTTGTTAGCTAGATATTGCCCACTTACTTGGACAGGGTTACTATAATATATAACTTGACATTTATGTGTATCATATTTGGTTCAAAGGGCCTTTATGTTTGAAAAATGACTACCAAATTTAAGTTGTGTCTGTAATATTAAGGCCTGGTCTATGCTGGAAGTTATAACTTCTTTGACTAGGACCAGTTGGTTGACTGTAACCAACATAGTTATAAGCCCTAGTGTGGAAGCAATTATACGAGTATAAAGATGCCTTATACCAGGATAGCTATTCCACATCCCAGACTTGAATCAACTAACCTGATATAACCACTTTTATACTGGCATAACTTTGTCCACACTAGGGAGAGGTTAATGTTTTAATAATACCAGTATAGTTAAAGTGATACAATCTTCTAGTATAGAAAGACTTTACTCCTCATTTTTAGTAGAACAGGTCAAGAATTTGAGTTCAGCCATAAAACCACAAACAAACCCCTGAATAACTCACTGAGACTGATTGTATAAATAAACTTACTGTTCTTTCTGCTGTACAGGCTAAACCAGGAAATATGGTTTGTGTTTGATTACAGATAAAAAATAACCCCTCCTGCTCATTGTATATTGATTACATTGGTTCCCAGACCTGTATTCAACAATGTGACTTGTTGAACTAAAGCAAAAGATTTTTTCAGTACTATTGGATGTCTATGAAGTGGTCTTGCTGCTAGCAAGTGGAATTGACCTGTATTTCCTTTGTCAGGGATTACAGATGACACAAGAGAGTGAAGCTTGTGAAGGCAGAATGATGGGAGCAAATACTGCTAATGAGTCTCTTGCCTGAGACCTGTTTTTACCTGGGAAAAAGGCAGCGTCCTGCAGGTCTCCTGGTACATCTCATTGGTCTTGATTGGCAGAACAACCTCCTCAGAAGCTGAATTTTTTTTAAACATGAAATGGTCCCAGAATTTTTTAGCATCTTTCCTGTAGGGGGGCTCAGCTTCCTTCTTGTTGACTGAGTCTGAAGGTAGGAAGTGCCTCATGCTTTCAGAATGAGAGGTCTCTTTTGGTGCAGTCCAGCTTCCCAGATCTCGGTGCACATCAAACTCTACATATGGAAGGATAAATCTGGATGATTTTTTTTCTCCTTGCTTCCTGCTCTCTGTTGCCAGCTTTGGGGTTGCTACAAATAAACTTGGTTCTTCTAGGATTTCTTCATTGTCTATGGGATCTTGCACCAGCAACTTGCCAGGGCCCTCTCTTTCAAGCAAATCTTTATCTTGGTAGAAAAGGTGCTGAATTCTCCTCTTGTTCCTTTGCAGCTCTCCGCCTTGTCCTGTTCCTCCAAGACCTGAGATCACAAGCAGAGGAAGCAGCAGCAGAAACATACTAATCTTACTTGTGTGAACTTTTAATTTCAAAGTCCTGCAGTTTCAAGTGAGCGAAGGAAGCAGCGTGTAGTCTGCTAGCTTTATAAAGGAACTAAAGTCATTCTGTGGATGCTGTGCGAGGTGGGGGTAGGAGCACAAAGGGGAGGACCCAGGGTAACCAGTGAAACTCATTTACTGTAGATTATAATTATGATAAGAGAATTTCTGTTAATTCAACCCATCTTTTACTCCTGGATGTGTGTATTAGAAGTTCCTATCTAAAACCTGGTTCCTCAGGGGGGTGATTAGTTGGAAAAAAATGTTTGGATAAGTTGTTTAGCTGTAGTCTGGAAATGTGGAAAAGTTCCTGAATGTTTATTAGCTCATTCAACATGTCCTTTATATTTTTTCATATAATCCCACATACCATCACAGCAGAATCAAAAAGGGATGTCCTATTGTGATGAAACATCAGAGAAAGCAAGGGTGATAAAACAATTTCAAAACATGAAGATAGATTTGTAGACTTACATAGAGATACCGGCACACATTTTCAAAAGAGATCCCTAATTTAGATGCTTCATGTTTTCAGCTCTATCAATTAATTTTGGGTGCCTTGGATATTAAAGTGCCCTATCTAGGACTTAATTTTCTGACTTGAATTAGATTTCAGCTTCTCAGAATCTATGGAAAATCAGGCCCCACATATCTGAAGCTGGGCAATCAAAAATGGAGGCACCTGAATTTAGTGCACACTTCTGGAGATTTGGCCCTCTGAGACTTTTTGAAGCTCAAATAGTGAATCACTGGCATGGATAAGAACAGCACCTTGTTAATTTTCCACCATATCACCCTGTCTCTCCTGTGTAAGGGAGAAATAATATGTTTGAACATGAATAAAATGGACATACTTTTAATAAAACTGTATTAACAATTAATTCATTAAATAGCAATATGATACAATATATCTGTTCATACACATTCACACATCCACATTCAGAATAGCTGTTCAAAGATGTGACATGCAATTCCCATACAGCCTAGTCCTTCAGCACATAGTCCAAAATCTGGCAAAATTCCCATTGGCAATTAAGCCATATGAATCTGGATAATTTTTGATTAACAAAGCAGAAAGTATGGTACCACCAACTCCCAAGAATGCTGTTCTGGGCTTATGTCATATATGCCTTTTAACTGTTCCATCTCAAAACTGACTTGCCTCTAACAATTTATACATTAGATTGGATTATAAACAATATTCAGATAGCCCCAGTTTAAGAAACCACTGCTGCTGCTAGCTACATGGTGCTACATAAATAATAAATTGTGCTAACAGCATTCTTAATCAAGATGTTTCTAATCTATAGGTATGTTGGAAATATCTGTCAAGGACAATTTTTTTCTCACTTTTGAAGCTTGCATGAAAGAGTTGCCAAAAGACAAGAGAGAGATTAAAACCATGCAGGTTTTAGTTTAAATTGTGCACCTATAGATCCCAGGTTAGACCAATATAACAGAAAATCTTCCTCAAACTATAACACCTATTATTTTTGAAGATGAATACCAATATTTGCCATTTTAGTACCAGTATTTAGTGTCTACACATCCTTAATTCCACTTGAATATCAATAAGCTGTTAGACTGACTTAAATCAAGGTGCTGCCAATCTGAAGATTAGTGTTAAAGACTTAGTTGATCTATGATAAATGAATGTCATTATTTGTCTTTCACCTCAGAGAGCTTAGTTTATTGCCCTCTAATTGGACTAAACCTATTGCCTGCAAAGTTCTTGTGAGACACTGACTTGCAACATTTATTGTTGCTATGCCTGGGCATTACAACATCACTAGTGCAAAGCTATTTGAGATTTAGACCTTGTCTTCACCATAAGGTTAACCTGAATTATAATTCAAGTGTTGCTCTAAACTTGTGTCCCATCACACACAAAAACTTGTAACTCAGGCATGGTGGTGATTCCAACTTGAGTTGGCCAGCCCATCAGGGTATATAGGCTTCAGCTTAAACCACAAACCACCATAAGATATGCCTCCAGAAGTCTTAGTGCCACACACTAATGGTGATGAGACAGTGTGGCCATGGCAGCTCACATGCTAAATCACAATGCAGCTACTCTTACTTGAGCTGGACTAACTCTAGATGGGTAACTCAAGTGTAGAAAACTTAAGTTAACTGTTCAGTAAAGACATACCCTCAACATAAGGTCTTAAATCTAATTTCCTATTTTTAGTGTCTAATAACTTTAACTGATATAATGTACTAAAATTTCTCCTATCTAGTGCAAGTTGAATAATAACCATTATAAATTATTTAACACATTTTCTGACATTAAAAAAGTCAATTATATTTTAAGATTATTAATTTAGCTACAGGACTGGACTGATAATAGACAGATTTATTTGTATCTTGGCCAACACACCTGGTATTGAAACAGGAGACAAAAAGGAGTTTTCACCAGCAAAGCCATTTTTCACTTGCTTTGTTTAAGCTGGAATAGCCCTAAAACAGATTTAAAATTTCAAATTTTGGCCATGATCTTGAAAACACAATTCTATACAAATGCATAGTCCCATTGCCTAAAGACACTCACATGCAAATTTGCAGGAGAGTGAGAGAGAGAGAGTGCTTGCATATGTGTGTGTCCTGATCCGGCTCCCCTGAAGTCAACAGAAAGACTGTCAGCAAAGAAGGTACACATGAGCAAAAACAAAGTATTGCATACACGCTGTGCATTATGTCATTTTTATTACAATTATTTATAGTTCAGTAGCACCTAGAGGTTAGTGGCAGAGCTGGGGAAAACACCCAGGTTACCTGAGTTCCAGGCCAGTGCCCTAGCCACTGGATCATGCTGCCTCTCTGTAAGTATAATACAGGGATCTATACTCAGCCCTTATTTCCTCCGGATCCTCCCTGCACAAGGTCAGATAACTTTCCCCAGCAAACTCGGAATAGAATCTTTGGTAATAATACAAAATATTTACAAATCCATTTCTTGAGACAAAAAATAACTATCTGCAATGGATATTGGACTAGGGAGACTGTCATTATAACCCAGAAAAGCAACTGTCACATTCCTACAAAATGCAGTGTAGCAATATATATACACAATTATATTTTTTCTGCTTCAGTATTTGGGTAGTATTTTTGCTCCATTTTGGATGTTAAATTTTGTGGGCTAAATACCGAGCTCAGATTCAAACAGACTTTCCCCCCATAGGAGCATTTTTTTTGAGTGCACCGCTTTCACTTGAACTAGTCACCATTAATGCTTTCTAATCTTTTAAAGCACAGAGATCTACAGGTGACAAGCACTTTGAAAATGCAAAGCATCATTATTCATTTGCTTCAGATTGTTCAGTCATCATGGACATAAACTGAGTAATTAGTTACAATGCCAATTGATGCCTAAAAATAATTCGTAGGCAATGGTGGAATTATTTTCCTTTGTTGAGCTAAATAGAGTCATTATAGTATAAATTATGAACAACCCTTTAAACTTCTATCCAGAGAAAACTTTTAAAGAACCCATTTAAAGACCTCAGAACTAATTAATTACTACTTTACAGTACCTTCCCCAGTTATTATACATTCCAAATAAAACCCTCTTTTTATTTAGTTTATTGAGTTTTTAAAAGGCAGAAAGAGTCATATACACACCTTTCATAGCACAGTTACAATAACTAACCCAATAGGCCTGTGAGTGATATAACAAGACAAAAAAGATGATGGCTTTTACATCTTTACAATTTATATACATCACCTATTTCCATTGCAGTGAGGTTCTTAAAATTTTGTGCTAATTTGTAATGCAGAATTTCATCCACATCTTTATAATGTTTTTTTCTCTATAGGCTCATCCCAACAGGAATAAAACCAGCATTCCAAGCTGACACCAAAATTTAGATCCTAAGTTTGAAAAGGTTGCCCTTCATGTACAATAAAATTGCAGTGTTAAATGTGTTGGTCCTTTAGCCTTACCATATAGTAAAAAAACCCAATAACATGGGCAAATCTACACAGAAATATTCGTTTCAGAATGAAATAAGAAGCCCAAGGACAGAACACAATTTTTAAGTAGAGAATCCTAAAAAATAAAAGAGGAAAGAAGGGGGCAGGGATGACAAAAATAATTAGGAAAGAAGTCTGAAGATGTTTGGAATAAATATTTTTATGAAATAAAACCTATGAAGTCAATTTTCTCATTAAACATTTCTGATGTAAAGAATGAAAATAGTAAAAAGTAGCATCACCCTGGTATTGCAGCTATTTGAGTCCTACTATCACTTTAAGAGGCTATGCAGCATGCAAATGTACATGACTAGGGCGGGAAGCCTTCACCACAGGAACCCTAATCCTAGTTCCAAGTGCCCCACCATTAGGAAACCTAACCATAGGGCAGGAAGCCCTACCTATAGGAACCCTAACCCAAGCTCCAAGTGCCCTATCCTTAGGAACCCTAACCCAAGGGCGGGAAGCCCTACCCTTAGAAACCCTAACCCTAGCTCCAAGTGCCCTACTCATCGGAACTCTAACCCTAGCTCCAAGTGCCCTACTCTTAGGAACCCTAACCCTAGGGCAGGAAGCCCTACCCATAGGAACGCTAACCCTAGCTCCAAGTGCCCTACCCTTAGGAACCCTAACCCTAGGGTGGGAGGAGGCCCTATCCATAGGAACTCTATCCCTAGCTCCAAGAGCCCTACCCATAGGAACCCTAACCCTAGCTCCAAGTACCCTACCCATAGGAACCCCAACCCTAGGGCAGGATGACATACCCATAGGAACCCTAACCCTAGCTCCAAATGCCTGACCCGTAGGAACCCTTAATCCAGGATGGGAAGCCCTACCCATAGGAGCCCTAACCCTAGCTCTAAGACCCCAAACCATAGGAACCCTAACCCTAGCTCCAAGTGCCCTACCCGTAGAAACCCTAACCCTAGGGTGGGAAGCACTACCCATAGGAACCCTAACCCTAGCTCCAAGTGCCCTACCCTTAGGAAACCTACCCCTAGGGCGGGAAGCCCTACCCATAGGAACCCTAACCCTACCTCAAAGTGCCCCACCCCTAGCAACCCTAATTCTAGGTTGGGAAGCTCTACTCATAGGAACTCTAACTTTAGCTCCAAGTGCAATAACCATAGGAACCATAAACCTGGCTCCAAGTTCCCTGCCCTAAGGAACCCTAACCATAGGGCAGGAAACCCTACCCATAGGAAACCTAATCCTAGGCGGGAAGCCCTATCCATAGGAACCCTATCCTTAGCTTCAAGTGCCCTACCCATAGGAACCCTAACCCAAGCTCGAAGTGCCCAACCGTTAGGATCTCTAACCCTAGGGCTGGAAGCCCTATCCATAGGGATCCTAACTCTAACTCCAAGTGCTCTACCCATAGGAACCGTAATCCTAGCTCCAAGTTCCCTACCCTTAGGAACCCTAAGCATAGGGTGGGAAACACCACCCATAGGAACCCTAACTCTAATTCAAAGTGCCCTACTCATAGGAACCCTAACCCTAGTTTCAAATGCCCAACCCATAGGAACCCAAACCCAAGCTCCAAGTGCCCAATCGTTAGGATCCCTAACCCTAGGGCAGGAGGCCTACCCATAGGAACCCTAACCAGGGCCGCCCAGAGGATTCAGGAGGCCTGGGGCAAAGCAATTTCAGGGGCCCCTTCCATAAAAAAACTGCAATACTATACAATACTATACTAGTATACTATACAATTCTCGTGGGGGCCCCTGCGGGACTTGGTGCAAATTGCCCCACTTTGCTCCACATCCACGGGCGGCCCTGGGAAAAATAAACCTTCTGCATTTCAGCACAAACCCAGTTTTGAGAAAATTTCTTTACAAGGTATCACTGGTTCTCATCATCAGCTAGTGCTAAAAGGCACTAAA
>NC_133774.1:109739175-109740285 GCF_003597395.2 Chelonoidis abingdonii | reverse complement strand
CTATCTGATCCCCACCCCCTGACTGCCCCCCTCAGAATCCCCGACCCATCCTTCTCCTTGTCCCCTCACTGTCCCCCAGAGACCCCACCACCACCACCCCGGAACCCCACCCCTGCTCCCTGTCCTGACCCCTATCCACACACCCCTCCGCTGAGTCCTGACAGACCCCCAGAATGCCCACAATCCAATCCCCTATTTGCTGACCTCCCTCCTCCCTGTGCCCTGACTGTCCCTGGGACTCCCTGCCCCTTAGCCAACGCCCCCCCCCCGGCCCCACACCCTTAGCCCTGGCTCCCCCCTCACCCGGAGCCTCAGCGCATCCAGGAGCTTCGCTCGACAGGGTCGCGTGGTTAGGGGGTGGGGCTGCAAGCTCCAGGCCGAGCAAAGGGAGAGCTTTGCCTGGAGCTCACAACCCCGCCCACTACACGGTTGTGAGTGGGGTGGAGCTCAGGGGCCCCGCCGGAGCCACGCTGCAGAGCTTTCCAGGGCTGCAACTGGATGCGCTGAGGCTCCTGGAGAGGGCCGGGGGCAGGGCCGGGGAGGGAGCCTTGGCCGTTCTTGTGGGGGCCCCTGCGGAGCCCGGGGCCTGGGGCAAATTGCCCCACTTGCCACCCCCTCTGGGCGGCCCTGACCCTAACACTAGCTTCAAGTGCCCTAACCTGAGGAACCCTAACCCTAGGGCTGGAAGCCCTATCCATAGGGACCCTAACTCTAGCTCCAAGTGCTCTACCCATAGGAACCCTAATCCTAGCTGCAAGTGCCCTACCCTTAGGAACCATAACCCTAGGGTGGGAAGCCATATCCATAGGACCCCTAACATTAGCTCGAAGTTCCCTACCTTTAGGAACCCTAATCCTACAAAGGGAATCCCTATCTGTACGAACCCTAACCTTAGCTACAAGAGCTCTACCCTTAGGAACCCAAACCCTAGAGCGGGAAGCCCTATCCATAGGATCCCTATCCCTAGCTCCAAGTGCCCTACCTATAGGAACCCTATCCCTAGCTCCCAGTGCCCTACCCTTAACAACCCTAACCCTAGCTCCAAGTGCCCTACCCATAGGAACCCTATCCCTAGCTCCCAGTGCCCTACCCTTAACAACCCTAACCCTA
>NC_133774.1:109700254-109736167 GCF_003597395.2 Chelonoidis abingdonii | reverse complement strand
CGCATTGCCGGCGCCGATGCCAGTCCTGGGCGCCGCTGTTTGGACCCGGCCTGGCCCCCACGTCTCGGGCCTGGCGACGCCGGTGCTGGTCTCGGCCGCGCGGCTCTAGGCAGGGCGGTAAGGGGGCAGGGAGAGGGTGTTGGAAGAGGGCAGGGCTGTTTAGGGGGTCGTGAGGGGATGGATAGGAGTGAGGCGGTCAGAGGGCAGGGAACAGGGGGATTGAATGGGGGCAAGGGTCCTGGGGGGCAGTCAGGAAGGAACAGGGGTTGGATGGGGTGGCGGGGCAGTCAGGGAAAGGGATTCCAGGGGCGGTCAGGGACAGGGAGAAGGGATGGTTGGATGAGGCAGGGGTCTGGGGGCAATCAGAAATGAGAGGAGGGGTTGGATGGGGTGGCAGAGGGTGGTCAGGGAAGGGGGTGGATGGGGCAGGAGTCCTGGGGGAGGGGGCTTCCACGACCCCCTCGTGGGGTGAGGAGAAGGGAACCTGTTGTTAATATTTTGGTAGCTCATCACTGCTTGTTGGGACATGTTGCTTTTGAGAAGCAAATGCAACTGGTGGTAGAAAGATGTAATTGCTTTAAACTCCTCCATATGCTTGGGTTGTACAGAATTTATCCAATTATGTTTTCTGCTTGATATCAATAAAGGGAGCAGAGTGAAGATCAACATGGACATCTTGGGACTGCTGATGCAATAAGGATCAATGCTGATGCATGGCTAAGACTTCTTATTATCCATAGGTTTATGTATAGCAAAAGATATATTGTGTTAATGGTAGCAGCATTAATAATAATTAATCATTGGAACAACTTACCGCGAGACGTGGTGGATTCTCCATCACTTGCAATCTGCAAGTCAAGACAATGTTTTGCTTTTTAAATATATGCTATAGTTCAGATAAGTTCTGGGCTTGATGTAGGAATCCCTGGGTGAGTTTATGTGGCCTGTATTATGCAGGCAGCTCAACTAGATGATCACGGGGCCCTTCTGGCCTTAAAAATCTATGAATCTATAAATCAGTTTTTAAATGTGATTTTTAAAACTGAAAGCATGCCTTTCTCACTTTTCCCTTTCTTATATCTGTTGGCAAAGCCTGTGTCCTTCTTTGGATCTGTTTCCTAAAATAAAATATTCTAATGCTCATCGGCTTAAAAAACAGACGCAGCCAAATATTCATGAGTGATTCTACAAAAACAACCCAATATATGCACCCAAAAGAGGTAGAAACATTAAAGGAAAACAGATTTCAGTAGCTGTATACAGCATACAACAGATGTATTGTGCTTATTACTTATAAACACATTTTTAATATGCTCATCACCACAGTCTGTCACCGGAAGAAAGCTTTTAAGTACTTGGGTATTTAAGAGACAAGTCCACAGCTATCATATAGGATTTATTTTTATAAGTATACAGTACATATTTAGGTGTAACAGTAAATATAATGCATGTAACATGCTATTTTTGGTACAAATATTAGATTAGAACCAGCCTAGTGATTTAAATAAGGTAGAACCACAATGTTGATAGAACTATATACATAATTCTCTCTAGTATTTAGAAAAAATGAACGCAAATCAAAATGTAAATAAAGTTCTCAGTTGCAGTGCCCACTAGAGGGAATTAGAACATTCTCTTCTGGATTTTTGTTGCCAAATTACTTTTAAAAAAGGCAAGTTTGATCTGTATAAAGTTAATTATACATTTATTAACACAAATTCAAAAATATAGGCTCTTGTTTGAGGAATACATTAGATTTTTTTTCACTGAACTTTTTTTGCACATTTTTTATGCTTGTGAAAGATGCTGAGTGGACAGTCCTGGTGAATTAAGTCCTCTTTTTATTCACAGAATAAGTGCAGCCTGGAGGGACTACATCAGTAAGTGAGTGTATAAGTTCATTCTCCATGCCCATTAAGTTTCTGATATCTCTGTTGGACTCTCAGAACTTCTGATAGCAAAGTTTGTCTTCTGAGACCTGAACAACCCCATCCACCATAATCTTTAACAGAGTCAAATCCACAAGCCACTGACATCAGTGAAAACAATTTCAGTGACCTCAGTGGGCTTTGGATCAGGCCCATAGTTCATTGAACATCCCTGAGATGTCAATACTTTCTGTCACTACTGACATGGGAATGTATTCAAACCAGTGATTTACATGGAAGCATATTATATCCCTCTAACTAACAATCCCTTGAGCCATCCAGTGCTCTCACTGACCTGGTTTGGATTCATTACATTATTTAAACCTATGGGTTTGGCTACACTTGCAGCTGTACAGTGCTGGGAGTTAAAGCTGTCTTTGTACAGCTGTGTAGGGAAAGCGCTGCAGTGTGGCCACACTGACAGCTACCAGCGCTGCAGTGTGGCCACCTTTGCAGCATTTGCAGCGGTGTTGGAAGTGGTGCATTATGGACAGCTATCCCGTGTTCAAATGGCTGCAATGTGCTTTTCAAAAGATGGGTGTGGGGTGGACTGTGACAGGGAACGTGGGGGAGACAGAGTGGATTTTTGGAGCTGACACTGTGTCAGCTCCCTGCCTTGCAAGTTCTAAGGACTTGAAGATACACAGCACCAACCTTCAATCATTTTCAAAGTTTTGACCCCTTCCCCTACCCCTTTCTCATTCACTAAATGCAAATAGCCTTCAGACTAGATAAGCAGCTGCTCCAAAATGGACCACCCTCTCCCCACCTCCAGGCTGCCTCTCTCCTCAAGCAAACACTAGCTGTGGACATTCATCCCCCTGCCTGCCTCATTCACAGCAAACAGTAGCTGTGTTTGATTTTTAGATAAGTAGCTCTGGGAGCCCTGAGTTCACAACAAAACAAAGAGTGTTATCTTTACTTTAAAAACATTATGGGAAGGTTCCGGAGGTCAGTTACAACGTAGTAAGATTAATCACTGTTTACACTGGCACCCCAGCACTGCAAGAGCAGTGCTGTTCTCTTTATTCCTCTCGTCGAGGTGGAGTACAGCCAGTGCTATAGCCAGGGAGATACAGCGCTGTATGTGTCTTGCCAATGTGGACGGGGAGTGAGTTACAGCGCTGCAAAGCCACCACCAGCACTGCAACTCTCCAGTGTAGCCAAGCCCTCAGTATCCTTGCCAGAAATACAAAAGCTGTTCAAATTCTATCCGTGAATTTAAGGAAAGACCAAAGAGAATTCAGATATTATGAAATGATTTAAATGGTTCTTATATCTAAACATTCACAATATTTGGAAACAAGATTTTTAACTGTATTCACGTATAGAAAAAAAATCTAGCGAGGCTATTAAGCATACACAGTTTGCATTGTTGTTGATGGAGCTATCTTAAATCCTCTTCAATTACTTTAAGGCTGGTTTAAATGAGTGTATGACACACATAGGGCTAAATCCTTCCCTACTCCTACTCAAGCACAAGTACCTTTGAGATCACTGAGGACTCTGCCTGTAAAAGGACGGCAGGATTTGGCCCATGATATTTTTCCTCTCATGTTATTGTACAGTTATACTGAAATCCAACTCTCCCAGCACAAAGCCTATTAGCAGGGGGAACTAAGTGGGGTGGGTGATGGAATTTACACATAGGAACATGTACAAACCCACAGAAAAGAAAGCAAGGCTGCTGCACAGTCTTCTGCACAGTTACTGCCATCTGTACTGCTACCCCTCTGTTCTCCCAGGGTGGTGTTAAGTGATTACATTTGGTCATGCCTGGCCTTCTTTGGCCTGGCCCCAACAGCCCCATCCATACTGGCCTATTCCAAACTGGCAGAGAGACCCCTCTGCAGAGTTCTGGGAGTGCTGATGCCCTGTGTGAGGCCACTCCGTCCATTCCCCTTCCCTCCACACAGCCACACTGGGGAGCTTAAATGGTGCGAAAGGTCTTGTGTAGGCCTTTCACACAAGTGACTCACACCCTCATACTGCAGTATTGCTCACCTCTGATGTCATTAGATCTTGAGGCAAAAAGGTTACCCTGAGAGACTCATTAGACACAGCAATTCTGTAGTGTATTCAGTACACTACATTAAGAAGTTATTTTTCTAGCAGTTTTTGTTCCAATCAAATTCTGAGTTTTTAAAAACTCTCTCAGAAATAAACTTAAATTTTAAAAAAAGGCATCAAATCCCTAAGGACTGTATTTGCAATCGGGTCCAGGTGGACAGATTCAATTAGTATCTAAAGTCTTTGGGGTTGGATTGTGGCTGGACATAAGAACGGCCATACTGGGTCAGACCAAAGGTCCATCCAACCCAATCTCCTGTCTACCAATGCCAGGTGCCCCAGAGGGAGTGAACCTAACAGGTAATGATCAAGTGATCTCTCTTCTGCCATCCATCTCCCCCCTCTGACAAACAGAGGCTAGGGACACCATTCTTTACCTGCTCTGGCTAATAGCCGTTAATGGACTTAAGCTCCATAAATTTATCTAGCTCTCTTTTAAATCCTGTTATAGCCTTCACAACCTCCTCAGGCAAGGAGTTCCACAGGTTGACTGTGTGCTGTGTGAAGAAGAACTTCCTTTTATTTGTTTTAAATCTGCTGCCCATTAATTTCATTTGGTGGCCCCTAGTTCTTATATTTTGGGAACAAGTAAATAACTTTGCCATATTCACTTTCTCCATATCACTCATGATTTTATATACCTCTATCATATTCCCCCTAAGTCTCCTCTTTTACAAGCTGAAAAGTCCTAGCCTCTAATCTGTCCTCATATGGGACCCATTCTAAACCCCTAATTTTATTTGCCCTTCTTTGAACTTTTTGAATTCCAGTATATCTTTTTTGAGATGAGGAGACCACATTTGTATGCAGTATTCAAGATTTGGGCATACCGTGGATTTATATAAGGGCAATAAGATATTCTCCTTCTTATTCTCTATCCCTTTTTGAATGATTCCTAACATCCTGTTTGCTTTTTTGACTGCCGCTGCACACTGCGTGGACATCCAGAGAACTATCTACGATGACTCCAAGGTATCTTTCCTGATTAGTTGTAGTTAAATTAACCCCCATCATACTGTATGTATAGTTGGGGTTATTTCTTCCAATGTGCATTACTTTACATTTATCCACATTAAATTTCAGTTGCCATTTTGTTGCCCAATCGCTTAGTTTTATGAGATCTTTTTGAAGTTCTTCACAGTTTGCTTTGGTCTTAACTATCTTGAGAAGTTCAGTATCATCTGCAAACTTTGCCACCTCACTGTTTACCCCTTTCTCCAGATCCTTTATGAATAAGTTGAATAGGATTGGTCCTAGGACTGACCCTTGGGGAACACCACTAGTTACCACTCTCCACTCTGAAAATTTACCATCTATTTATTTATTTATTTATTATTGTGCAGGTGAGCAAGGTGAGGAGAAGACAAAAGCAGACTTCCTTCCCCATGGTGCTCCTGCACTGTGGGCCTGATCAACAGGGGCGCCCAGATGGGGGGGCAAGTGGGGCAATTTGCCCCAGGCCCCCACGAGAGTTTTTCGGGGCCCCTGGAAAATTCTCGTGAGGCCCAGGCCCTCAGACCTTCTTCTGCTCCAGTTCTTCGGTGGCGGGGGGTCCTTCCGCCGGGGCGGAAGGACCCCCCACCGCTTAATTACTGCCAAAGCGGGACCTGTCGCCGAAGTGCCGAGTCTTCGGTGGTAATTCGGCAGCGAGTCCTGGAGCATAAGGACCGCCCCAATGCGGAATTACCACCGAAGCGGGGACCCCCCGCCGCCGAAGACCCCAGGCCCCCTGAATCCTCTGGACGGTCCTGCTGATCCATCTCCCACTGAGATTCTTCCCTTGGACTCCAGTGAGTTCTGAATCAGGTACCAAGCTAGGACAGCAATGATAGAAGCACTAGCATCCCTAACAGGAACCCAATATCAGCAACAGAGCTTACTCTGCAGATGAGCCCATTACCCCTTCCCCCGTCACCTCTCTCTCTATAACTGCAAATGAAAACAAAGCTAATAGAACTCTAAATCTGTAGCTTTTATTGCTGCGGAAGTCAAACAACAGACAATTTACATTCAGCAATCATGAAACTTGCAAATTGACTGTTGTGTTAGTTTATTTTTGTTTAAAAGTAAATTAATAAATTTACATGGCAACTAGGTGTAAGACCTAAAGCTTTAGTCTTCAGTGTAACAAAATTTGGGCATCTCATTAGAACAAATGACAGATCCAAATGCTGTGAGGGGTGTTTGAAAATTGAAATTGGATTCAGATCTGAATTTTGCAAGTGGCCCCTATTGTAATAAGCTCAAACCAAAACCAAGAACCAAACATTCTGAAACTTCGTGGTGCTTGAATTCTGGATCTAGACTGAGGCTCTCTATAATGAGAACCTATTTGCCCATCCCTTCCTTGGTATGGTTAGCACTGTGCTACCGCATTCACTCAATTTGACTCTAATATACCACAGCAGGAGTATAAAAATAAACCCTGATAATAATGTTTCTTTTCTACACTTATACTCTCAGAGTACTGCAAATATAAGTTAAACATTCTGTGCACAAGAAAGGCCAGATGGGTATGAGTGTCAGTTTTGTTTACAGCTTTCTTGAGCAGACATAGTTGTGCCTATTAACCTGCCTGCAGTCTTTTGCTTGCCATTTCCCTCGCCTCTGGACCAAAACACAATTCTTTCCTTGCTTTGAAAGGAGAGATGGACTTCTTCTCCAGTTTGTGAAGGTGACAGGTTCTCCTCCATGCCACTCCCAATGGCCAGGACTAACTTGATCATTAAAGCCTAATATGAATAAAAAAGATCAAGTCAGTGATATGCATTTCACCTCCAGTCTGAATGCTCCTGCTACAAAAGAATGCCTATTCTTCTATTTCTCTAATGAGCAGTACACACAAGACTGTTTTGAGGGAAGAGAGCCAGAGCCATCCCTTGGGTAGGGCAAATAAGGAGCTTTCGGGGGCCCCGCGGGCCATTGCCAGCACGGTCAGTACCAGAAGAGACGAATCTGTCAGTTCCACCCCACGACCTGCACCCCCCTAGGGACAGTCCTGAAGAGAGTATACCAGGACTGCAAGTAAAATACAGCGTAACTTCTGGTAAGGCAACTAGCATCATGTGAACAAGGAGACAGCATAATTTCCCTTACTATCACCCACCCAAAAATGTCTCCATTTCTCTATGCTTTATGTCCAAGATTTTCTTAATTTCTTAATTTATCTTAATTTCCCTAGTAAGCATATTCTAGTCAAGAATGCAGCTTCAAACTTTATCCCACCCCTTGTGAAAACAAATTCCTGTCATCCTTTTAACATGCATACGGACCTTGTCTAGACTAAGAAAATAGTTCATGTCTGAAGACATGTTGGCTAACGATTTTAAACATGTCTTTTCACCTAGTGCAGGCACAGCTTACCACCTTTAAAATATTAGTTGGTTCACCCCAAACACATAAACAGTATTTAAAATAGTATTAGCTAAAATATTCAGAGATATCCTATTTTTCTAGTCTAGACAAGACCCCAGATGGAAATATATGAATTCACTAAATCCGTTGAACCTGATTCTTCGCTCCATTACAACAGCTTTATACCACTGAGGTCAATGGAGTTGCACTAATGTAAAACTGATTATCTGGGCATGGGGGACTGGGTGAGAAATTAAGATGAAATACCTCTCTATGTTACATATTTGCAGAACTTGAACTTTCCTTTTATACATTTCTCTAAGTATTCAATAAAGGCAACTTAAGGGAAAAGGACAATAGACCAGATGGACAGTTGTTCTGTGTTCCTATGTTCCAAAGTAAACCTCATAGACACTAGTGTTCTCCAGGAGACAGTCATACTTAACATTTTATATACTTGCCTATCCAAAAGGGCTTCCTTCCACTGAAGCCCCACAGCCACTGCATGTGTTGTTTACTGACCACACTTGCTAGACTTCCAAGGTATCTAGGTTCAGAAAGAGAGGACGGAATAATCAGATATGTGTCTGACAAAGTGGGCATTCACCCACGATAGCTTATGCTCCAATACATCTGTTAGTCTTTAAGGAATAATCAGAATTATCCATAGTGAGACAGCTTTTCAATTGACTTTTCTATAATGAGTGTTTATTCTACCATAAGACACATATTACAATTTCACATGAAAACTGATGTTTGGATCAAAGAACACCCTTTATACGGGTTTATTTTTAAAACTCATGTCCATCTGGACAGACTATGTAGTCACTAATCAATTACTTAAAGGTAATAGATATTATATACTCATTTGTGATATTTTAAACCCAAATGTTAATTCTTTCACAAGAAATTCTTTAACATGGACTTAAAAGTACATGCAGTTTTTTTGGTAGGTGGATTGTTTTGCAAACAAGAGTTGGTTTTTTGTAACAGTAAACTAAGGTCCATCTACTCTACAAACACAACCATGTTGAGGCATCTGGTCACATTATGGTTCCATTTTGTAGTGCAAACTCTCTTTTAACCACATCCCTGGAACTATGCTAAAGCCTTGGATAAATAAAGGCAAAAATCTCATTTACACTTCAAAATGGAACTGGTTATAACTGGATCAGGGGACAACTGGAGTATAAACAGGTAGATTCCTGACACGGTTGAAACTGTAGTGTAGATGAGGCTTAAATGTCTTTAATAAAGTCCTAGCAGAAACTTTTAAGACTTGTTTGATTTACAGTGTCTTCCACTTAATTCAATCAGCAGTTGAGCCGGGTCTCTGCTTACACGTGTGCTAAACCTTGGAACCAAATCATTTAATTTAACAGCAGTATAATCCTTTGATTGGTTCATGAAAATTCAGTAAAGCTAAATCACTGGCACTAGAAAGTTGCTTCACCAAGTGCTACAAACCTCTGTTATACACCCTAGTGATCACAGCAATAATGAGATGAACCTCGTATTTCAATCCAAACAACAGAAACACCTGATTGCAGCCAGAAGAAAGCACCGGTGTGGCTATAATAAAATTTAATCTCAAAGAGGTCCCTTGCAAATACTGATTTAAAAATCATGCTTGTATGAAAAGACATTTCTAATCATGACATGTAGTCAGGGCTCTAGACTGTAAGAAAATGAGAACAGTTGTGAAAGGGCATGTACGATAATAGTATCAACCTAGCCTGGGCTCCAGACAGGCAGGAAATGACGATATAATAATATTTATGGAGCTAAATGTAAATCTAACTAAACTCTAATTAAAAAGTCTCTACTGAAGAGGACATACTACTTTATTAAAAATACACACAACACTCATTGTGGTGCCAAATATGTCCATTTACATTTTTTCTGTGTGCTTTAAAATCTATACCATGCATTCAAAAGCATCTATCACCTCAGTGCAGTCAATGCCAACTAAGCAAACATTTCAGCTAAATGGTGCCTTCCAAGGGTGTTCACAGTAATATGCAAGGCATTCAGCATAAAGGAGAGAGTTTAGATCCTTGCTCCAGTGCATTAGGGCAGCTCTGTACTAAACTAAAACTGCCCAATAGCCAGTTTGGCCAGATACAGGAAGGATCCCTACAGCATAGGGGGATCCTTGGGTGGTGCAGAGCAACTGCAACAGACCCTGCATCACATACCCTATGGCCAGCAGAGGAGGAATGATTGGGGCAACTCCATACTGCTGGCTAGCCCAGGCTATCTTATCTCATTTGGGGCCATTAGCACCAATACTAGTTAACACAGCCAGACACACAGCTGGCCCAAGATCAAGGGAGTGCCAAAGACACTGAGCAGCTCCCAGACATAGCCTTAGATCTGTTTTTAATTTTTTATATTATGATAGCACCTAGGAACCCCAGTCACAGACCAGGACCCAATTGTGTTAGGTGCTGTACAAACACAGCAAAAAGAGGGTCCCTGCCCTGAAGAGCTACAGTCTGAGTTATGAGCTCTGGCTGTTAGTAAATTTTATTTAAATGCTAATGCATGGAATGCAAATAGATTTCAGGTCAATGGAAGAGAGGCCCTGATTTTCCTGTACAATCCAGACCCTTTGTGTTACTCAGGCAGTGCAAAGTGCATGGCCATAAATGGCTCCCAGAAAATTCCCCATATGGAGGGGAGCTCCCTAGTCACCTAAATCAGAGCTCTGCTACACTGCTCTTCAACTGATGCAGTATCCCTAAGGGCATAAACTGGAACAGCATCCTAGGCTGTTCTAACTACTGTTGGACCTGGGCAGAATCAGGGAACTGTAAAGGAACTCTCCTCCCCTCATGCCAAGAGGAGCTTGGAGGCAGGGGCGAATTGAGCTGAGAGAATCAGATTCATAAACAGTTCTTTGACAAGTGTTGAAAACACTTCTGTTACTCATATGGAAGGTTTCCTTTCCACTAAGCAACCATCTTTGGTGTGTGTTAAACATTCTTCAGTAACCATGAATTGTCATGTCTACATTGTCTGACTGAGAACAATACCTTGCAATTAGTGTGGGAGAAATAATGTAAGCTTGGCGTGGCAATTAGCTGTTTTTATATCACACCATCATGACAAAGAATGAATCTGTTTCAAGGGAAGCATTTTATTATGAAATTTCATGACTTGTCGCTGTTGAGGGGCTGAACAAACAGGTTCATATGCCATCCAGAGTGCAGATTCTAATGGGCAAGTGTCATGTTTATGTCAAAATCCAATGCTGAAACACGAACCCTGTCACTTTGTAGCTAAATCCCAAATCTGAACGTCTTCAGGTTCATTACTCCCTAATGGTCAGTCCTGTCAGAATGATGATATGGACAATCCTACTCATTATAAAAGTATTAATGGACCATATTATCCCTTAGGATTTGAGGGGAGGGATACCTCAGTGGTTTGAGCATTGGCCTGCTAAACCTAGGCTTATGAGCTCAAGCCTTGATGGGGCCATTTAGGGATCTAGGACAAAAATCTGTCAGGGATGACAGTACTTGGTCCTGTTGTGAAGGCAGAGGACTGGACTGGATGTTTTGAGGTCCCTGCCAGTTCTATGAGCTAGGTATATCTCCATATTATACATATATATAACAAAGTTCCCACTCTCACCTAATGAATGGCCGGTGGAGATGTTCCCTCCTCAACGCAGTCTCTACCAAGAGGCCCTGGAGTTTGAGGTCTGCGGATATCTTATGCCTTGCTTCCTACGCTGCAACGTCTTGCTGGACAGAGAGCTCTGATGTTGTTCCTGTCCGAGTGCGTCTGGAGCACACTCACCCAAGAATTAGAGAGTCACAGCCCCGAGTTTCTCCCTAACCACACACTAAGACGACTATTGCGACACAATCCTACACGTTCCACACTCCTCTCTAGTTGCCCTGTTCAGGCACCTGTACGGAAATTCCTACAGGCTTACATCACATATCCTTCTTTGCCTGATGTGCTGTCACTTGGGCACTCGCGTTATATCTATCACCACCGCTGTCTCCCTCTGGTACCTTTCTAATTAACCACAGTGTCATAGGTGATGCCAAACCTCGCCTGTCGTCTGAGTGGAAAACCCAACAGAATCTTAGCCGCTATTCCTCCACACACCTTCCTGTGGAACCCTCCCCATGTCGTCTGGAGTCTAGCCATATGCTGTACACAAGCCACCACTTGTTGTCCGTTCAGTAATTATGCTGTCTCTCCCTGGCCATCTAACATCCTGCCAACGTATGTTGATATCTCTCCCAGGCCTCTCTGCACGTCTGCCACCTGGTCCCTCTAGTTAGTAGCCCTGCTTCAATGGATCCTTGATGCCAGTGCCCTTCCGTGTGCCTATATCAGGCCTCAGTGCTGTTTTAGTCAGCCCTTGCCAGCCACTGGTAGGCCTCTCCCAATGTTAGCCACCTCAGATATCTGTCCGACTAACATCCAGCAGGGTCTTTTTTAAGTTGTCTTGCCATGGCACTTGCGTCTAGCTGGCTCTCCTCCGCATTTCCTGCTGCTGCCCCCAGGCATTCTCTAGCAGCTCATCTTTGGCGCGCATCTTACTGATTACTCGCTGAATATTCGCGTCTCAAGACAGTCTTCTAGACGCTCACAATGCGCCGACCCACGTTCTTCTCAACGGCTGGATACAGTGCTCTGGGTTCCACTTGGGGTGAAACCTTGCCGTGCATATGTCGAAGGAGCTTCGCCGTCTTACATCGCGCTTCCATTGTCCTCTTTGCCAGGTCACGCCATACAATAAACCGGCAGAGGGTTATCTGAATGATGCAGCAGCCTGGTGTACGACATCCAAGTCCATGATGAGCGTGTCTTTCTTACCATCCTGAGTCTGCGCCTTCAGGCACCTGATCTCATCTCTTGGGGTGATAATTGGAAGTATGCTTTTCCTTTGGCCTACACTCCATCGCCTGCGCCTTATTCCATTGACTGTGGGACACACTACTATGAGCTGGTCTGTAGTGGCTGCCTATGTGCCTGCGGGTAAAGTTCCCACCCCAGTGCGGTCTTGACTACCTTCCCCCAACTCTCACTAATTCCATTCCGGCCACACTTCTCCGGTACTGAGATACATCCCCCATATCCCTCGCTGTATCAACGCGTCAGGTGATTTAGCAGTCAATGTCTTTAGTTCATTCTTAGCATACAGCTTGATGTCATCCATGTAGAGGAGGTGGCTGATGGTAGTTCCACTCCTGAACCTGTACCCGTATCCAGTCCTTGTGATTATCTGGCTGAGGGGGTTTATATATATATTTATGGCTCCTAAATGGAATCCAAATGTGGCCCGGTATTTTCAGCTGAGACTGCAGCTATTAAGGTAATTTGTTTGCATTGTCTCCACTTACAAATGGGAGGTATCTGGTGCAAGGATGTTTTCAGAGAGGGTCATTAATTCAACAACTAACTCCCGATTCTGAGGTGTGGTCGACATACAATTTTTTTTTTACCAGTATAAAAACTACATTAGTTAGGGATGTGATTTTATTGATCATTATAGTTATGCCAATACAACTGCTAGTGTGGATAGTGGCACATTTTTGCCAGTCTAACTGCACCCATATTAACCACTTTAACTATATCAGTATAGTTAAATCAGTACAACTTCTGTGCTTAGACAAGGCCTGAGTGTGTTGCCCTTCCAGGGACTCTGCAAGGTGTATTTATCTAGCCAGGTTTGGGTTTTCAACCTTTTTTCATTTGGGGACCCATAGCAATTTTTGAATGGAGGTGCAGACCCCTTTGGAAATCTTAGACTTAATCTGTGGACCCCAAGGGTCTGCAGACCACAGATTGAAAACCACTGGGGTAGAATCTACAGGGTACATATTTTTTTCTTTAAAGGGTCTTAACCTTAGTTGGAATCTTACTACCATTGAGCCAGCAACATTGTAGCTTAACTTTGTATTGTAATGGATTGTATATCCACTGTTTCTTATAAATTTGGAAAAAAGGTAAATAATCCATAGAGCAGTTTTCCCAGATTGAAAACCTGGCAGAGAAATGATGTTTTACAGTGTTCTGAAACTGGCTGTTTCATCTGTAAACACATTACAGATCTAACATCACCAGTAAAACAACAAGGAGCTATGCATGCATTACTTTGGGAATGAAATGGCTGATCTGTTCCAGTAACAGAAATAAGAGAATAGAAAAATAAAACCATTTATTAACTTATCTTCCGATCAGCACTTCAAAGTGAATTAAACATCTTCTGAGACTGGGACCTGCACATCTGTAAGCCATTTGCAGTAGAGGGAGGAGGAGCTCTCATTTAACATGATAAAGCCTCCTCAAACTGAAGTATCCAGCTTTAATTGAATTATCACAGCTCATCATGAGAGATTTGTTTGCATGTTAGTTAGCTGATACACTTTGGTTCTTCCTCTTGGTGTTCCATACCATCACTTAACCTCATTCAATTTTCATATTACATGCAACTTTCTTGCAGGAAAGGAGCCTGCAGCTACTGACACACACAAGGCAGACTTCCTAGAGAACAGAGTTCTGACTAATATAATTTAGGGAGGATTTCAGAGAGAAGATAATCAGGATCTGCTGGCCTGACAGCTTTGTTCAGGATGTTGTCTGGAGGAGGACAGGTAAAGGGTCATTATATGGCTCATACTTCTCATCAGGCAAAACAAAGTCGTAATGAATGCAAGAGTATGTTGTTGCCAATATAAATACAATTGGGAAAACTGTCTCAAACAGCAGAGATCAGGAGAGGGAGCAAAGCTCTTTCTGGCCTTCCCAGCATGGCAGCAATAGAGTTAGACAGGATCTACACCCTTCCTCCCCCCGCTCCCCCTTCACTTGCAGGAAGAGGAAGTACACTGCATTGCCAACCTCAAGCTTTCAAAAGATCACCAACCAGATCCATTGAAATCATGAAATTAACAAAAATTAGGTTTATTTTCTTTGCCTTCTGGTTTCAGAACCTTTAGGGTGCACTTGGGTTGCACTTTTCCAGCTTTTCTCTACAGCCAGGAGGTCTAGCAACTTGCTTTTTAAAAATGGAAACTGAGACTGATGTAATCACTTGGGTCCAGGAACTGGAACTTTAAGAACGCCACCATGAGACTAATGATAAAAATCGCCGAAGTTGGTCACACTAGGTGACATTTTAGTAAGGACAGGCGAATTGGTATGGATGGTATGAGAACTAAGACCTAACCTTTGCCAATTATCCAGAGCAGACTCAAACTGTCATGAAGGACTGGAATCAATTAAGAAGTACTTTATTCTCCTTGCTCCCTCTGCTGCCCTCATTGCTCAAAACATGTTTCAATCCAGTCCCCATTAACCTCTTTTCACCTCTGGCTCCTCTCTGTTATAACCTTTATTTTACAGAATAGTTCCAGGGTCAGGATGAGTATGTGCTAGGCCCAATCCACTTTCAATTCTTATGCAGTCTACTGCTCTCCACAATTAGTTACTCTCCAGCAGGGCTGCCAGAAGAGTCGGGAGCATTGCTCTACCACCTGAAATCTAGGATGGAGCTTTGCACTGGCACTTGAGAAAGCTATGTTCTGGCAGCTCTGCCTAGGTATTTTCAAAACCTCAGGGTAGATCTACATTGAACCTGGGAGGTGTGATTTGCAGTGGAGGTAAACTTACGCTATCTCAGCTTGAGCTAGCATGCTAAAATAGCTGCATGGATGCTGTGGCATGGGCTGTGCCTCGGGCTAGCCACCCGAGTGCAGACCCAGGAGCTCAGGTGGGCTATGTCTCAGGTGGCTAGCCCAAGCCACTGCCCATGCTGCAACATCCAGGTGAGGGCCATAGACCATCCCCTTCCCATCCCTTCACCCCTCAAAAACTCAGAATTCAGAAGCAAGCTCAGAGGCCATTGCCCACATTAAGGGATATAGGCTCATAGGATTTTAAGCTTAGTAGGGATCATCATGATCATCTAGTCTGACTTCCTGCACATTGCAGGCCACAGAACCTCACCCTCCCAGTCCTGTAATAGATCCATAACCTCTGGCTGAGTTCCTGAACTTCTCAAATCATGATTTAAAGACTTCAGGTTACAGAGAATCCACCATTTACACTAGTTTAAACCTGCAAGTGACCCATACCCCATGCTGCAGAGGAAGGCGAAAACTCCACAGGTTATCTGTCAATCTGACCCACGGGAAAATCCCTTCCTAACCCCCAATATGCCAATCAATTAGACCCTGAGCATGAAAGAGGTAGCTCCAGTAATATGAATGAAGCAAGGGTGGGAGCAGAGCATAGAAGAGAGGGAATAAAGGAAGGAGCCACGGAGCTGGAGAAGCAAATGGGAGTAGGCTGGGTCATTCCCTAGGAGCCCTAAGAAAAGTTCTTCTGGAACCCTCTGGCTGCTGCCATTACAGCCCCAGTGCAGCAGTCCCAGGAAAAGCAATACTTGCACAGCCCCAGACCCAAGTGTGGGGAAAAGAGCAGAAGGAGATGGGCACAGAGACAAGTTCTAGCCCCTGTTCCGTTCAGCTGGAGAGTCTGTCAGGGGCTCCAACTGAAATAAGTCCCTAGAGGCAGGCAGTGCTTCCCAAGTTCTGTGCCTATACCCCTCTCGCTGTGCCAGTCCTCGTGCTGGGAGGTCTCTATGCCTGCTCCCTGCCTTTCCGAGGACAGCCCAGACCAGGGACTGTGGGTCAGGGATCCCAATGCCAGGGATGTACCCTCACCTGGGACACAACCAACCCCTAACCTAGTTCCTCCCCAGTCACCTCTCCTGGGGTGAGCCTGGTCCTAATCATCCCTCACTCCGGTCATTCTCCATATCCTTCCACTCTGGTCAGCCAGTTGTAGCCCTCTGCTCTGCTCCATCCCATGCCAGCTCTGCTGTCTTGTATTTTCACCTCGTCACAATTGACTGCACAATTCTGCCACCATTATCCAGGCCCCAAAGCTTCTTATCCAAGTTGGAATCAGCACTCAGAGGACTGCTATGGACAGAAAAGGATCCTGGAGAACCTCTAACTTGAGCTCTTGGGGAATGACCCCACACCTGTCTACTTCCCTAACTCCCTGGTCCCTCCCTTTACTCCTCCTTCTCCTCTTCTGTTTCAATTGACCTCTGTTTCTTTTACTCACAAAATTGTGAGCCCAATTAATGCCCCTTGGATGCATCAGTAACTTAAGTCTCTGACAGTGCCCAGAAATACAATTTTTAGATGTTTAACTGAGTTAAGACCCCCTTAAAGTAAGGGTGAAAAATGTGGTCTCATCCTGTCTAAGCAAGCTGTGATGCTTACAGGATAGAAAGATGCAGACACAGTAGGTGAAGAGAATAGAAAAGAAGGAAGAAATGCACCCACCATGCATACGCTTTGCTAGGCTCCAGCACTATAAAGTTGATCAGAACATCACTGCTCTCCCAGATTCCACTGTATGGTACAGAATGAACAAACTCACCTCTCCAGAGTTATGGTGAGTCTTTGCTGTAAACACTGCCAACCCCAACCTTTCAAATATCATGAGTCAGCCCCCCAAACACCAAAAAAAGAAAAAGAAAATCACAAGATTGTTTAGAAATTTCATGCCTTTTAAGCCATTTAACATTAGGTTCTTTATTTGCCTTCTAGTCTTGAAGAATGAGAACTTTATAGGCTCAAACTTTTCTCAGCAAGTTGGAGGGTTAGAAATTTTGTGTTTAAATGCAAGCCAAAATTCCCATGTCTTCACATGACTCCAAGAACGAGTGCTTTAAGCAAAATAAATAAATAAATAAAGTGAGACACAATAAAATTGTAACAGCTGGCAACACTGTAAGCAGGAAAGTCGTGGATCACAAGCTGGAGAGAGAAATGTGAGAAATTGAGTCTTCATTCTCCTCAACTCCCCATTCAGTGATGCTGTGGGGGGGAAGCATCACCACTGCAAACAAGGCATTGCAGGAATGGAAATCATGAAGAAAGGGTGGGGGGTAAGCATTCAACACAAATATTTTGAGATAAACCTTTCTTGGGCTTTTATTTTTAAATTAATTCTTGGTCTGGGCCAGAACCCTCAGCTGTGCAGCATCAATGGAATGGGGGTTAACAGAATCAACTGAGCATAGGAAGCAGCTCAGTGCAGGATCAACACCCAAGTACTAAACAAAATGATTAATCTGAAGAAGACTTACTGTTCCCGGCAAGCCCGAGCAGCTGTATTCCAAGTGACTTTCTGGTCTGTGATCAGGAAATAACAGCTGCCGCCATGATGGCTCCATCCAGATGGGCATTTTTTCATGTTAACATCCTGAAATAAAAAGATTGCTCACGCATCAGCCTTCTGAAGTGCTGCTTTGCTTTAACATGCCTCTTCAGGATCAAAACAAACACAAACACTTGTTTATATTAATAAAACTGAAGGCGTTTTTTAAATTCAACATCAGTAACTTCAAAAAATAGACTGCATGCAACATTCATCTAATGGAGTAGGCATGCACAAGATCAAAGCAGTTACACTATATTTAGGGCTTAAATTCTCACAGAATGTTTCCCAGAGCTTCCTAGGCCTCCCCATTCAGCGTTCTGGGATGTGCTGGGGCTTGGAGCTTCAGCCCCTGGGGGCATGCTGGGGCATGAGGCTTCTGCAGTGCGCCAGGGCTCAGGGCTTTAGCCCCGAGGGGCGTGCCAGGGCTCAGGGTGTCTGCGGTGCATCAGGGCAGACCTGCACAACAGACCATAGCATCTCACCCAGTATTTCCTGTATGAAGCCCAAAAACTTGTGGCTGAACTTGCACGTATATTTTAGACAGACATTCAATGTTGATTTAAAGACTTCAAGTGACTAAGAATCCCCCACAGCTCTTGCTAAGCTGTTGCAGTGGTTAATAACCTTCACTAATAAAATTTAGATCTTATTCACAGTTTGAAATAGTCTAACTTCAACTTCCAGCCACTTGACTTTATGTCTCTGTCTGTTAAATTAAAGAGGCCTCTGATATTGATTCCCTGTATGGTGTTTCCAGCCCATGAGCAAGTCAGCTCCCAACCTTCCCTTCAATATGCTGCATAGGTTGAGCCCCTTAAGTCTCTTACAGTCAGGCATACGTTCCATGCCTCCTATAATTCTTGTTGTTCTTCTCTGCTAATGCGTGTATTAGAGCAGCAGCCAGGAGCTCCACTGTGCTAGGCACTGTACATTAGGGTCTGCCTACACTGCAATTGAGCATCAGCAGCTGACCCATGCCAGCTGACTCAGGCCTACAGGACTACACAGTCCTTCCCACAAGGGATTTTAGTTTTTTGTAATAGAGGTTTTGTGTTTGCTTCGTACATTCATGCTATATTGTGCATGGGTCCTATAGTTGCAGAGTCCCCAAGCTCAGGCTCCAGCCTGAGCCCAAACATCTACGCTACAATTAAACATCCCGGCCATAGCCCAAGCCCTGTGAGCCCAAGTCAGCTGGCAGAAGCCAGACACAGGTATTTAATTGCAGTGTAGAAAAGCCAAAGAGATTAAGAAACACTCCTTGTCCCAAGGAGTTTACAATCTAATTCAGACTGTACGACTGATACAAGATAGAATTAGTTGCCATTTCACACAGGCCAGTGAAGAGTGACCATTGGGGCTATCCAGTTTCCTCAGAGATTTAGGTTCTGATTCTCTGGTGTGTCTGAGAAATGCTCAGTGTACATCTAACGAGATGTGTACAAAGATGGCTTTAAGGGTTTGTCTAGATGAACAGTTAGTACAGAGCACACTAGGGTTTGATGTTACAACCAGAGCTGTGCCTAGGGTCCGGAGAATCAGGGCTAATGCTCCGGACCCCATGCTTTGGGGGGCCCCCAACACGGGCCAGCACAATTGGGCGGCACATATGGGCAGTGCTTGAACCGCTGGCTGAGGGAGGTCAGTCCTCAGCCTGCCCCTTCCACCAGAGGGAGAGCACACCGCCAGAAGGGAGAGCATGCAGCAGCGCCACTGCAGCCTCCCCAGCCCCAGTGCACTGGGAGGGAGAGCATGAATTGGCTCTGCTTCAGCCTCCCCAGGCCTCGTGCCCCCATAGGGAGGACAGCTCTGGCTACAGCACACTAGCATGTTGCACACTAAGGGTATGTCTACACTGGCAGGTTTCTGCACCACAAGTTATACCACTTTTATTAAAACGCTTGAATTAAACTGCTGTTGTGTGTCCACATTGTGCTCCTTGTGACGGTGGAGCGCATCCACATTAGCAGCTCTTGCAACAGCAAAGAGAGCAGTGCATTGTGGTAGCTTAACCACTGTGCAACTGGGTGCAGGGTGCTTTGGGAGGGGTTTGCAATGCCTCATGGGGCAGGCACAGTGTTACATGACGCAGGTTTCCCAATCCCATTGTTCCATGGGCATCATTCTACGCTGCCAGCTGCTTTTCAACTGAAGTGGAGGGGGTAGAGTGAACACACACACACACACACACACACACACACACCTGCCTCTGTGTTCAGCAGCAGGAGCATTCCACATTAATGGTTTGCTTTGTGTCCAGAGCAGATCAGCACAACATGCAATGGCTGTGAGAAACAGAGCTTTGAAAGGGGAGGGGTGCATGGCTCCAGGAGAGCCGAGTTCAAAACAATGAACAGAGCAGCCACATGAGGCATTTTGGGATAGCTGCAGAGGCCAATTACAGTGCAGAAAGCAATCAAGTGTCTACACTGGCATTACGGCGCTGGAGCCTCTGCGCAAATAGCCTTATGACTCTTGTCAAGGTCGTTTTTTTGCAGTGCTGCAACTGAAGAGTTTCTGTGCACAAAGTGGCTTGGCAGCGTGTACATCTGTAGTTTGAGCGCAAAAGGCTGCTTTACTGTGCAGAAACTTGCCAGTTTAGACAGACCCTTAATGTCCACGTGGACCCTGCTACTATGCACTGGGAGTTTTGTCGTGCACATCGACCTACCCTGCTTTGAAATGGAAGTAGGTCAAAGCACACTACGGAAATCTTAGTGCGTGGTAGCAGCGTCTAAGCCGCCAGTTAGCGCACAGCTCCCTAGTGCATGATAGTTTTACATTCCAGCTTGCTGCATGATAACTGTTCATCTACACAAGCCCTAAGCCACCTTGGTGCTTCACTGAACCTAGGGCATCAGAACGCCAGACTGGTCTGCAATATAATTTAGAACAGCCTGGCTACTGTATGCTGGATACCAATGTCAGCTGGAGATCAGCTGGGTGCTTGGATCCCTAGCCACACTGCATCCACTAGAAGCCAGGAAAAGGGTGGTATGGGAAGCCACTGTTGCAGTGATACACCACTCTCCTATGTAGGGGAAGCCCTGGCAGCGAGGTGTAGGACTGCTTTGCACCACCAGAGCAGAGCAAAGCATCCCTAACATACCAGTGAATCAGGCCTTTATGCTTCATCTCAGATACTCATTTCATATCAACATGTCTACAAGTGTGTCTGTTGGGGTTGCATGCATCTGATAGGCACATGTTCCTGAGACTTAATGATGAAGCAACACTGATGAGACTGCACCTGAAGATGTTTAAGAACATCATGTCAAGAAACAGTATTTTGACAGGTTTTTGTTAAGTCTTCTTGAAGTGCTTTTATTTAAAAACATATTACAAAGAAATGTTCCCTTTTACTCATCCAAAATGTAGCCTGAATGTATCAGCCAAAACACAAAATCTCTATTACACTAAACTAAAATCCCTTGTGGAAAGAACTGTACAATTTAACATTGGAGAAGTTTAAAATTAAATGCATGCAAAGGGCATACAATAGTTACCTTGTTTTTTGAAGTCCATAACTTCCACGAAATTCCATCACACTGAAATAAGTTTTGGGTACTTTCTTCAAAATGCAAGAGCCCTTCTAAATCAGGTGTGCAGCTCTTTGGAAAGGAGAAGACTAGGTCCTGAAAAAGGGAATAACATTTGCACATTGAAGCAAAATGGTTTTATGGAACAGAATAAATGGTCAGTTTTTACTTCAAGAGATTGTGACATGCATAGGCACTGACTTACTCAGATCCTGGGGCGGGGTGCTCAACCCCTGCTCTCCCCCAAATCCTGCTCCCACTCTACCTCTTCCTCCAAGCCCTCACTCCCGCCTCTTCCTGCCCCATCTCTTCCCCTTCCCCCATAGCACCTCCTGCACACTGCTGAACAACGGATCCATGGTGGGCGGGAGGCACTAGGAGGGAGTAGGAAGAGCGGATTGGTGGGCCCGCTGGAGGGCAGGAAGCGCTGATCCACAAGACTGCTATTTTTTTCTCTGGGTGCTCCAGCCCCAGAGCACTCATAGAGTCGGTGCCTATGGTGACATGCAAAAGCTAAATGGGTTGAGTTGTTAATTTATCCGTGTATTGGCTAAATATTGGAGGTTGGGGTGGGGTTGGACTGGAGATCTCAGAGGTGTTAAATCATCTTAGATAACAACTTAAGTTAAAATCGATGATGAAAGCTCATATGAAACAAAAGGTTTTCATACCTGTTGGCTAGAGTGTGATTCAGACATCAACTCTGCATTATCAGCTTGTGGGACTTCTGTCTTCCTGGAGGAGATCACATTTATCTTTGTCTGCCCTTGGTTAATTATTGACTTGTTAGCCTTGTTTGCATTAGCTGATGAGGTGTCAGCCTCTACTCTGAGAGAGACCAATCCATGATACTTGATTTTTAAAGTAACCAAAAAAAAAAAAAAAAAGAGTGGATCATCATTCATAAGCCACTTCAAAATTCTCCTCACAAAAATGGAAAGGAATTTTGAAACACAAGTTATTGTCAAGGGGAGGAGACCCCCAAAGAAAAAGACAAAGAGAATGAGAAAGTGCAGTCGGTATTAACTAATCAAATTATTAAAGCTGTTGTACATGCAGCTAAGGTAAGACACAATAAGGAAAGAATCATAGAAGAAGCCACACCATAATATTCTTACTTTAAAAGTTACATTGGTTCCATTTCTTAACACAGATGAAGGATGAACCTGAAAAGGCCAGACAGTGAAATGAGTTTGACGTATCTACACAATATACAGGTAGCTATCTGAAGCTTTTCATGAATGTCTCATGGGGTGGCTGGTGGTGGATAATCTAGGTTAGCAAACACTATACTTTTTATTCTTGGTTTTAATTTTTTCCCCCTACAATGGAGGTGGACAACATCTGAAAGTGGGCAATTAAACTGAGACCATGTTCTATGTTACAGGGACTACAATAGCATAGTTATGGCACTGTAGCTATGCCGGCATAACTGCATAGCGTAGGCAGCCTACATCAATAGAAAAGGTTTTTCTGTCACGTAGAACTCCGTCTCCCTGAGAAACATTAGCTAGGTCAACTGAAACATTCTTCCATCCACCAAGCTGTGTCTACACTGAGAGCTACATTGGCACAGCTACAGTGCTAAGGGGTGTGGATTTTTCACACCTCCAAGTGCCATAGCTGTGTTGACTTACATTTTACATGTAGACCAGGCCTGACACACACAGGTGTGCTCAAGGTCCATTTACATAACCAGTTAAAGATCACAGTCATGTCCCAATCAAATCGGTGTACATGAAATTTGTCTAATGAGGTGTCTACACTGTTTTTTCCAATTTAGATAAATTTTATTTCCTTGTTTATTTTCAGGATGAGGTGCTTAGCTCCTGTAAATTGACCTAGTTCCATTAATTTTAATAGAGCTCTGCTGATTTACCCCAGCTGAGAATCTACCCCCATCGGAATCTTTTTTTGGTTTGTTGTTTGATATACATTTCCTTCCTTAACTCCATTTGTCTTTCACACACAGACAGATCCTCAGTGACAAGGCTTTCAGAAGATACAGTATATTCTTAAAAAGCTCTTAAGTCTGGATCCACTGAATGCACAGAGATTTTCTAGTTACTGTAAATTCAGGTAAGATCACTACTTTAAATCTATATTATCATCTCATCACCATATAATAGATCTGCCTTACTATTTTGCCATTTCTGATGGCTCTAAGCCTCATCCTTGAGAGATTCACCAAGTTGAATTCCTGTAACACATCCCCTCTCTGCACCATTATCTCTTTGGAAGAGGACAGAGGGATTCCTTCCAAGTGAACAGTGCCAGGGTTGAAGGGTGATGAGGAGCCTGAGGAAACTGGAAGCAATGTGCCTGTCCCCCATAAGTTGTGCTTGTTTTGGCCAGAGGAGTGGAAAGAGCTGCATTGACCTGAAAGCATACAAAATGGCAGATGGTCAGTTCATTTTACATGAGCAGATAGCTGGTCACATTGACTAGGGCACTGAAACAGCTTGTCATTAAAAGTTGGATGATTTTTCATCTGATGTTGCAGATTTGCTATTTATTCACTAGTCCTCATTTCTCCCATTTGTTTACGGAGAGGAAAAGAGCATTCATTGATAGTATTGTCTGTGAGTAATAAATGTATAAATACTTTAGCACAAGTAAATAAAATCAACTCCCTGAAAATCAAATGCACTAAGAGGTACCTCTTGAAGGTACACATTTGGTCCACAGATTTTCAGGTATAATGAACAATTTTGGTAATATTTAGACCCTAATGATTTTCTCTCATCCCAAACAAAATTTTGCTGCTCTGTAAATGAGCACATATATGCTGTAGCACCCTCTTCTGACCCTCACATGGTTCTGCAGCAGCTGGCCTCAGTTTCCCTTCACCCAGGAGATGATCAATAAGTTCAACAACGCCATCACACACACCAGTGCCCCTACCATATGCTCAAACATAGTCTCTTTTGTCCCAGTCTCACATAGAGACTGGGACAAAACCTGCTTTCCTGAAGGTTTGTCTATTTTGAAGCTCCAAATATAGTATCTCAGGTGTTCCACTGGGCACCACCCCTCCTTTATGAGACCTATCTATTCCCTTTCACGGTTCCTCTCCTCTTCAACTTCCCCAGGTAACACAACTCCTCAGCCCTCCCTAGCTGCTGCTTATAATTTTTCCCTTTGGAGTCCTCTGAATTACTGAGCTCCTCTTCTTGGACCTGTGCTCTGTGAATCCTCAGGCCACACCTTCAGAAGGCTTCCCCAGCTGCTTCCCTCAGGAGTCCTATCAGGAGCTCAGCACCACCTCAAACAGCTCCCCAGTTACTCTTCTTTGTCTCCAGCTGCAATCCCCAGCTGTTTGATTATTTCTCACACAAAGATCTCTCCCTCTCCTGTCCATTCTTCTCTTCCTTATAAAGCCCAGGTATCTTTCCTATCACTGAACCAGCAGCAGGCAGTTGGTCCCAGGTGCCTTCCTTTTCATGTTTTGACATGGTCTTATTTTCCTATCAAACCAGTTTTACGCTGATGAATCTCTGACTTCAGCTGAGTAATTTGGATTTACATCAGTGTTACCAGTAGGGTGACCAGATAGCAAGTGTGAAAAATTGGAATGCTTATTGCGGGGGGGGGGGGGGGGGGAAGGAGAGGGCATAATTGCCTATATAAGACAAAGCCCCTAATATTGGGACATCTGGTCACCCTAGTTACTAAACAGAAAATCAGACCCTGAACCTTTAAAAATGACCTTTGCAAAACTAACCAAAATTCATTTTCATAATCGATGAGTAATGCTGTTCTGCTAGGCAACTAGAGAGAAGAATATTCTTCAATCTTCAAAGAATTTAGCTGTCTAGATAATTATTTGTATTTTCCTCAGCTGTTTCCACATTAAAATACTCCACACTTAATCACTGAAAAATACTACAGTATTGTAGAACAAGTGGTCAAACCAGTAGGATACTACAGAATTTATTTTAAGGGCTGGGTTCAGTTGTTAGATTTTTTTCTGACATCTTTCCCAAAGGAGTGCAACAACTATTATACAATCATCAGAAAAATATTTTAATGGACCTTCTAAATAAATTCCTTTGAAAATAATGAAGAATGATGAAATCTAACACACTTGTTCTTAGCAAAGGTTTTTTCTTTTGTACTTGTTGCTTTCTTTATGCTGTGTTTCCTAAGAGGAAGAATACAGTTATGTGAGAGAATAAACGGGTCTGCAACTGTCAATCCTGTTTTCTTTTTTTTTAAAAATTAAGCATTTTGATTTGAAGATAAGTGTTGTTGAAAGTAAGTAGCTACTCAGCCAAGATTGCTCCAGATTTTAAAGATGATGATCAAAAGAGAATACCTCCTTTTGAGTCCAGAATTTTCACTATAGCTTTTGTCCTGGTGCCAAGAATTGCATTCACAGGGGAGTTCAGAACTACTTCAAAGACCTCATCATCTTCCTCTAATCCGTCATAGGTAATTGCTATATTCCACATCTTAGCTGACATTCCTACCAGAAGTAAACATTTTAATTACTCTTTAATTGCTATTTCAATCAATCTGGGTGTCAAAAAAAATATTAATTAACATGTCTACAGCTAGAATAGAATAGCTTGTGTATGGTATTGTGCTCATACCAACTGACTGGACTCCTGCTGTTCTCCCAAATAACACTAAAAGACCAAATTTGTTCCTGGACAATGATGATTCAGTTCATGTGCATACACTGTAATAAAAAGCTGCCTTAGACTTGGGAAATGATGGCTACAATACATAGATTTAGGGGTTCAGTTGCAATTTTAAAGATCAATGTGATGTATTCTTTTTATCTCAGAATCTTAATTCTAGAGATGCTACAATTATTTAAATTTGCATAACCAATCAAAAATGACACTGTCTTTTAGTACTGTACTTCAAAAGCCAGATTCTGTTCTCTGTTACAAATTTAGAGTAATTCACTGGCTTTAATTGAGTTATTTCAGATTTACACCAGTGAAAATGAGAACAGATTCTAGTTCTAATGTAAAGGGTTATTCTGGTTATTAGTTGAAAGACCAATAAATAATCATATGTTAAATGGCAATGTGTCATATTTATATATATATAATATATATATATATGTGTGTGTGTGAGTGTATGTATACACACACACACACACACACATATATTTACACACACAACAAAAGGCTTTAGAGGTGAATGCAAAGGTCTTCTTTTAAACAATTCCATTCAGAAAAGTTGAATTTCAATTGGTCAGACCCAGATCCAAGAATGGGCATTATTGTTATACAAGCCTCTTGGATTAGTACTATTTTTGTGTACAAAACTGACTAACAGAGTTAAGATGGATGTTCCGTATGCATGGAGTAAGATACATAAATGCAATATTAATTTTTATGCTGCCTCTGTTGGCCTCCCATTTGTTTTGATCTCCATTTCCTAGTTACCTTTCAGTTGCATCTCCAATCTGAGATTATTGGCTCTTAACCAAAGCACACTGAAATCAATGTAAAGACTCCCATTGACTTCAATCAGCTTGGATTGGCTCCTATGCCACCATTAACTTTAATTTGTAATTTATTACTTTTATTTAATGAGTCCATCACAGTGGTCTGTGAGCACTTTTTTAAAATACATATCAAATTAGTTCACCAATGTTAACTAATTAGACCTCTCCCCACAAATTAAAAATAAACCCAAACACCAGCATCCTCTCAAGATGAAGCCTGAGAAAATAAATTACTTTACACTATGCCCTGAACATCAACAGATTTGAGGCTTCTGCCAGTGTAAACCTAGACAAAGGACTTTCAAGAGGGACAATCTGCCTGTGGGAAGGGGAATAAGCCAGCATGGAAAGCATATGTAGGGAGTTCATGCAGTACAACAAGTGAGGGGTGCTGGCTGGAAAAGAGGGGTAGGATATGCTAAATCAGCATATCCCATAGCCTGCCTCCACCTGCAGACCTCTTATGGAATACCACTCAAACTAAAAGAGCCTCCACCTCTGGTGGGAACCCCAGAGGAGGACAACAACAGTAAAGTGACCTGTCCTACCTCAGGGTGAATCAATGTACACTTCCCTGCCCCAAGTTCAGAGCATCTGTTTCCCAGAGTAGCTGGACAATGGAGGGGAGCATATCCCAGTTAAGGGCTCTGCATTGAAAATACTCTGCTCACAACCTCTAGATATTTTAATCTAAAGAATGGTAGCTTGAGTGCATCAACTGATCTTAGGCATTTGGTGAGGGAGAGGTGGTCTCCTAGGTAGTTAGGACCCAAAGCATTTAGGGTGCTTGTTTGTTTTTTTATACCAGTCTCAACATCCTGTATTGCATCTTTTAATTTAAAATAAAAAGTCTAACGACAAGGTCTTTGGTTCTGCACTGTTATCCAAAGTAGAAAACATCCACTCTTCTGCCAAAACTGCCACAGAGGGAGTGCCCTTCATGCAATTTTTTTATCTGATCAGACTCTGTTTCTGCTATTCCATCCGTCTATTCCTGCCTCTGTGCTGAATACTCCTGTCAGCTATTGGGAAGAATCAGTGATTTCAGAGGTGTGCTAGGAAAATGAACAATTCTCCCACCTATTGTGTTTACTGCTTTATGGCCATCGAGCCTCCCTAATCTGTCTCTAAAGACCAGAAGTTACTTGTGCTTCCCCATTACGCCAAAGCTGAAACACTTCTAGCTATTTTTAATTTGACGATTAGTCTTTTAACTGTCACAAATTTTCCTATGTGATAGCCAGGCAAATACTGCAGTCCTATGGCATCTCGGTAGCCAAAACACTGCTTGCATTGCCTTTTTTCATAACAAAAGCTGAGATTCCAACTGAGAGATTCCCCACTGCAGACTCCACATGGCTGGGTTGGAATTCGCTTATCACTTCCCCCTTATCGTCTGTTTTTCCAGATGCAGATAAGTGCTTGGACTATTTTCCCCATGAAACAAGTGCTGTTTGTTTGAGATTGCCACAGACGATATTTCTCATTTCTTTTATAACTATGGTGATGTTTTGTAATTGAAATCTTACTCCTGGCACCACTGGCATAATCTCCATGGGCATTTCAAGCTGCTGTCTGAACTCTGTGGGCCACATTTCCAAAAGTCAAGTCCTAGATTATGTCTAAAAAATATGCACAGGCACAGTTAGTGCTGACAATTTGGGCCTGCATCTGCAAAGGAGGAAATTTTGAAAGCAAATGGGTTCTCTTGCCTAGTTATTCTTTGTATGTGAAAAAACAGGTTTTTAAATGGGCTTTGGAGCTGTGCTTCGGCTCCGCTCCAGCTCCAGGCAAAAACCTGCAGCTCCACTGCTCCAGAGCTGCTCTGCGCTCCAGCTCTGGGCTCTGCTCCAAAGCTCTGTTTATAGAGGCACAGCACTGAACTCAGCCGCGGCAAAGGTGGTTTAGGGTGACTTTAAGCCTCTTTGCACCTTCCCTATCTGGGGCTGCTTCACAGCTTTGGCACCTATCTAAATTACAGCAGCTTCTCTGGGCTGCCCTACGAGCCGCACCACTGCCTGGAATCCCTACATTAGGGTTTTCTAGGGGGACCTTATGGCTGCCTTCTGCAATTCCTTGCCAGGGGAATCCTCCCCAACCTGGATCCAGGGCTTTTAGGAGCTCCTTTACACTGCTATGGCCATTTTACCTGGCATAAAAGGGTCAGAGCAAGGATGAGAATCTCAACCTGTCTCATAAAGATTTTGGTCACACAGGAATTCTGTGGGAAAGGCAGGAACTGAATCCAGATGTCCTGAAATGCATTCTAGTTTCTTAACCACAAGACTATCCTTCTTTTCACTATCCAGTTAGCCATGCTTCATACCTGAATTGGCACTGAAGCGTAGCTTTTACCATTCTACTATATATGACTCCATTACATTCACTACTGTAGTGTTAGCTCAGATCCTGGCTTAACTAGAGAAGGGCCTCAAGCTGCAAAATTCAAATCTGGATCTGGACCCAAACTTCAGACATGTTCGTATCTGGGATTTTGGTTTAGCCTCATCTGAAATCTTAATTTGTTATTAACTATACTTTTATGGGGAATAAATCACTGCATATAATTTTATACAATGTTCTCTCAGCAGTAATGCAGTACCATGTGAAACCAAATTTACATAGTCTCCCCAGCTACATGAGCAGCTTGATAAAGTCAAGAAGATACACTTTGTGTTTGGATCTATGGTGAGAAGTTAATTTCCAGTCATGGTGAAAGTTCAGGACATTTATCATCTCAGTAGGAAAGTGCACCACAGGGAAGCTGTATGAAGTGCATCACAAAATTCAAATGCCAAGTCAAAAATGTGTAGATGATAGTACTCATATAGCAACACTTCTTCCATTTCTGTTATTCATTAAACTAACATCCTGTACTTCTGCAAAGGATAGCAGATAAGCACCTATCTTGTTAAAAAGAGCATAGTGAAAATTACATCATCTCACATCAGAAAATAAATATTGTCTGTGCCATTTGGAATTCTCTTCTAGGAGCCACATTAGAAGCAACTGTAGGGAGTCCTGTCCCCCCACAATTTAGTATTCAGACACAAATGATAAAAATGTGAAAGCCCTCAACAAAGCTTCCATTATGCTTGGCAGTAATTGCCACATTTGTTGGTGGTCTCAGTAGAAAGGCCAAGAAATGATAGGAGATGGAGACTGAGCAGTCCATTGAGTAGTTTGCATTTAGGGTGGGGAAGATTGCACTCCAATGACCCTGCTTTACTTTTTCAACTGATGAGTTAAAACCGTGGCTCTCAACCAGGGTTCCGGGGCACCCTGTGGGGGCCACGAGCAGGTTTCAGGGGGTCCGCCAAACTGGGCTGATATTAGACTTGCTGAAGCCCAGAGCAGAAATCTGAAGCCCCACTGCCTGGGGCTGAGCCCAGGATCCCGAAGCCCACCACTCAGGGCTGAAGCCAAAGCCTGAGAAACTTAGCTTCGTGGTGCTCCCTGTGGCATGGGGCCCTGGGCAACTGCCCTGCTTGCTACCTCCTAACGCTGGCCCAGGCTTCTGTATGCAAAAAAACAGTTGTGGCACAGGTGGGCCATGGAGTTTTTATAGCTTGATGAGGAAGCCTCAGAAAGGAAAAAGTTGAGAACTTGAGAAAAGTTGCGTTAAAAGACTTTGCTCTCCAATATAATACCTTTCACAATTAATTAATTCAGTGTAAAATTAAAACTGATATACCACCGCGTACCTGGATCAAACTGAATGAGCTTAGAGGGAGTCACAGTAAAATCCTTTCCCAATGTAGCAGTCACTTCAATAACCTAAGAAGAAATTAAACAGAAAGTACCAAACAATGGAGAAGCTCGATCTTTCCAAATCTTTTTAGCCTATTTAACCAGATCAATGCATTCTAGTGAATGCTGCAACCTTCTATGGATATTCATCACTATATTCTATCTATGAGGTCTCAAAAGCATACACAGTATTGTACAGTACACTGTGACACTTGAGTGAGAAAAGAAATAGGAAGAAAAATAAATCTTGCCAGTTTAAACAGGAGAAAAAAAAACCTAATTCCAACCTCGCCTTTGGGTTAAAAGTCATAATATAAAAGCTTATTGTGCATCTTGTCCTTTCACTTCTCAAATCACTACATAAATAGCATCATTTAGCATTTTTATTCAGCGAAATCTGGGGCCATAGTTATAGGTGGCATCTACAGGCAGATATAATAGCTCTCTGAAACTGTACACTGTACAGTTGGCCTGGGTGATTGGAACTGGGGTTAGCCTAGTCAGAGTAAAAGCATCCCCACAGCCTTTCTGCATTACTGTGTTCTCACTGTTTCTGGACTCACCCGTGTGTGTGTAGGCGGGAGTATATCCCATAGTTCTGTGCACTCATATGCTCTGGGATTCTTTCCTGGTCAATTGGGTCAATTGCAGGAGAATTTGTCTGTCCCTTGAGGGAATTGTGGGAAGGGCATTTGAGGATTATCAGATGTTGAGAGATCTTACCGCCACTCGTATCCTCACTGCAAAGTTGGTGGTTCCAGCCCAAGATAAAACACTGCTCGGGCTTTAAACCACACCTCTGGCTCTGCAAGCAAGCATGAGTTCAAAGTGCAAATAAGCACATGCTTGAGGATTGTTCATGTGGATGATAGGGGGTGTGAGGCAAAAATACGGGAAGGAGCACAGGCTAAGGTATGGATATACCCAAACAGTGCATTGTTACATTACAACATCAGCATTACTCTGTGCCAGTATCCAGCCCTTCACATCGGGGCCTTGTGCTCCCATTTCTACTGAGAGTAGAAATAGTTTGTGTGCAGGGCAATCCATGGGCACCATTGCCTCGTCAGGGTGGGCATGTACATATACACGCAGAAGCATAGGGAATCATGGCTCTCCATGACTTTTCAGGAGAGATAGAATTTGGGAGGCCAATTTCCATCGTATATTCTTACTTCTGGGCTTGATTTATCTGGCCTACAAGTGCCATATGCTCAGTACCAACCAGAATATGACCCTTAGAGTGTAAACCAGCAGTTCTCAACCTGCGGGCCGCATATGGCCCAGTTAGCACATAGCTGCAGCCCATGAGCATACAGGTCTGGGATGGGGTGTTAGACGGGGGACACTGGTTCTCAATCTGCGTCCCAGGTAACACTTTGTGGGCTGCATGTGCGGCCCACAATGATAAATAGGTTGAGAATCACTGGTGTAAACAATTCTATGCATGATAAAGGGAAAAACAGCCTAAGATACACCATTTTGGATCCAAAATTACCCCCACTGAAATCAATGGCAAAATTTCCATTGTCCTCAGCGAGGATGGGATCAGACTCTATGTTTTCAGTTAGAGCTATTTACTGCCATCAGTCTACAACTCCTGATCTAGCTGTGTTATAAGCTGCTGAACAAAAACATGCTATCCTAGCCAGAAAAACTGTATTAGCACTCTACTAGCAAGAACAGGGTCTTGACAAACACAGCTTGAACCATATGGCCTTTATGCTGATATAGCACACGATTACTTGTGTACCAACACAATCAAACAGCTCATGTATTTATAAGAAGGAAAGCAACTGCCTCAGACCATTATTCACTTCCAACCCGAACTTTATTTTTTAACCTCACCTTCACTGCAATAAAGGCAGAGTCTGTGGAGTGCCCCGATCTGGTGATTTTCAAAGACAACATTCCCACATTCTCACACACCATGTACTCAGCCTGTTGCATTTCAATTTGAGACCACCTCAGTTCCAGACTGTAGGGGGGAGAAAAGAAAATCTGTGTGAAAAACTCTTTTGCAGTCCACAGGGATCCCTCCTGCTGACTGCTGACTACGGCTTTGGTACAGGTGACATTCCTCTCTTGATTGTTGATTCAGTGAATACACACACAGTGTTTCTGTTTTCAGATCAGTGGGTTTGTCTGTGAGATTGTGTTAATTAGAGATAGGAGAAACAGTTAAATAAATTAAGAATTCCAACTGAGTCTTCACCTACCCACTGAACCAAATGTGAACATCTTCTCAGGGCCACTGAAGTCAGTACAAGTTTCGTCATGAACTTCAATGGGGCCATGATCTGATCCTAAGAGCTGTTTGGCTAAGCCAGACTTTCTCTCCTGCTTAATTTCAAATAAGGCAACTGTTTCTTCCCTCCATTGAATTTTCTTTTACTGTGACTCTCCAGTATTCTCCCTGCATCATCACCTCTTCCTTCTTACAGCTGTGCCTGGATCCAGCCCCCTTACCCACTCAGCATGCCCCACTCCTCCCACAGGCAACTCTGGCTGCCTTTCCAACCAGCCCCCACAAATTGCTGAATTCAAATCTTGTCTAAAATGCCCCATAGAATTTCTTAGGAGGGAATTGGGCTGGACTTGTAAAGTCACAAGCTGGGAATGGTTGTGGAGAAAAACATGGGATGAACCCTCTTGAAGGGTTGAGCTTAAAGAAGGGCGTGAATGAAGAGTCAGAGATGAAATGAGAGAATGCCTCAGGTATGCCACTTATGAATCATTATCTAGAAAGCTTCCAAACTTTTGGATGACCATCTCTAGTGCTATTGGATGTTAAACACATACACACACACACAGCCTTGGGCACTAATGGGAAAACAACCCCCTTCTGAATCAATTTGTAAAGTCTGTAATGTACAGACTGTCTATAATATCAGGTGTAATGTTAACGTGGGGTCTGCTGGAAATGGTTTCACATCAGAGGCTTAAAGGATAAAAATTGATATTATACATGTATGCCTTGAAGAAGAGCAATGAGGTATTTGCATATTTCTGTGGAGCACTGGGACCCCGAGGATGCATTCGTGAGTGCTTTGAAACCCCAATGTCAATCATCCATCATTCCTGCACTGAGCTCCTCTTTGGCAATTTTTTTACACCTTACTGCATCTGATGTGATTTCCTGAGTATTGTCCTTGTCTCGGGGCTTTTCTACATGAGGAAACTGTCTGGCGTAACCATAGCACAAATACTATTCCAATATAGCTATTCTGAAATAACTCCCCCATGAGAACACTCAGTTCCAAAATAAAGATGATTTTATTCACCCAATTAATCCTGAATAAAATCACTTTTATTTCAGAACTCATTGTCAATACAAGGGAGTTATTTTGGAATAACTAAATTATACCAGACCAAATATAGCAGAATAGATATTGCTATTCTGGAAACTATGCCAGGAAACTCCCCCAACATAAAGAAGGCCCAAGGTACATGCTAAGAGTCATATGACAGGGACCTTTAATTTTTCACATGTTGTAAAGCACACTGTATAGCACTAGGAATAAAAGTAGTCACCCTCAGCCTATCCATATTTCAGAAAATGTTCAAAGTCTGATCCTGTAGTAATTCAGCATCATTCAAATAAATGTTTGTGCTTTTATTGAAATGATATGCACTTTCAAGTCACCACAGTTTTTTGAGTGTTACACATTCAAATAAACTCAACTCCACCATTTGAATGCAATGTTAAATTTCGAGTTTTTCATTAAAAAACCAACACCCTGTATCCCGGCCATACTCCGGTCCAGTTAATTACTATACATTCTACCTCTCTAAAATTCCCCCTGAATTCTCAGTGTTAGAAGCTGTTATTCTTCAGCTTCCTTCCTAAAAAGATGTGTTGCATTGGTACTGACATACAACAGCACCCAGGTTCCACCCCAGCGTTGGCTGCATCAAAATGGTGGTGAGTGCCCTTTATATACATAGTGAAAAAAATGTGTACAATGATTATTCATCTTTGAGCTTGTATAGTGCTATAACAAAGTGCCTAGGTTAGCCATACTCATATGAGGTTGACTATAGAGACATCTATTGACATAGTCTGGTACTGCATTAACTTTAACCCCAACTATCGATGCCTTTTCTCACTACTCCATGGTGAAGCAGTGTTCAGATAGTTCTTGTGAAACCAACCACCTCTCTTTTCCCTTCTTTTTTAATTCCACGGGGTCTGGTTTGTACACCAAGTGTAGCACATGTAGGATAGTCCTGGCCATCTTTCTTGCTCACTTCAAATTAAACAAGTTGGCTGAACACTCGGTTGAATTTTCAGAAATAAAATAGAAACATTTCTAGCCACATAGAATTTTGCTTATTTGCTGAATTAACTAAAAGTGTGAATGAAAACTAAATAAATTAAATTGCATTAAACCCCTGTATGGACATTCTCATTCAGAATTAAAGTGGTCTTGATTCCGGTTAGCTTAATTTACTTCCAAAGTGATATTGTCTCCTTCATTAGTTATTGTTAGAAGAGAACATTTTAGCTGAAATGAAGGAAACAAATGAACTGATTCCCCAGTATCATATCAACTAATACACACACACACTGGATTCATCGGTTTATCCCAGGCTAAGGTGAAACTTCAGTGGGTGCCTGTTAAAATGTTGGGAAGAAGAGGGTCCCTGTATTTTCTCCCCTCAATCTACCCAAGAAAAATATAGCCCACAGAGTTTTTATTACTTGATGTTTTCTATTTATTGCTTTGGAAAGGCCATTGCTCTCAACAAAGGCCTAGGGTGACCTCCAGCTGCAAGAGCATGTATGTGAAGCTGACAACCTGGTCCAAGGCAGTATTTGAACTCTAAGTTTATGGGCCTCATTCTCATTTACATTAAAGTCCTTTTCTACCTCTCTGAAAGGGCAATGTAAAGGGGAAAATAAGAGTGTGTGCATGCATGCCCATGGTCATGTACTGTGAGAAATGTGGCATTTAACTGAAAACTGTTCCTTTGTATTTCTTCAATCTAAAAGGACATAAGAACATGACAACATAAGAACGGCCATACTGGGTCAGACCAAAGGTCCATCTAGCCCAGTATCCCGTCTACCGACAGTGGCCAAAGCCAGATGCCCCAGAGCGAGTGAACCCAACAGCCAATGATCCAGTGATCTCTCTCCTGCCATCCATCAGCATTCTCTGACAGAGGCTATGGACACCCTTCCTTACCCATCCTGGCTAATATTCATTAATGGACTTAACCTACATGAATTTATCCAGTTCTCTTTTAAACCCTGTTATAGTCCTAGCCTTCACAACCTCCTCAGGCAAAGAGTTCCACAGGTTGACTGTGCGCTGTGTGAAGAAGAACTTCCTTTTATTTGTTTTAAACCTGCTGCCAATTAATTTTATTTGGTGATTGGGTTATGAGTAGGGCTGTCAAGTGATTAAAAATTTAATCGTGATTAATCACACTTTTAAACAATAATAGAATACCATTTATTTAAATATTTTTGATGTTTTCTACATTTTCTAATGTACTGATTTCAATTACAACACAGAACACAAAGTGTACAGTGCTCACTTTATATTTATTTTTATTACAAATATTGGCACTGTAAAAAACA
>NC_133774.1:109650928-109699674 GCF_003597395.2 Chelonoidis abingdonii | reverse complement strand
AGTAGCAGCCATGTTAGTCTGTATCCGCAAAAAGAACAGGAGTACTTGTGGCACCTTAGAGACTAACAAATTTATTTGAGAATAAGCTTTCGTGGGCTACAGCCCACTTCATCGGATGTATAGAATGGAACATACTATATGCTCCATTCTATGCATCCGATGAAGTGGGCTGTAGCCCACAAAAACTTATGTTCAAATACATTTGTTAGTCTCTAAGATGCCACAAGTACTCCTGTTCTCTTACAGTCATTCATAAGGAATATCTCTTTACTCTTTTTCTCAGAGTTTTCTGAAAGAAATGCTGCAATATGAACCTGTGAAACTGTATACTCATTTTTTTCCCTCAGCATCAAAACCACCAAAGACTGATTTGACTTAAGGCAGAAAGTGGTCCCAATGCACATGTCATGCACAATGTATTGAATTGCTTAGAATAGAAATCTAAGTTACGTTTGGGGGGCAGCAGAGTTTCCAGTGGGATCTGTGACCTGAAACTCTAAGCTGTCTGAATTCACCTCCCAGGATGGATTGATGACATAAAGTATGATTTTGCCATTTAAATCCTTTTGGCTGAATGCTTCCTGGATAAATCCACCTGGGAAAGAGGGGAAACATTAAGATAAATCAAAATCCAGTTAAACAAGAGTTAGCAAAATCCACATGGTTTGAATTGATTATTAAAAAACTTTTTCTTTGTTAATTCTTATAATTCTGCAGCATAATACATAGATCTTCCAGAAAGCTACCCTTTCCTCTGCATAGTGCCACTGTAGTGTTTACTACCCCCTTCCCCCCCGCCCACAATTATATAGTTCCCAGGTGAGATTGCATCAAATGACCTAGGTACAGATTAGCTTCTATTGTTCACTATTTTACCTGCCATTAAGCTTATAACACATCTGTGATATATTGGGGCTTTGTCCCTTTTTACACTGATGTTTCAAGCTTCATTTGCAAAAAGCAGTTCTTGAACTGTAGCTACAAAATATGCTACCAAGGTGTTTAAGAATTCATCACTGACTTGTATTTGGGTACTGGTATTGGAACTTTCTTATCATATTCCAGTCTCCCAAAGAAGTCTAGAATCAGAATTCAGTTTGTTCTACCACAGCTAAGCGGTCCTATATTTTGATAGGGTCACAGGGTTTGAAATCTGCCCCAGTGTCTCTCAAGATGTTTTAGATCATCATATGAAGGGGTTAGAGAACATATTACCTGTTGTTACATTTTCCAGGTAGCCATAACGAGGACCTCGTAAAATCTTAAATATGACTTGGTCCTCTTCTGTATCGGGGTCATATGCCTTCAAGGACCTGGCAGTAATGTAAATCCCATAATTGCCATTTTTCAGGAGCTCCACATCTGAAGAACAATGGAGGTGAACAATTTTTGGTGCAGTTTTGTCCAAATGGTCCACCTGAATCAGGGTTAGAAATAACAAACGTACATTTGTTTCACAGAATCAGACTTTTCCCTGTGCTCAAAAAAGAAAAGTTGAGTACATAGGTACCACCTGAAATCTGACTCAAGATTCTGGTAATATCATCCGCTGACCTGGTCAATATATCCTCCCCAACCTGAGCTACCTTTGCATCTCCATCCCTCACCATATGATTTGCCTTCCTGCCATCAAACCTGTGGCTCCTGCATCCCATGATCTTCCCATGAAACTACTTTCCTCATCCCCATCCATCTTCCATGTGAATAGGAATTATGAGGCCCAGAAGCCTCTTTGCTAAATCTGTACTTTGACATTTCTTATGCTTTGCTATATAATGCTGTCTTGGCCACCTGATGCTAAAAGTGCCAGATTATATAAGAACTTAAAGCAGAGGCACCTGAGCCTAATGCTGACACTGTGAGAACCTTTAAAGGTGGGGGAAATCAGAGACCGAAGGAAAGATCACACTATGGAAAGGAGGAACTGAGTCAGGCTAATGGGAGGCAACTGATAGGGATTCAGAATTCATGGCCAGGGAAGGATGGAAATTCAGCTTGCGAGCAAAGGGAGCTAAGCATTGAGATTGGTGAGAACAGAGGACTCCCTAATGGAACAGAATTGAATGAAAGGCTCTGGTTCAGTTCTAGGGCAGGGCTGAAGTTTGAATAGATTCTTGTAAGAGCTGTAAAACATACCTTTGTCACAGAACAGTTACAGACTTCAAGTTGAGTATTTTCTCCTGGATGTGGCCCATGACAGATGCTTCAGTAGTCCTAACACCACCCCACCACATCAAGTGCAGCTTACTGTGCAATATACCTTTGGGAAAATGTGGGATTTCATCCTCACCACAGCTAGGGTTAACTTTGGGGCCTTAACATTTGAAAACTCTTATAACATTCATCTCAATTAGTGTAACAAAGATTGCATTTTTTTCCTATTCTTATGTCTAATCATTTTTTTAACTTTTGCCACAGGGTATTACTGAAGCAATGAATTCCATTGGTTAATTATCCTATTAGCCCATCCCTATCAGTTCAATTCTAAATTGCTGAGTCCCTGAAACTGAGCAGCAAGCAAGCACTAGCATTATTCCCATTGGAGCCAGTATTTTTATACCTATTAATTAACATTATTCTTTTCATCTTCTTTAAACAGGCCTGTTGGCCATACTTACCTGAATGGTGAATGCCACAGGCTCCATTTGCACCTTCCCATCTACGATGAAGCCTTCATTAGTCCTATCTGTTGCAACAAATGTAAATCTGTCAATCTGGGAAGCCCCTCCTCCGTGTCTATATGCCATGTCCATGTTGTCCACATCTTGCTGAGTGAAATTGTGCTGCAGCAGCACAGCCCCTCGGTAGCACAGATGGCCATATTGAGGGAGCTGTGCCAAGAGGAAAGTAAGGTTCTTTGAGGAAGTGTCTGCATCTGAAAGCTGCAGGACATCAGGAGAAAGGAGTGCCATAGTGCCTTCCACTAATCTTAGCCCCTTGTTCCTAGACAGTATGGGCAAAGCTTGATCCACTGTCTCCAGCATGATCTCGAACGTTCCATGTTTAGTCTTCAATCCGTTGCTGATGATAAATCTGGCAAAGAGAGGCAAGGCAGCCTTCAGCATATGTTCTTGATTCACCATCTACTGAAATGAAATGATAATACACACCTTTACTAAAGGATTTGCCTCACGGTGACTCTGAACACACATCAAAAACTGGATTTCTGACAGTATCCTGCTTTTCTTTTGAGTCAAACCCAGACCAAACGGGGGATAGTCATACAACTTAGGGTATGTCTACCCTGCAAATTTTCTGTGCATGAACTACACACAATGCTGATGAAAGGTTCTCACTTGCCAACGTTTTCATTGAGTTATTTTTCTTATTACCTAACTGCCAAAGGCTTTCCCCTCAGTTAGACAGCTTAACCCTCAAGTGGCTGGATAGCCTAGTGGTATGGCTCTTAGCCAGAGGTCCTCAGTTTAAATCCCAAAGGATGGCAATGTGCACTCAGGACTACACTATTTACCTAAGTGGAAAGATTTGCTTTGCAAAGAGCTGTTCCCTGTGGTGATATATTTCCTTTACTCCCACCACACCCCCAAAAATATACTGCACTTTGTATGCATGCGTTATCATGCTCACAAGTGTAAATTAACATGGGAAAGTACAACTGATATTTCAGACATAACTATAGGTGTATTCCCAGCTAGCCAGTTTTTCCTCTCATTACTGGACTGCCATTTTACGTAAGCCAAATGAGGAATAGTCAACATTTTGATAATTTGTTTAGCCTTGATCTGGAGATTGAGAGGCGTGTAAACTGAACTCAGAGAAGTATTAAAAGAACCAAAAGCTCAGAACTAGGATTGCTGTGGTTTACCTTGTTTAGAAGTGATCTTCATAGGTCATGGAAATGGCTTGCAGAATTATACAGGCTGTCCAACTAAAACCATTCACTGCCTATGCCAATGCCCGATGATTAGGGGCTGACCAACTTGTAAGCAGGCACTAAGCCATCAGACAGATGGGAATGAATATAGGCAGGCCAGAGACTATATAGGAGTTAGAAGTATGTTTACTGAGGGCAGAATTCCCAGCAGGAAACATAGAGGCAGCTGTCTGTACTGACCTGAAGTTACTGTGCCAAAATGGTAAAGGGGATGTACTATTGCTAATTTAGCTGGATCTGATATACCGCTGGAAGAATAATACCAAATGATAAGTACAAAACACTTTTCATGGTCGTACAAGACCATTTTTTTGCCTTATAAAGACAGAGAAAGTACAGCTGAGGGGTGCAAATTGACATAGCCACCTTTTTTGGGTCTCCCTGGAAGGTACTCTGGGAAATCTCTGAAGCCAATATTTAATAAAAAAGATTTAGGAAGAACAGTTCACGTGTATGAAAAATTAGTCTAGAATCTTCTACAGGACACTGGACAGGTTCTGTGACCATCTTAGATATATAAATAAGGCTAAAAATTACAATGCAGATGTAATTTGATCTGGCAGATAATGAAGCAGGCTGTGTCCAAGAAGTAGTTATTGCAACACTTTCCTATTTCTACACTTCAGTTTTTTGTTTATTTCAGGTTTACTGCTTCTTTGTTTTTCCCTTAGGAATGAAAAGCAGCCAACATTCTCATCGCTCTGATGAAATTTGGGGGACAACTCTCAGGTTTAGTTAGGAGGACATGTCGCATGGTTTGATTTCACCATTACCAAGGTTTTATGCTTTCTGAAGTTCCATGGCAATAGAGTTGGCTGCAGAACCTGCCATCTGTCATGGCATTTAAAAGATAAAAATGGAATCATAAATAGAGCCAGCTCATTACAAAATCCAGCCAGCGTGTCAGAATGGAGGACATTAGCATGTTCTTTTAGCATCCTGCTGCCAGCATCTGATGTCAGGTTGCTAATCATTTGAAGTCATCTGTCCAAACAAGCATTGCCAAATCTTTCTTCCAGGCCAGAAGCACCAAACAATACAGAGAAATTTATTACAGAAGAAATTACTTTAGCGGAAGGTAAAAATCTGATCATTTAACCCCCAACACTGCCCCAGCTCCTTATAATTAATGTTACCATTCCCTGTTTTTTTTTAAAAAAAAAATCTACTGCAGTATTTATATCCCTATACACAACCAAATTCTTTGCCAAATTATAACAGAAAGGAACGTAAATTATAGTGATTCAAACTGACATATATTTATTAAAAAAAAAACAACACAATCTTACTTCTATTAAACTAAACATTCTAATTTGGTTCTGCTCCACTAGTCCAGACAGAAAACTTAGAGCTTGTCTACATGCAGAGTTGCCAAAGAAGTTAACAAATGCTCAGTATTCTCTGCTATGGAAATAGGTGATCACGAAAACAGCTCTCACAGCTAGAGCTGATTGAAAATCAGAATTTCCACCTTATACGAAATTCAAACATTTCAAGATTTGATTTTGTTTCAAACTGGGACAAAAGGTCAAAATATCATTTGACTTTTCATTTGTAGAATGAAAAGTTCAGATAATTTCATTCAGAAATGTCTAAACATTTCATTTCAGCTTGGTTCAATGTTGAACTGTGTCTCCACAGAGCCACATAGTTTGGTTTGTAGTTTGGTTGCCTCATGACCTCGTTTTCTTCTTTGGGCCAGGCTTCCTGGCTGGACTACATCACCCAGGATATACTGCAATCATAAAAGTCCCACAAGGCATTATAGCAGTTTAGTCATACAAGGGAATCATGGGTGATGAAGCCCAACCTGGGAGCACCAGCCCACACAGAGAATGGGAACATGAAAGCATCTAAACTACAACTCCCATGAGGTACCATGAAAGCTCAGGCAAATTAATATAGAACTGACCCAAAACTAAATGTTTCTGTTTGGTTCAACAAACTGCAATATTTTGATTTGGGTAACCCAAAGTGAAATAATTTGATTTTCCCCAAAGGAAAATAAACAAATGTTGGCAAAATTGAAAATTTCCTGTGGAAAATGTGGATATTGCAGAAATCCCATTTTCTGTAAAAAACAAAAAAACAAATCCAAACATTTTGATGGACAATTCTCAGCCAGCTCTACTCAAAGCTTATCGATATTTCTTGAGAAACATTATCTGCATTTTAATCAGCCTAACACCCCCATCCCCAAAAGGCTGTGTGCAATAGTGAATCTCTGTCTAGTTGCACCCTTCTTTTCTATGGCCCACTGAGGTAAATTATGAACACCATCCGGAACTCTGTTCATCCAGACACTTTGCCTTCAGAGAGTACCAATCTCTGCTGGCTTGTGAGGCTGGTTCAGGACCTGAACCCAGATTCTCCAAGTGACAGTGCATTTGATTGTCACTAAACTGCCAAGCTGGCTCTGAAGGTGACAAACTTTTGTGTGCAAATTCTGTTGTATTTATTTATTTATTTCCTTGTTTTATGGAACTAGAATAGATTAATGCTCATCAGCATGTGAAAGAATCACTATAGAATACAAAAAACCTGTGGTAGAATTAATGTCACTTACTGAAGATTTAAAAAAAGTCTATTGCATTGAAATAAGAAGCAGAGCACAAAAGGGCAGGGCACAATCTTTATGTATCAGGGAATATATTACTGATGGTCACGTACGCTACTCTTCTGCTATATAACACTGTTCACAACAAGAAGGTTAAGGCAGAAGTTAGTTAAATGGTTAAACTGCATGACACAGTCACTCAGTCTGCTCCAAAGAATGGCTGGAGCAAGAGGCATGAAAGAACCATCTAAGTCTAGATCAAGAAATCTGAACCCAAATTCTCAGTGTGGACAATGATTTGGCGGGAGCACTGACTCTAGGATGAAAGAAATTGGGTGTGATGCCAGGAGATTGAGCACTTTATCTAAAAGTGATACAATTAGAGCTGCCATCCTCAAAAATAATCTAGTAATGATCTAGATCCTCATCTGTAGCTCTACTGAAATCAGTGGAGTTATGCTACCAGCTGAGGATCTGGGCAACTGAGGAATTTTATAAGAGAGGTGCACTAAGAGAATTGCATATTAGGCCAAGTGAGGCCTCCTTGTTTCTTAGGACAAGAGTACTAAGAAGGAATAAATGATGTATGCTGTTGTCGTGTAAATCAGCTAAATGTTTGATATAAGTCGTAAGAGATTTTGGGGTGGTGTACCAATAAGGAGGTGTCGGAATATAGAAAACAGACAATGGAAAATTTACATTTTGATAAGTTTGATTTTACCCACCCAGGTTATTATTACATTGGTCCATGGAAGCAAATCATCCTAATTTTGGCAAAAATTCCAGAGGGACATTACACTATATAAGGCTTCAAAGTGATGTATTAAGCAGGCACCAAGGTATTTAAATTAGTTCATGACTACTCAGAAAAAAGAACTGTGTCAGATTATGTAATTTGGCTACCTTATTAGTATATTTATTATAGCTGGTTTTGGAACCAGAGAGATAATCAAGATATGTTTTATAACTCAGGCAGAGAGATATTATGGATTGAACCACCTATCTTAAAACCATAGATAAACAGCTGATGGATAGCCCAAGCTGAAGGTTCCCATCTAGAATAAACAAAAGAATGGGGGAACCAGTGGGAAACCTTATAGAAAACATGGGTCAGCATGCAACCTTCAGAAAATATGAACCATTAGAAAACTTTAGTTGAGAGAGATAAATGTAATGAATTTCATGCTCTAAACTTTCTATTTTAGGGATTTTTATAGCACCTGCCTTCTCTGGGGCAAATCTGCTACACATAGATAGGGGACAGGATTGCAGAGGCTGGGTGGGAGGGGTGGGGGATACCCTTTGTGTAAAGCTCAGCTTCCTGGCAGTTCCCAGTTTGCCCGTGAGGGCGGTGGGGGAAAGGAGATGGGATTGCCAGAGATGGAGGCTCCACTTTAATTCAGATGCTTGTATCTTTGCCACTACGCAACTCCTACTAGCATGTGTCCTCTATAGGGGAGAGGATGTGGGATGTATGAGAGGAGATTCTTTCACCTCACACAGTTCCCCAGCAATCAAGCCAGCCATTTAGTGTAGTGCTTTGCAAAAGATTTGCCCTTTAAATAAAACTTTCACTCAACACAGTCAAAAGACTTTTCTCTTCCAAGTGAAATTGGAAGACCTGGGAATTCCATGGGTCTTAGTAAACTGTACGACGCTGAACAGCATGCATGTGCTTTCAGCTGCTGCCTACCATTAACATCTGGTCTGGCTATAGTAAGGATGGATTTCCAATCCACACTACAGCACTTTGGAAATTAGCAAAGATCTCAATACCTCAATATAAAAGGGATACGATCTGCATCACCTGCAGTCCTGGGGATTTTTGCCCTTATTAGTGGTAAGAGATTGTACTGATTCAGACGGAGTGTGGTGTGGAAAATAGAAGGAGGAATTAAATAATTAATCTATTTTTTCAGAAGGGAATATAAAGAACCTATAGACGAAAAAACACATGGTTCTGAAGGATTTCAGGTATTACAAGAAATGTGCATCCCAGCCCTGTCTCTTCTTACAGAAGAACGTAATTCCAGTGATACAATTAACAAGGAAAATTTTATAGTTTAAGGTGAAATTCCACAAGGGATGTTACTGAGGCTCACTCTCCTGACTTAGTTGTTATCAGCCATGTATATCTAAATGTTATAACAATGTTTGAACCATTATAGGCAGATTAATATAGCCCATGCTCTTATTTCATGGTTTTAAAGGATGAGTAGTGATCACATAGTTTTAGTCAAGGCTAAATCCAAGATGGAGGTAATACCCCTTGTCATATAAACATTGGCTATTTACTACCAGCACCATCACTACCACCTTTCCATAAGTTTTGTTATTAGTCAAAGTAACAAAAAAAGAAGGAATTCTTCAGAGCTTACCTGAACAGATCTCGAGGAGCAGCTTCCTTGCTACTGTGGACATAGCAGACTGCTTGACCTGCTACATCCATTTGGCTGAAACTTGTAATAGGGACTCCAGGATAGCTGGCATACTCTATCTGTCCATACTGAGGTGGCAAGGTTATCACATAGAGGAGCTCTTCTGGTTTCTCAGTTCCATCAATTGCAAGGAGAACATCAGTTGTCAAGAAACCTCTATCCCCCTTAGATACAGTAAGTGGCCTTACGAAAACAGCAATGTTCCCTGCAAGATACATTATACCCAGTTAAAAGTGTCATACTGACATCTGTATTTCTCTCTTACCTATTGTTTCTACCTAGTGTAGGTAGATGAATTCATGCTTTAAACAGTGATTGGGTAGTGTCACATTCATCAAGAATAAATCCACAATAAAGGTAACATCTTTTGCAATACAAATCCAATGATAGAAGTAAGGCCTCATAGTTATAGCATTAAATTGAGAGTCAGGAGTCCTGAACCATACCATCCTCCCAGCTTTGCTGTTCTTATTACGTGCTTTGGAGAAATTGCTTACCATTTTTCTGTGTCTTGGTTTACCCATGTACAAAGTGAGTATAATACCCACTTTACCAAGATATTGTCAGCCCAGTTTAGTCTATATTTATAAAGCACTTTGAGGTCCTGTGAGGTGAAGGATAAAATATTAACTGAGTGTACGACCTTTTGAAATCTTAGGAAGCCTTCTTCAAAAATAATTATAGAAGACCCAATCCCAGAATGAATTCCATTCAGGCAGATGCTACTGCAGGCTTAGAGCCCCACTGAAGATAATTGGACCCTGCCCATTAAAGGGTTAAGGCCTAAGAGTGGATCATAAATGGCAATAAAAAAAAATTCTGATTGTCCTGGTATAAGAATTAGTCATGGTAGAATGCAAAATTACCCAGATTTTTACCTTTTTCCATATCCTTGATAGTTATGTAGAAGTCCAGTGCTGGGGATTTGTTGTCCCCATCCCACAGATGAAATGTGAAGCTATCTTGGTTCCTGGACCCCATAGCGCCTGTATGCACATATCTCAAAAGGTTCATATCTATTTCCTCCTGGGTGCACTTCATTGCAGTTTGGAGCATCACCCAATCCCTACCTACCTAGAAAGAATAAAAATCTGTCAGCAAGCTGACAGTATTCCATAAGTTTTCCCAAGTTAATTTTGCTCAGTTAGTAGATATTGCTCAGTTATTTACACCCTTGCCAGTGATAGCCTACCTATATTCCCCTTTCACACTTTGGACCTCCCTCCTAATAGGAGGTTTCAGGGGCAGTAGCTGGCAGGAGCTTTGTAGCCAAGCAGCCAGAAGAGCTGGGGGAAAAGCAGATGCTAAGAACCTAACAGATCTCACTGCTCGGAAGTGTTTCCTCATATTCAGCCTACATTTTCCATTTCATGCCATTACTCCTAGTTCTGCTCAGGCCCAAAGCCAGGCAGGCATCAGTGAGGAGCCTATGGGGAGTTAGAGGGAGGCAGGGAGAATTAGGGAGCCATGGAGTCCTTCCCTGGAAAAATTTGAAATGTCAGGTGCAATATCCTGCTTTGCAGAAGATTTCAAGGTCTTTAACAACAAATACGCTAGAGCAACCAAATCTAAATATGTGGTATTGAGCAGGAGTTGTGTCCCAGCATAACATGCTGCTGCTGGACCAAATAATGTTAAAATACCAATAAGCACAACACACCAAAACCACAGGGTTCAGACATACTCATATATTTCTTGCTAGACACGCACACAAACCTATATAAAATATTAGAAGAAGCCAGAGTCTACCTAGCAACTTATTCCCCTCCCTGATGTATGGGGCACTAGGCTCCCATTTCCAACACCGTCATTCAGAACCAAGCCCCACTTGTTTCACAGAATCATACCACCTGGAGTACAATAGCCAATTTTCTACATAACAAATAACAAAGAAAAGGGTAGTATGTCTGCCTTGCTTTTTGTTCTGATTGCTCATCTTCGGTCAATACTTTTCTTCCCTCCTGTTTCTATTCCTATTTTTTCAGTGTCTCTTTCTCTCTCATTAACACTTATTTTATGACCTTTCCTTTCTCTATCTATTTCTTCCTCTCTCACTGATAGGTTCTCTCCTGCACCACTGGGGAGTGTCTCATCTGTGGGGTCTCCTTCCACTCTCTTCCTGGTCCCTAAAATATCTCCCATCTTCTGTCCCTGGGGTTGGTCTTTCCCCCCATTTGGTCTATCTCTTCTCTCTCCTCTTCCTCCCATTGGGTTTCTTCCCCTCTAGGATCTCCACCACCATCCCATGAAGATCCTGCCATGGTTTTAACTTCCCCTTCACCCCAGCCTAGTATCAAAACCTCTGATTTACTATTTTGCATGGTTCAGCTACACAAGTCAGTTCATCACAGCAGTATATTCCAAAACATAAAAGACATTCAGGATAAAAAGAGAATCTGCTTCTTTTTGTTCTAACAAGAGAGAGCTGTTTGCTTGCTTGCGTTTTGTTAAAGTACTTTAAGACTAACCTTGAGCTGAAGCTGCCCATTTTCTGGAATTCTTTCAAATAAATAGTAAATTCCCTCCCTGGGGGTGTCTTTATCTTCGGCTGACAGAACAGCACTAGAAATTATTCGGGTTTCACCCATGTTCACCTCTATCTCATCCTTCCTGAAAAAAAGAAAAACCTCATGCACTGATGTGAAAACAGAAAAGCAATCTTTCCAACAAGTGATACTGCTGCCAGGAAATGGATTACCCAGAAGCTGACAGGAATAACAACTGCAGAATGACTAAAGGAGAACACACATATCTGCACAACAGTAAGCAGAGAAGATTGATTTCTCATAACAACAGTGAAAAGCAATACCAATGAAACAGATCTGAAACAACTTTGGATGTAACAACAGGAATCAATTCTCTCTGCCCCCCTCCATAGTCATTATCTGGGTTGCCTTAGAGGGGTAACATGAACAAGGTGGCCATGATGCTATCACAGGACATACCAATAGGTGCGCCATTGGCCCTTTAGGGATCTTAATTCATTGGCTGTTCAGTCATTGGCTGGCTGAGCCCTGAAAGAGAGCTCACACGAGGAACAGAGGCCCATTCTGCTGGTTGCCTATGCTTCCCTCCTCAGACTTTCCATTAGCCCTCCAGGATTGAATCACTGTAAGGTTTTGCTTACAGCCTTTTGCTCATTGGTGTCTGTGGCTGCCATTGCACAAGAAAATACAGAGTCAGGTAGGATGGAAATCCCAAAATGGTTTTAAATTCCTCCAGAGACTTACTCTAGCCTAATTCTCAGTCTCTCTTTCTCTGATTCCCTCCCTTCAGCTAGTACCTGCCTCTTAGCAGCTCTCTCTTCATATAATTGTATTATTGTTATTATTTATTACTTGTATACCAGTAACATTAACTATGTACTAGGCACCAACCAGCGATAAGGTAAAACACAGCCTCTGCCCCAAAGAGAATGGGACTAAAGTGGGGAGGAAAGGTGATCCCAAATCAAAGGGTGAACAAGATTCCCCACTGGGGAGGACTAATTATAAGATCTAATCACTGCCTGTCAAGGCAGCAACATAGTTTCTGGGTTCATCTGGGCACAGAATGTGAAATAGACTTATCTGCAGTCACCTCCATACCTCACTCCAAAGAGAGAGTGGGGAATGATGTACTGAACTTTACCCAAACAAGGAAAATATCAAGGTATATTTGATCAGTAATTATGATTACATCATTTCATTTTATTAATATGTAAACTGTACCCTGCATTCTGAGCTATGGTCACTACTCTTGCTCATTGTGAGATATATAGTACACATGTAATTGTAAAATTAACTTTTGTATTCCTTATTTTTGTCTGGGTTGATGAAGATACACATTCTTAAAATCTATCCCTCTGCATTTAGCAAGGAGTTCTAGCAGTTTAAGAAATATTGTTTCCACTAACCATCAGCAGTTAAAGGATGGAACTTTTCACAGAGTGATCATAAGAACATAAGAATGGCCATACTGTGTCAGACCAAAGGTCCATCTAGCCCAGTATTCTGTCTTCTGACACTGGCCAATGTCAGGTGCCCCAGAGGGAATGAACAGACAGGTTATCATCAAATGATCCATCCCCTGTTACCCATTCCCAGCTTCTGGCAAACAGAGGCTAGGGGCACCATCCCTGCCCATCCTGGCTAATAGCCATTGATGGACCTATCCTCCATGAACTTATCTAGTTCTTTTTTGAACCCTGTTATAGTCTTGGCCTTCACAACATCCCCTGGCAAAGAGTTCCACAGGTTGACTGTGCTGTGTGAAAAAAAAAAATACTTCCTTTTGTTTGTTTTAAACCTGCTACCTTTTAAGTCATGTCAGTGGAAAGCTCCCCTCACTTTCCTAGTCAAATTAACCCAGATCATATTAGCTTTAAATGCAACTGCCGCAGTTACTTCTAAAAGATCAGGAGTCACAGTGAAACATCAGTCATGTGTGTTCCTCCATATAGCATCATCCTAAGTTTAATTAACTTGTAAATCACAGTTTTGATGAGATGGGAGGAAGTTAACTCATCCCTTGACTGGAAAATGAATGATGATTGAGAGAGAATATTTTTAAAAAATAAAATCTACTATGAATGTTCAGAGCTTACTCTGTAACTCTACAGTCTTTTAGTGGCATGGAGTGATCTCAGATGATAGGGAATGGGTTCTTTCTCAATCCCCAAATCCTAGGCTGTTTTCACAGTGTTAGCTGATATATACCATAGCAACATGTCACCAATGTCCAGGAGAAAGAGATAGATGGATAGCTAAAGTAAATCCCACTGTATGTATTGGCCAGCAGAGGGAGTACAAAAATCAGGGTTGCTTTTAAATAATATTTTAACTAAGGTCTAGCAGACAAAATTAATATGTGCCTAAATATAGATCACAATAGCCATTTATTATTAAATAAAAAACCAACATGAAAAGAAACTTTGTGATTTAGGCATTTTGTTGTCAATGGTGATCTTGATTGAGAATGCTCTTGTTAAACAGTCCTATGGTGGCACATGCAGGAACATTTCTGTTGGCGTTAGTCTATGGCTATTTATGGCAGAATAGCCCTATTAATCACTAGTTTGCTGTTTTGATCACCGCTGAACACATCCCACAATTTGGAATAGGAACATGTGGCTTACTTGCTCAGCATTGGCTTCTCGTCGTTAACTGGGATGATCTTTACCAGAATGGTTCTGAGGACTTTGTGTCTCCCATCTGACAGCTGGAGTGTAAAACCATCAGTGAGGTTTTCAGAGTCATCGTGCATGTACACCAGCCTCATTCCTGGGGAGAGGGGAAAAAAAGAGAAAAAATAAAATCTGTCTCCTTCAAAATCTCTTTCATGACATGTCCCTCTGCCTCCATCATCCTCCCCCTCTCCCCAACCCACCATGTCTTCTGGTCACAGCCAGTTTGTTTCAGCTAGCAGAGGACAAGGCATGTACGCAACAGCTGTTCATTAATCTATCAGTACACCAGCAACTCAAAGAGAGCAGCATGTCTTGTTAAAAGAATGAAACTCTTTTTCAAACTATCTGTGTTCTGAAAAGGTAAAAACTTTTCCATCCAGTCCCATCCACCCCAATTTAAAATTTCTACTTGACTGGGGGATAAAATGGTCAGAGCTCACTCCTCTGTGTCTTAACTGATCCGTAGGGAGGAAGCATCTTTAGGGAGGAAGACTAGTGTTGTGACTGAGACAGTGGATGGGGGATTCAGGAGATCTGGCTTCAGTTCCTAGCTATGACACAGACTTTCTGTGTGACATTGGGAAAGTTATTTAATCTCTCTGCACCTCATTTCCCAATCTGAAAAGGAATAACAATCTACTTCCTTTCTACTATGCTTAATCTGTCTTGTCCACTTAGCCTGTTCTGTAGGACAGGGACTGTCATGTTTGTGCAGTGCCTAGCACAATGGGGACTTGATCTCAGTTGCACCTCTAGGTGCCATCATAATGCAAATGAATGATAATCAAACCCCACATGTGAATATTTAAACTTTGGAGAAGTAATTAAAAAAAGTAAATGATCTGGGCTATTTCCTCTCTAACTAGAACAATGGAGAAATAAGCATAATGGATAGAGTAAACATATTTATGTCATTATCACTGCAATAGGTCCAACTTCCATAAAGTTTTTTTTTACATTGATGTAAAAAAATTGTTTTAAAAATAATAAAATGTCATCATATTTTCTTAGAGAAAAATGAGACCTGTCATTGTTGTCATTTTTTGTATTTCAGTCTCATTTACACATTGTCAAAAGGATTGCAAGGATTTAAATGAGCAAAATTTATCTAGTGCATTTAAAAAGCCAAACAAAACATGACTCCATAAAGTTACTTGTTAAATCCAGATTATTTTCACTTAATTGAATTAGCTGTTTTTCCCTATACCATATCCATTTCACATGGAGGTCCATGATTTAACCCATGCACAGCTGTCCATTCCTCAGTGGCTAACACTCAAGATCTGGTTGTTTAAGTCAAATGTTTGAATGAACGTACAAGGGGATCAGGCCTTGGACAATGACATTTGCTAGTCCACAACTGAACAACTGTCCCAAAGCTGGTTCCCAGATTATCCACCAGACTGGCACAGGCTAGGGTGGCCTGCAGGTGGCTAGACAAAGGAGGATAGAGAGGTCATACTGCAGTTCTTTGCAGTGAAACTTTAGTGGAAGGGTACTGAAGTGGTAAGGTCTCTAGAAAAAGAGAGGGGAGGAGTCACACAACTGACATGGGGTGACTAGGAAAGACTGAATGACTAGGAAAGACTGAGGAATGTAGAATGAGTACTTGATATTTTTGTGTCTACTTTCTGTGGAAGGAGATCAGATACAGTGGTGATGGGTGACCTTATAAAAACAGAGGGAGAATATATTTGTCCTCAGTGCTCTGAGGCCCAAATTCTGATCTGAGTTACATAAGTGTAAATCTATTGAAATCATGTTAATTACTTCATTGTTCTCCAGAATATCAGAGTAGCCAAACAGGTTTCAATTAGCTGGTCATGGTTAACAATAGAGCCCCATCTCCTACCTCTATCACGTAGAGCAATTTTCTACCCGTGACTACATAACATTCTTAAAAATGACCAGAGTAGATACTAAGTGGTATTAAAAAGTGTTAATTAAAACATACTGGCTAGCACATTTTAGACCTCTCATCTTCCAAAGCAGATGATCTCCACTAAGGGTTAGAAAACTGTACTATTGTCCTTACAGGAAACTTGAGCTGTAGGCTTCCTAGAATGAATTTCTTGAGAGATTCCCAAGGGATTAAATATGTTGAACTCAGAATATGCCTCTCAGATTTAATTTGCTATTCTTAAATTTTCCTATGAAACTATAGCTAGGCCAGGTGAATAAGTGATGAATGTTTCTTACAAAGCCACTTTGTCTGGTATGAATTCTTAAAGGAACAAAAGGACTGATGCAAAAGAAATGCTGCATTTACCATTCTTAAGAAGCTCCATGGAAAAGTCATGCACAGGACGTTCACGATTGTGGTGACTGTTAATGAATCTTTTGTAACTCATAATATCATTGCCATAAACTCCATTAATGAGGAATCCATGCTGGGGTTGCTGGACAACAGTAAACATCAAATGATCTTGAGGTATATCCAGATCAATCACGTTGATTACAGAGGGATCCAGTTCTTTCATTTGGCCCTCCTGCACCTGAGCAGCAAAACAAAACAAAGCAACAATTACCATGATTTTTCTGTAGAAAGAGTAGTTTCTTTCTTTCTTTCTTTCTTTCAGAAATGGAATCCTTTTCCCTCACAGAGAGCAGCTAGGTCCCTCCCACAATTCATCAGAGGTGCCTCTGAAACCAAAAGGGAAAAACAACCCTCCACCTCCTTAGCAAAGGTTCTTTTATTGTTTAAAAGTCTGATTCTTTCAGCTCTTACTTACTTACCAGCATAGCGCTTACTACTTTGGCAGCCTTACTGAAGTCAATGGGACTATTCACAGTAGTAAATGTTGTTATGCTCACAGTAAGTATTTGCAGGAACTGCCCCTTATAGATCAACAGAACACAAGAAACCAGCTCCCTGATTCTCTTCTCTCTCCTGGGGTCAAGCTGAGAATCTGGCCAGTAATGAATAAGAAGACGCCCTTTTTACATGGTCATGCTCCTACATACATTAAAAGGCGGCTACATGGCAGATCCACACAGTTTGAAAAAAATTAATATTGTAAAACATTGCATATATACACAATTGCACATCAATTCTTTGGGATTGATGACAGGTGAAATACTGACTCTATTGAAGTCAATGGCAACGGGGGCTGGGATTTCATCCTATGTATCCCCCCTCTTTTTTTTTTTTTGTCAACAGGAAAGTTTTTTTTTTACCATGACAATTTCTTGTACCAGAGTATTGTAAAGGAAACTGAGAATCATAAAAATCATCAGTGAAGTGACTTTTAGCTCTGGGCATTTTGGGGGTCATGAAAAATATTGGAGCTACATCTGTGTGTGTATATACAAAAACATGTACATATAAGAGGTTAGATAAATATACATAGACATTACAATAAATCAAGTCTGCTCACGTAAGTAGTTAAAACACTACTAAAGTTGGTAATTGGTGAAATTCACTCTTGCGCAGAGCACCAGCACAAGGCCCGTGCAACATTAACACCTTATTTTAAGGGCTGATATGAGGCTTATATGTTGAATAGGCCTTGTGTTTCGCTGCACAGGGCTGAATTCCACTCAGCAGACTAAAAGAAGGGGATAGGTTTCAGAAAGATGCTAATATGTATATTAAAAAGGAGCCACTGGCTATATATTTTCTGGCATAGAAAGTCCTTAGATATCTAGTATTTTGTATCTTTCCTTACAGTTATGTTCCTTGCTATGAATTCTGGGACTTCATCATTTGTTGGGTTGATCAGGACATAAAATGGAGTCTCCACTGAATGATGCTTTCCATCAGTGACATAAATCATAAACTGGTCTGAAGTTGGTTCTGTCCTCACATGCCTGGACTGCACATAATTTATATGCAAGGCTTTCAGGTATTTCAGCTGAAATGAAGCTTGAGAATTCAAAGAGATGACAAATTAATATATTTATTCTGATTCCCTTTTAACAAACACTGTAACTCATTAAACACTTGTAAATTTATGCTCATTCCAGGTACAAATAATTTGGGTTTTACATATCTTTAAGCATTCTTAATGCTGAGGAAGCAAGGGAATATGGGTCCTAAATAAAACACACCAAGTTTGTGTCTACACTATAGAGATTATATTGGCATAATTACATTTGTGTAGCTACACTGGCATAATTCCATAATGTAGACACAGGAAGGATTTTTTCTATCAGTATGGGAACACCAGTTCCCCAAATAAAGTTAGGTATATGTTGATGGAAGCATTCTTCTGTTGACATAGCTGTGTTTACACTGGGGGGTTAGGTCAGCATATTTATGTCAGACAAGAGTGGGGTTTTTTCCACACCCTTGACCGACGTAGCTATGTTGACCTAACTTTTAAATGTAGACCAAGCCTAAAGAGCACATCTTCCATCCTGGAGAAATGTTAATTCTCCGATCTCAAGGTAAAGTTACACCAGGAATAAATTTGACCTGTCATGTTCAATTTCTTTCCAATCCAGCATAGGTCAGGAGGCTTAGAGCAAAAAGAAATTCAGACTTTTCCCAACAGAGGTAATCTCACATCACTGTGAACAGTGTCTTGCTGCTTCTTACACTGCAGTTGTAGATGTAAGCCAAGAGTGGCCCTCCCAAACCAATCAAATCTGTTTATGATCAGTCCAGTGTGGGAAGTGGCTCAGGTAAATTGGACAAGGCAGGAACAGATCTACATCACAGTTTCTTAACTCTTGTGTAGATTTCTTTTTCATTTAGAGCCAAAGTCTGTCTGGTCTTTATATGAGAGTATAGTGGAGTGACAGAAATAAAAAGCCTCTCCTCCCACTCTTTGTGCAGCATGTATAAGAGGTGAGCTGATACTCAAGGTAGCACAGAGACTGTTGCTTCTTTATTTGTCTAGGATACATTAGTGCCCAAAGGGAATATGGGGAGGGGGAAGGGAGAAGGAAGAACCATGACTGCTTTCCTGCCAATCACAAGCCAGCTCTGCTAGCTAGCCACACAAGGTATGTCTACATAGCCCATGAAAATGGGCATCCCAGCTTGGATCTCTGCCTTTCCAGACTTCTGTACCCCTTTCAGGAGTATGATTTGCCTTGCGTACCCCCAAGCTTCTCCTCACTTGAAAATTACTTGCTTACAAAATCACACATAAAAATACAAGTGTCACTATACACTATTACTGAAAAATTGCTTACTTTCTCATTTTAACCATATTATAAATCAATTAGAATATAAATATTTTACTTACATTTCACTGTAGAGTATACTGAGCAGTATAAACAAGTCATTCTCTGTATGAAATTTTAGTTTGTACTGACTGCACTGGCCTGTTGTAAAATTAGGTAAACATCTCGATGAGTTGATGAACCCCCTGGAAACCCCCACAGGTACCCACACCCCTGGTTGAGAACCACTGATCTAGACAACGCTTTGAAGTTGTGGCTTGGACTGGAGGTTGGGCTCTGAAGCCTCCCTCCCTCCACAGGCTTCAGCAACCAAGCTGCAACTTCAAGGTTCTGTCTATACAGCTATTTTTAGAGCACTAGCGTGAGCCGCATTACCCCAAGTCTGTTGGCCCAAACTGGGAGGTTTGGTGTTGCAGGCTGTATAGACACACCCATGGGGCACATATATTGCATCCTGTGAAACGATGTAGCAGGGCACATGCTTCACCCCTCCCGCCCCCCATACACTGGGGAGCTTTAAGAAGCACTCTATCTTCCCGAGACCAAATGCCTCACATGATACTCCTTCTGGGATACTGCAGCTCTACACCACCCCTCACTGTGGAAGACGTGTGGTTTGCACAATCTAGCCCTAAACGAGTAAATGCAAGTAAGTAGATAGAAAAAGATTTGCCTAAATAGGGACTTTGGTGAGATTTTCTGAAGTACCTAAATGACTGAGGAGCACAAAAAACACTGGAAGTCATTGGGACTTGTGCCACTCAGTCACTTAGAGCCTTGTGAAAATCCTACCTATCTACATTTTCAAGACTGACTAGTGATTTGGGGGTGCCCAACCTGAAACACCAGTAAGAGCCCTGACTTTCAAGAAAGTGCACCACACTCGTGCTCTGAAAATTAGGCTCCTTTAAAGTGTCTGAAGATGGACACCCAAAAAAAAAAAAAGAAAAAGAAAATTGAGGCAACCAAAATCACTAGTCATTTTTTAAAATGTAGGCTTAGAGCCTATCTAGAGGCAGCTATTTTTAAAAATCTTGCCTATAGTACTTTACTAATGAAAAACAGAAGTGTGTGTGTGGAAGGAGGGAGTGCAGAAGAAATGTGAAGTGGCAGAGTAGAGAAAATAGGTTAATATATTGTCATTTCTAACACAGTCTGCAGCTCAAATGTGTAAATCCAAATATGATTAATTTATCTGAGTGCTGATTCTTTATGTTCACATGGTTACATTCTCTCTGAATCCCGCCCCCCACAGTCTCAGTGCTCTTTATTTATAAACACCTGCCTTCCCAATAAAGACTAAATTAAAGCATGCACCTGCCGTGACTACACATCAGCCTACTGCCTGGCAGTCCATTAGCCAAGCATGTAACATGTACCATATTGGTGTTGTTGCCTTTATGTCTACACATACCTATACTTATACCAGTGTTGCTCTTCTCAAACCCAGGGGAAGGTAGTGTATTTTCAATGTAACCAAACTGGGGAGGAGAAACCAAAACAAACTCTAAGTCATCTGCTGCGGTGTCGGGGTCAGTAGCAAACAAATTGTTAGCGGTAATGACAGCTGAGAAACCCTCATCCACAACAAACATGGCACCTAGAGACAAACGATATGATGATGAGTATTATTTAACTCAACTTACTGGGGTATTTCACCAAAGAAATTGGCACAATAGCTGATGGGAAACTGCACTACAAACAGGCTGGTACAAATGTTTTCTAATCATGGTATCAACTCTACTTTCTCATCATGTAAGCAGCTGGATGGGGGGCAGGGGGAGGAAATCAAAAAACAATTTTACTGATAAGCCATTAAGTATGGTTTATGTGCTGCTCAAGATCAGTTGTTACCTCTGTTTGTCAGAGCATTAATTGCCTGAGAGCTGTTACGAATTGCTCATAATGAACAATTTTTCATGCATTGGTGTTTAATTTCCCTGCTGGGACAATACTTCATTTCCAGAACATTGCTTGGGTGATAGGCTGCAAATTACAAAGCTACCCATACATATGTTTAAAGTTCTTTTGCAATACAGAACATATACACGATGCCTACAGTAAATGACATTATGAAATGACATTATAAAAGAAAAGATATGTCCATAGAAAGTGTATTTTTATGACAGGTACTATGGGCTTGATCCAAAGCCCATCAAGGTCAACGGTATCTGTTGACAGATTAAATTTAGGCTATCAACTACAAGATGACTTATTTTCTTTACTATTTGTTTTTTTGATCCTTGCAAGAACAATTGAAAATCTGGCTTCACATGTATTAAATGAATTACGTGTACAATGCAACTTATCTTTGTCTTCATTAATTAACAGCATAAACTGGAAGTACTATAAATATTACCCCCTCCCTTCATATGGAAAAGGCCAGTTTGTAAAGTGCATGCTAAGAAGTAATAGGTAAAGTAGAGAGATATTTATGGATATATTTTTGTTTTGCACAACCCTGCATTATCTAATCTGGATCCAAGTTCAGTTCTGAATTCTTGTGAAGTTCAGAGATGTTTGGGTCTGGGTTTTTGGTTCAGGACTATTTCTATTATTCTATCTATTTATTACAGAGAAGCCTATGGAGTACATTTTCAAAGGACTGAGGTTCAGCCTAATTTTCTGCAGGCACTTGCAAGAATGAAAAGTGGGGGCAGATCTGAGTACTTGAATCTTTAACTACCTGATCTACACATTGAGTCAAACAGCTAGGGGCAGTTACTCAGATTTGCACTTGAAATTGAATTCTAGGTGCAAACTGTGCTTGCAGAAAAAGATGCCTGTATGGAAAAATTGGCTGATATGATCTAAAAGTTTTGCATGTTTATCTTCCTGTCTGGTCAGTTTTTGGTGCTAGAAATATTGAGAATCTAGCCTCCAGCCAACACCAAGTTATTCAGGATAAAAGATAATAGATTAGAAATAAAGAGGAAGATTTTCACCAATTGCAATGGATGGTGGCTGGTTGTCCACTGGAAATACACTGATGTTAAGGTCATATACTGGAAAGGAATCATGAAGTGGTGGTACTGGAGGAGGAAGAAGTCCATCATAACAGCAGTCATTCACATCCATGCCAGCTTCACCATCAGAGATAACCAAGGTTAGGGTGTCAAAACAAGGTGTCAGGCCAATCTCCCCACCTGGAAAAACACGCAATGGATGATGTTCTACAATAAGAAACCAAAACTCAATGAAGCAGTGAATTATATCAATTATGGACCATCCACAATATTCTCAGGGTAAATTGTGAGATAAAGAGGCTAAAAAACAACAAAATGAAAATGAAAGAGCTGAAACTGCTTGATTCTGTGTTTTTGAAAGATATAACCAAAGTCTGTATAAGCCCTTCTCTGCTGGAAGAACAAGTTGAAGAAATGGTATCTTAATCAATGCTATTTACTATAAATAATCTACTTTGTACCTTTTGCTGCCAGGGGTCTGTTTCATACATGACCAATTAATGCTCAAAACCCCCTTGGTCAAGGAAGGGAGTTACTTGTCGCAAATCCCCTGTGTATCAATGGAGAACAGGCCCATAATTCCTAAAACACTGACAATCTTCCTATGGAGGATGGAAATGTATCCATGTCCTGGACAGAACTGACAGAAGGACATATGAAGATACAACAACATCATGCCAGGAAGTTTTTATAGACTTGGAAATATTCAGATCCATGTGTGCTGCATATCCCCCCAAAAATTGACACTTCCATACATGGTGGTTTATTGCTAAATGGACAACTAAATTCTATAATAATAAATGCTATTATGCCACCTCCAAAGTAACCTCAATTTTGCCCAAATAACCTCTCGGGGTATAGAGTCATTTAATTCCTCTATGATGTTAACAAATAAGTATATCAAGAATGACCATATTCAACTTCTTCCCTGCATGCTCAAATTACAGCTGCTCCTCTAACAATAGATAGAAATCACAGTGAAAAGGTCAAGACTATTCTCAATTCTAGCACAAAATTATGAGCTAAGCATGCACAGAACTGGAGATTCTGAAACAAGAGTTGGAACAATAGTGTTCACACACGTATAGAAGGAAAACACTTAATATCCAGGGAAAATCCTTGAAGAGTATTCTAACGGCCAAACTCTCAGGGAGCTGTAACTGGCCTTGATTTGCACGTGCAATCACCGGTGCTCTTTTGGCATGCAAATACCTGGAGCACAAAATGTAGTTGAATCCAAACCATCTATGACGTTTCTAGAAAAGATGCTTTAATTTTAAAAACAAAACAAAAAGAACCCCTTGCTAAAACTATGGTTTTCTGTCAAACCACAACATAATTTACCTTCTAGTGCAAAAGGATTGTAAACTCTCCAGAACAGGTGTGGCTGTTGAGGACTCCCCCAAGTCATTGGTGTTGTTCTATTGAATCTCTATATCCCTCTCTGGAGTATAAAAATAATCTAATTTATCCAAACCCAGGTGTGAAACATGTTCACAGTTGCAAAAAAATGTTAAGACTTATTTTTTTACCATGTTCAGGAACCATGTTTTAGTCTAGGTATTGAGCATGGTAAATGTATTTACAGGTAGAAGGATTAGAACCATGACTCTATAAAGGGGCTATGAGATTGCTTCCCATCCCAGCAGGCAATTAGAAAGTGTTACATGACACATTTGGGCCACAACTGTGTTTCACAGCTGTGTTTGCATGTGGTTATTTATATGCAGTAGTGTAGATGCAGGCTTTCAGCATCTCCTAGTGATGAGCTGCCAGAGTTATCTGGATTTACACAAGATCCCACGGCTATCTGGCTGGACCTCCAATCTATTGCTCTTCTAGTCTCACTTACTAGTATGCTTGTAGGTCACTACTCCAGAGACAATGTCCACTTGGGAGAAGCGATCCATGACGATACCAGCTTTCCTCACAACCCCATAGTAGGGCTGTCGAGCCAGCATGAAAGTCAGTTTCATGTCATCGCTGTCTGCGTCAGTGGCATAAATGTACTGTGAGGTGATGACCACTTCCTCACCCTCTGGACATTGTACTAGAGGAATGAGGCCATCTTTCATGATAGGTGGCTCATCATTTACAGGTAGTACCTAAACAGAAAAACATACACAGTTTCACGTTAAGTACACATCATTTGTCCTTGCAAGCACAGTTCACTGGGAGGAAACATGGGGCATGCTCAAGTAAAGTGAATGATTAGACTTTCAGATGTAGAAAATAGGCAAAAAAATTGAATAAATTACATGCATCTACTAAAAAAAAAAAAGACAGAGGCAGATGGGAAATACTGAAAGGCTAAATAAATAAACAAACAAATGAAAAGGCAAACAAAATTTAAGAAACCGGTCTTAGCTCAGGCTGTATGCACTATTAAGCATTGTATACTAAATTAGTGACAGCCAATCTTTATTTTATAATGGAATTAAATCCTGGGTCCTTCATTTAAGAGGATCTCACAATAAAGTCAAAATAGTCTGACTGAAATTAATGGGAATTTTGTCTGACTAAGGACTAAGGAAACGCAGCAGGATTCAGTCAGCCCCATGAATACATTTTTATCTGAAGCAGCAGTGCCATTCATAACCCATCAGAAAACGAATGCATGCTGCAATGCATCTTTGATAGGGCACGGATAGGGACCTCTGGACTTAAAAGACAGATCCTGATAACTTGTGGCCGGGGTGGAAATCAAGGAGTATAGGCCTGGCATTTTGGGCCAAGTTCACTACTGGTCTAAGCCAGTGCAACTCCATTGATTTCAGTGGAGATGCATCAGTGTACACCACTGGTGAATTTGGCTTTTCAACTTTATATAGTTGGGAGTTTACCACAGGGGAAGGAAAATTAGGAGTTTTCCAACTAACATTCTGGGGTTTTATAAACCTTCAAGTTGTATAACAAAAACTGTATGAAACTCAGATGATGCTCTTTTATGGATTACGCAAAAAGAAAGAGGAAAAAAAGAGAAAAAATCCGAGAAAAAATCCAAACTACACCTACGATGGTCTAATGGTTAGCACCAGATACTGGCAATCGGGACACTGTCGGCTGAATTTCTAACCCTGATGATTGTAAAGAAAAGCTTGAAAATGTGCCCTGAGTCTGACTTCAGCTTTCAAAACACTGACAGTAAATAAAAAGAGCCCTATATGTATTTTTAAAAAATCTTATAATTTTAAAGCCAGTCTCAAGATTCTCGGGGGCCACAGCTCATGATTTTTGAGCACTTGGGACAGCAACACTGCAAAATCTCACACATGTGATTTTCTGTTGCTAGTGGGATGCTGTGTGATCACGAACTGGAGCATGATTTGGAGGGGTGAGGGTTTACTAGATGATCTCTCTACTAACAGGTGGCCCACCCTATGAAAATGTTTGGCAACTGTGGTTTTAGGGAATTGCTGAGACTGATTCTAGTTCTTCTCTAGCAACTGTGCTTTAATATTATCTAGCACATAAATACACATGGCTTCAGCACTCCAGGCACTTCTGCATATTTTTGCCCTGTAACTGGGCAGCTTGCCTCGTTAAGGACTAGAGGTTTGGGGCCAGCCAACCCTTCTTACTAAGATGGCACAACTGAGCAGGGATCCCGTGATTCCCCAATAAAAGCAGTGGGAAACTGCAGACAGAGGAGGGATGTTCAGAGGAAGCTGTGGCAAAGACTGCAGAAGAGCTTGAGTGAGCAGGCTGAAGGTCAGGGACAGCAGATTCCATGGAAGTAGAAAAAATATCCAGCCACGTAGGGCTGAGAATGGCCTGTCAAGGCTGGGAAAAGCTCCAGAGAGCAAACCCCAGGGAAATTAAGAAGCCTCAGGACAGAGTTTTGGAACTTTGTCTTATGCCAATAAATTGGACCCTGGTAGAAAGGGCATTATTGAACAAAAAAGCTTGTGTGGAGTTTTTTAAAGAAGCCCTTTAATGGGGGAAACTGAAGTAGGGCACTGAAGAGCCATCTCTGGCCATAAGGGGGCGCTCTGGGGGAGGTTGCATGATGATACATCCTTTATCTTTATAAATACAAAGTACAAAGATCTTAGAGGGACTCTGTCAGATCAAGTCCAGTCTCAAATTTAGGTTTTGTAGAAACAAACATTTACAAAACCTAATGGTCAAAAGCTTTTGTGATTTTTTGTTAATTCCAATGAAAACATATTTGTTTAAAAACTTCATTGCTGTTTTTGCAAGCCAAGCCAAGCCAAGCATTCTGTGGAGTTATTAGGAACACAAATATGGAAGGAAAGTTTGTTTTTAAAAAAATAAAGAATGTCACTTTGCTGTGTCCCTCTGAGTGTGGAATTTATATCTTCAGAAAGAAAACTCTCTTTCACTAATCTGACACACGTGCCATGTTTAATTCTGGGGATTAATTCCTGACAGTAGTGGCTAAGTAGGAGCAGGTGCAGATGTCTCGTCACTTGTACCTGCCAAATTTTCTCTCTAACCAATATTGTCACATAACCTCCAAAGCGAACAGCAAAAAGCCCATCTAGTCTAACTCCTTCCAATTTCTGAGGAGCTCTGAAGGCTCTCAGAACTGATACATTATCATTTTCTATGTGGATGAATGCCCTCATGAGTACAAACAAGGAGCAACACACTGACCTTGACCTGTAGGACAAACTCTAAAGAATTAATGCCATCTGTGGCTGCAAAGACGATGTCATCATGCAGAGTCTCAGAGCCATCATGCTGATACCTGTGGGAATTAAGTTCTGCACTAATTTCACATGGACAATATGTGTCTGCATCAAGAAGAACAGCAAGCATTGCAGGACAATACTGCCCAACTACCCATCACAATACAACATAGTTTCCTGACTCAGTTTTACGGCCTGCTCAGATGTGGCAGTTCATTCACCATGTGGTGGAGATATAATATTTTTAATGCAAACTTAAGAATCTGCAGAGAACATTGTAGGCCAATGTAGGCCAGCTGGTGTACATTTGTTGAGCTCCATTGGGGTCAAGCTTTGCCAACTCACACAAACTGAGGATCTTGGAATTTAACACCAGTTTGATGGTGAGAATGAATAGTAACAAAACTAAAAGCAGGACTTTTTCTCACCTGACTTTTAATGTGTGCAAGTCCTGGCAGGTGAACCTGTCACCTTTGTGCATAGGAAATCCATCCAGTTCTACCATTCCATGCAGTGGCTGCCTCTGAAGGTAGATGTGGAGGTTCTCCTGTTTTGTGTCCATATCTGACATCAGAATATGGCTCCCTGTAATGGTGCACAGTCCCCCTTCTTTCACTTTCAAGTTATTTGTAAATACCTGAACAGAAGGGAAGAGATGAATTACCATTTCCCTCTGCACCTTTAAATTTGAACTAGAAAGAGCTTTTGGGTTTAAAAGATGAAACACAATAAATATCAAAACATCAAAGGCATAACTCATCTGTCATATGCTGGGAGGATGTAAGGAACTTACCACAACACAGAGCTAATATCGGCTCCAGCCACCAATCAGTAACAGATGGATCATTACAGCAGTATTCTATCTGTTTAGTAAAACCATATTAATATGCAGAGATTCACACCCTCCTTCCCTCCCACACACACACACACACACACACTTCCCACCCACATACGTACCTCTGGAGCTTGATTGTCCACTGGAAGAACTGTAATATTAAAACAGATCCTATACAAAGTGCCTCCATGCTGATTACTGACTGAAAAAACAAACTGGACATGCTGAGGTTCAGGCCCAATGTCCTGGATAGGGGGCATATAGGCAACTTTCATATAGTTCACAGCATGCTGCAAAAAGTGAGGAAAAAAGAAAGAAAGAAAAAAGGGAAACTGTCATTTAAAATCTTAAGGTACGTTTTCAGAAGGATGACCTTTTCTTTGGGTATGATCTGTGCCCACAAAATTCCCTTCTGAATCTTTGCACACACATTTCAACTACTGGCACAAATTTGAGTATCTGCACCTCTAACTATGAATTAGCTAGATAGAAATGCAAAGACCCAGATTTGTGGAGGTGCAATTTACAACTGGAAACAGAAAATGGGGGCCTCAGCCTGGATGAGGTATGCCATCTTCCAAACCCTTTTTATACAATGACTTTTAAATAATCACAGTCAAAGTGTAGCTTTTAATACTATATTCACTACAGCATCTGTACATCTCTGAATTCCAGAGATCTCTGAATTTGTCATTAGCAATATTTATTAATTACACATCCTTTGTTTACTCAAATCACAACAAGATACTAAAGCATACTCAAACTATCAGCAAAGTGTCCCATCCAGAAACTGATCTTATGCACCTGACTGAGTAGTTCAGGACTCCAATTAGAAGGCTATAAGGAAAACTGCTTTTGCAACATTAACCATACAGTAAATTGTAATGGCCAGGCAGTTTATAAATGTTAATAAGAATGGGATTTATTGAACTACAGCATAATGAAAAACAGCAACACGGATGATAATTGTGGATGAGACCAATCTGGGAGGGATTGCAAGTGCTTTGGAGGATTGGATCAGAATTCAAAATGATCTGGACAAACTGGAGAAATGGTCTGAAGTAAATAGGATGAAATTCAATAAGGACAAATGCAAAGTACTCCACTTAGGAAGGAACAGTCAATTGCACGCATACAAAATGGGAAATGAATGCCTTGGAAAGAGTACTGCAGAAAGGGATCTGGGGGTCATAGTGGACCACAAGCTAAATATGAGTCAACAGTGTAACACTGTTGCAAAAAAAGCAAACATCATTCTGGGATGTATTAGCAGGAGTGTTGTAAGCAAAACATGAGAAATAACTCTTCCTCTCCTCTCCGTGCTGTTTAGGCTTCAATTGGAGTATTGTGTCCAGTTCTGGGCACCACTTTTCAGGAAAGATTGAATTTTGTCCAATTTGTCCATGAGAAGGCAACAAAAATGATTAACGCTCTAGAAAACATGACCTGTGAGGGAAGATTTTAAAAATTGGGGTTTTTTTAGTCTGGAAAAGAGAAGATTGAGGATGGACATGATAACAGTTTCCAAGTACATAAAAGGTTGTTACAAGGAGGAGGGAGAAAAAATGTTCTTCTTAACCTCTAAGGATGGGACAAGAAGCAATGGGCTTAAATTACAGCAAGGGAGGTTTTAAGTTGGACATTAGGAAAAACTTCCTAACTGTCAGAGTGGTTAAGCACTGGAATAAATTGCCTAGGGTGGTTATGGAATCTCCATCATCGGAAATTTTTAAAAGCAGGTTAGACAAACACCTGCCAGGGATGGTCTAGATAATCTTAGTCTTGCCATGAGTGCAGGGGAATGGACTAGATGACCTCTTGAGGTCCCTTCCAATCCTATGATTCTATTAAATTATTTAAAATTAAAACAAAAATGTGGATGCACAGAACTACTCCAACGGAATTCAGCCAAAGTGAAAGAATCTTAGAGGCGATAAGAAATCAGACTGATAGGGCTTTGCAAAACCCAAACCATGTCCAGGCTGAACCCTTCGCCTGACATTATGCCCAACTCAGGTCAAATATTTGGAGACAAATTCAGCCCTAATACAAGCAAGTGCAACTACTTTTGGTCTCAGTAGGAGCTATGTCTACTTATGCGAAGAGTGCAATCATGGTAGACACTTCTTTAAAAATATGAATTGAGTTAGCTGAATTTTGAATTTGTTAAACTGAGATAGTGATAGTACTGGCTAAGCTTGGATTCCATTTCTAAGCCTCATGACTATCTGAAAGGAAGTAACTTAAGGAAAAATGACAGCACCACTGGAGCCAGTTCTTAAACAGGGTGTGGTTCCAGTATGGAATCACTTAGTAACAAACCTGAGTGAATGATCTCAGTGCTGGAGCAGAAGGATCCTTGACTAGCTTGGGGATGCTGTCCACCATAAACAACTTCCCAGCATCAGAGGGGCTGTACAAAGACACACACACACTATGCGCTGATTAGCAAAACTTCTAATTCAGGAGAAAAAATCATACAATTCAATCTTGTGCTGGAACCCCACCAACCAACCACTAGCTGCATAGAAATAAAATTAATTTACTTTTCTTTTTTCATTATCATAAATGTCTTTATTATGGATTTTAACCTGGGACAGAAAACTGAACAAAGGAATCATGAGCCATGGACTGACCACCAAAAAGTAACACATACTTTACAATGAACAAAGTCCTGGGTTCCACACCAAAGTGTCCCCACAGATTTCAGGCACTTTGATGATTTACACTGGCTGAGAATCTGGCCCTTCACATACCTATCACTTGATATTTGCCTTTTTCTTTAGATAAAAGAAATTCTATGTTACATCAAATTCTTTAAATTTTTCAGAGGCTCATTTGAACCAATTTCTGACAACTCAACTTTCTCGTCTTTTAAAAGTGAGACACAAGAACTTTTCCACCTCCTAAGGACCAATCTCTTGGCACAACAAAAGGCAAAGGCCACTCATTTATTTTTTCAAAATAACTTGTCCCGTGTATTGAAGATAAATCATACAGCAAAAATAATTGATAAAATTGAAAACATGGAAACAGAATTTTCCAATACTGGGACTCTGCCAAACAACGTGCATCAGAATTACAAATCTCTTATTTTAATTTTTATATACACACAAAAAGCCCCTCCAAAAAGGCCATTTATTTGCTTTGGGAGCTTCAGCATGATCCCTACAGGCTATTTAGTTTAACTTCTTACAAACAACTTCTGCCATTTTCTTTGCAAGGCCTTTAAAAATACTTGATCCACTCCAAAGTCATGGTTTTATTAAGATGACTTAAACTCTTCACATTATTACAGTTATTAGAAAGATCTCATTCACACCTTATGGAACAGTTTGGACCCACTTTTTTCGGTCTTGAGTATATCGACTTCATATCATACATGCATATTAAAAGGCCCATCTCCCTCCTGTTATCCTCAACACCTGGCTTCTGAGTTCTCTCCTGCCCACTATAGGCTTTAGCTGCAGTTCTTTTGATTAGCCCGCAGCCTTGTTCAAGGCTATTAACCATGTGCCCACCTGACAGATAATCATACCACTAAGTTACAGATTGACTCTCTGCTGGCCTGGCGCAAACCAGAAAAGTGTTGATCCCCAGCCCGAGTTACACAATGGTAGTAAGAAAAACTCTTTCCTCTTGGTAAATTGGAGAAGGTACTGGTGCTGAACTCACCAAATGGGCCACCAACCATCCAATGGGCCACAGTGAAATACAAGATGAAGTCAAACAAAATAAAAAGCATTGGGTCTGTCTGTTCTCTGCCTCTCTCTTTTAACCACTTGATGTTGCCCCTCACATCCTGTTGCTTTAGTATTTGATCCACATGATTATTAACACACTACGTCCTGGTCCTGCAACTTGCTGCACATAGGCAGGCCCATGCATGCAGGATTGGGAACTTAGTGTGTGCACCCAGGCAACAGCCTTACTTTGCCACCAACACTTCTTCTGCCACTTGGTGCCTGCCCATCTCCTGTGATGAGGAGTGTACATTCACTTTCACATACCCATGAGTAGAAGAGAAAAATGGGGAGGTGGTTACTGTGTAGATGAGTTCTCTCTCTTGTGCTTCCATGTCTATGAAATGGAGATGTTTCTTAGTTAGATGAGCTATCTTGGTTTCCTCGACAGTGAGGTGACGGGTAACCCCAGAAGCTTCTTTTGGAAGCTGATCATCCACTGGAATAATGTGCACTATCACCACCTAGAGTAAAGAATACAGAAAAATATCATAGGGTTGGTAGAATGCTGGAAACACACTAAATGTTCTTAGAATCATGCTTAAAGGAACCCACCAGAGTTAATTTACTTCATATTTAAAATACTTGAACAAATCTTTTAAAATGGAAGTACATTTTTTCATTTAATTTTTCCTCCATCATTCATACAATTGTAATATTGGTTATTCTTCCTTATTATTTGTTTGAGGACTTTACAATCAGAGCTGGTTAAAACTCTGAATTTCTGTTTCGTGGGAGATTTTGATATTTCAAAATTTCTTTTCATTCTCATTTGAAACTAAAAAATTTTTTTTGAAATTTCCTGCATACCAGAAACAGAAGACAAAATATTTCAACCAGTAGTAAGTAGCAGCTGCCCTTAATGATTTTATATATTCTGTTATTTTTATTTTACTTTTAAACTATTACATTGTCATGAAATAATGTAAAAATAATAAAAATAATATAAAAGTAAAAAACTTTTTTAAAAATCCTAACATTTTAAAATTCAGAAATGGAAATTTGGAAATCAGAAACGGAATTCCAAAATGATTTTTTTGTTCTGAAGCAAGAATTCAAAATGGTCATATTTTTCAAAATGTTTCAATTTAGATAAAAGCAACATTTTCCATCAAAAGCACATTTTGAGAAAAAATTCTAACCAGCTCTACTTACAGTTTCACTGTTTTGTTACTCTAGGGTTGTGCAGAAGCACTGGTTGTCAAATATATCTTAAGGATAGGAGGGGACTGTACCTATTTTTTGAAACATCCACACAGAAAAATAACTGATGGACTAATGTATCATATACAACAGAAATATACAGGAGGGCACATTTTAAATTCACAAATCTTAGCAGTGTACCTCTAAAGTCAAGGAAATATTAAATTCAGTCAGCTCAATCCTCAGGAGGTACAAATCTATTGACTTCAGAGTGGCTACTGCCAGTTAGTTCTAGCTGAGGATCAAGCCCTTAGAATGAATTTGGCCTTTCATTTTAACCCCTGATACAATCTCCATTAACACCTTTGAGACCTAACAATATTCTCCTGTCAGACAAAAATTAAAGAAAATAGGGTTGCTGAGTTATAAATGAAGAGAGAATTTGATCTGGAGAATTTTATTATTGGCAATAATGTGCACACAGAAAAGGATGCAGATTGGTTTTCACATCCTAGGCTGTGCTTTTGGGACTGGCAGTTAGAAAGAGGGAAAAATCTCAAGATTTTCAACAATCCAATGTAGGAAGGTATGCTGGTGTCCAGACATTTACTCCACACTCTGCAAGAAATCTTCAAACGTAATACCTGTGGCTCTGAGAGATTGGGAGGGTCATGGCTATCACACAGGACAAACTCAAGGGAATCCTCAAATATTTCTCCTCCTAAGTGATGGTAATAAATTAGTCCATTAAACAGATCTCTCTGAAGGAAGCCAGTGACAGGATACCCTGTTGAATCAAAGAATAAAAGAAAGCACATTTCATAGAACTGTTTATAATTTTAATCACTGGTAAATTTGATCATCTTGATCCTCATAAAGAAGAGACCTGTTATATGGTTTCTCTTCTTTCTCCAGTGCATCCACTGACAGAGATTTAAAATGCCATCTTTATATCAGAAACGTTGATAAAACTTCATAATTGTTCAATATGAAGTAAGAGTATTCCCAGTGATGGCTCTGAAGCCCAGTGGTGAGGGAAAAGGGTGAATTTATACAAATAAAAACTATCTAATTAATTTAGCAAAGGGATTCTCGGTCCAGGTATGGAATAAAAGACACCCCCATCCACCCCACTCTTGATTTAGCACCATCAGTGCCATCCTCTAATTTATAGCTTGGTAGGAATCATTGTAGCAAGAAAGTCCCTTGACCACTCATGTTGCTCTAACCAAGAAAGTACAACAGAAAAATATTCTTCAATTGAGAAAACTCTGGTTTAAATTCTGCTCTCGGTTACACCGACGTAAATCCAGAATAACTCCATTCAACTCAAAGGATTTACACCAAGGTAACTATGAGCACAGTTTGGTCCCCACAAAAGGAAGTTCATCTTCCTGTGGATTTCTTAGATTACCTATAAGGTTCGGCCCTGGTTTCTTCATGATTTCTCCAGCCTGTGGTGGTTTGGTAATATTAAAGAGTATGTAGTCATCACTGGAGTCCATGTCAGAAGCTTGAAGCAAGGAGCCCTGGATCAGAATGGTCTGCCCTTCATACAGTTCAATTACAACATTGCTGATCAGGAAAGGGGGGCTGTCATCTTTAGGCAGGATATTGATTGGAAACTTATGGCGAATACTGTGATGGCCATCAAAGATCCTAAATACCACAAAATCTTTTGTAGAGTCACTGTCATCATGGTGGTAATGAACAACCCCAGCCCTAAGGTCAGAGACCGTGAACATGAATCCTTTTTCTCCTGTCAAAACAATGAAAGACGACATTTCAAAGATGTGTAATTCAGCCTCAGTATGAATTTTATTGGGGGAGGGAAATGCATGTCTGAGTTAGAAAAACTCATTCAAAACCTATCTAAACAGAAAGTATTAACATGGTCCAGCATAGTTACTAAGCTATGTACTTTGCTAACAGTTACACAACTGTGGTGGCAAACACAACTCCCCACAAAGTCAATACCGTCATATAGATCATTTGAAGACATCAGTGTTTGCTATCTACCACTCTTTCTTAAAGCATCACTCACAGTTTATTTTAAGCCCAAAGATTATATGCTCTCTGATTACAGATCAATATTTCATTGTAGGCAAAAAGTAACATCCATTATTAACTATTATTATTTATTTGTACCTAGAGGTCCCAGACAGGGATAGAACCTCCATTGTACTCAGCACTATGTGCTCACACACAACTGTTCATTTAGGTAAAATGCCTTGAGGGTCAAATTCTGACTCTAGAGAGGGGATCTCTTCAAGGGCACAGAGGCTGAATACTCTCCTACTTCAAGGCTATGGAGCACCAGCACAGCCATCCCCAGCTGCAATAGCATTTCCAGACCCTGAAATTCCCTACTGGAGGAGGGTTTCCACCATAGCTGTGGATCCAATGGTTGTCCACACACAATGCCCCACAAAAAACTCCTTGTGTGGTGGCACAGAGAGAGCTGCATACAATACTGCTTTATAGTGCACAATAGGAGCAAAGTTCCCCTGTGGAGCCTCTCTCTCAACATCAGAGGGGTAGCCGTGTTAATCTGGATCTGTAAAAGCATGCATCCAACGAAGTGGGTATTCACCCATGAAAGCTTATGCTCCAATATGTCTGTTAGTCTATAAGGGCCACAGGACTCTGCTGCTCTCTCTCAACAGTTATCCCAGCTGCCATGCCATAGGACCATACCAGTTCCCAGGCTTCAGAAACTTTCTTTGCTCCATAAACAGGTCCTATGATTTGGCACTTAGTATTGCCAAATAATATGACATGGCATACTAAATAGTTGGTAGAAATGTTGACCCTAATTCAATGCCCACTGAGGTTAACAGGAGTCTTTCCATTGAATTCAGTGAGCATTGCCTTTATTAGTAATCCCTATCAAACTAGTTATGCTTAACTGGAATGCTAAACTCCAGGTTTGGATATCTAATCGACTTGTACAAGACAAAAAAAAATAAAAGATATATTGCTGAAAAGTTTATTGAAGGCAAGATTGTGGATTGCCCTGTGTGCCCATGGAATGGAGTTACTAGCATTGCTGGGAGAGCAACTTCTGTGAGCCAGATACATCTGGCTGCACAGGTGTGTGGGAGGGAAAGGACCGGAGTACGGGAAGAGCATTGACTCTACCTCCCAGCATGCCAGTTGGTGCATCTCCAGTGTACAGGGAAATGTAATCTGCTCCAGGTAAAGGGCTGAATCAGAACACCTACTCCCCCGAAGCAAGGAGGGAACCAGGGACCAGACTGTGATTCTGAGTCCCAATTCTCTGTTTGGGTGCTGAGGCAGTACAGCTGCACTTGTCTTACTCATTGCTAATGGTAAATCCACAGCCCAGCCCTGAAATTTATATATTAAAGGGAATTCTGTGAAGTAATTATTTGTAAAACCACAACAACACATATGATGGAAGACTCCAGAGAACAACTTGCTGGAATACAAGATATATCCTTTTGGATAGTTTATGTATTGTCTCTTTCTTTTATTTTCCTTTTTTAATATTTACCTTATTGTCTTCCACATATGTGTTTAGATCTCATTTATATTTTTGCATATCTGAAAATTCAATAACATTTTTAAAAGTTTAATGATTTTTCTTTTATTTCAACCACAGGATGGATTTCTTTTACTTAAACATTTTCTCAAACACAACAGCATTGTGCTAGTGCATAAAAACCAGGAAGTAAAACTGACGATCACAATGAAAATGAAACAGGGCAGTCTCATTTCATTGTCAAGTCTAGTAAAATGTAAAAATGTATCACAAATAGCAACGTAGCATAAATAGAGAAAAATCACTTTGATCTTTAAAATTCTTTAAGTTTTATAATCAAAGCTATTAATAAAAGAAGAAAGGATTTTTAAGGGTATGACTATTATATTGATAATGTTTCTTTTTGCTCCAAAGAAACCACTTTAACAGATTCCTCACTCTGATCATACTCATCCATCGAGCCACACTAATGTAAAAATTGTGTTAACGGAATACAGAATTAGGCCCTATGTTTTTAAAGTAAAAAACTATTCCTCTGCACTTACTGGTATAAGGAATGCTTAAGAATATTGTAATAGTATGCAATAACATTCACTACATGAAAGATTATCACCCTGAAAAGTCAAATTTGGATTTGATTCACTGCAATATTGTAATGGAGTTTAGGTCCAAAATTTGATCTATTTATAAAAGTTTTTATAATCTGCTGGACAATAAGCTCCAGAGTCTAAATAATACCTATATTTACTTAGAAGCTTTCCTCAGTTAGCAAGCTCCACTATTCTTTAGCCACATCTTTAACACATTCGCGGCAAAGGAAAATAATTACATTTGAGCTAGGTCACGTTTCCTCAAATTGAGTGAATAGTTTATTGAGATTTAGTTTATTTCCTTAAATTCACTTCTTTTTAGAGGATTTTTTAAAAATACCCAGTCTTAATACTTCCCTCTACATTATTATTATTCAACAGCAGCAGAAGTAGCCGGACAGCAGAGGGAGCAAAATTGTTAGGTAACAAACAGTAACAGTAACAAAACTGCTCCTAAAATAGCATTAATGGAACTAAAGCCATCATCGAAGGTGCTTTTGATAAATAGGAAAGGAAGAAATCCGTGCAGAGCAGTTCTAGTTTTTGCTCCCTCTATTCAAATGCTGTTAATTGAAACCTTGTATAGAACATAGTTGCAAAATCTTTTAAATCAGACACTGTTCAGTCATTTAGATCTTTGTGCCTATCAGTTAACCATCTACAGAGCTTTTCTGTTTAATGTATTTTTATTATATAACATAACAGAGAGAGAGCGCAAGTGTGTCAGCAAAGGGAATAAACTCAAACAATTGTTTATATATAAAAAAAAAAAAAAAGGTAAAGATTGGGCCTTTCTATCAATCTTTTCCACCAGTGGGGCTCAAACCATATGGGATTTGGATCCAAACTAGTGTAAAAGTAGAATTAATTATATTGTAAAAATAAGAATGGATTAAAGAAATGTTGTATGTACCTTTAAGCAGAAATAAGAAATGTTGAAATACAGGTGCCAGGAAAAGAAACATTAGGCATAAACAAGGGTGCTAATGGCGAAACATTAACAGAAGATCGGTAATAGTTAAGTAAGGAAATAAGATATGCATGGCTAGCCCAGGTAAACTTATCAGATTCTGCTTCCTTTGTTATCTTGCTAAATGCTCCCCCCTTTTATCTGTATAAATAAGATAGTTTGTGTCTTGTATTGTGCTTACATTATCTGGGTGTATTAGCAGAGCGCTGTGCTAATAAAACAGAGTGGTCTGACAAACTGTGAGTCCTGAGTCTAACTTTGACGCTAGCCATGGTTTTGCTTTTGCTATTTTGGAAAAATAAAAACACCTCCAGTTTTGCTCTTCTCTACAAACAGCATAGAGCAGTATAACAACATATTGGCCCTTACTGTCCTCCCAGAGATATTGGTTTTACACTGGTGTAACTCCATAGACTTCAGTGGTCTTTAGACATCTCACTCCCAAAGATTTCGGTGAGAGGTAGGGACCTAATTACCTTGATGTATTCTACCTTTATTGGATCAAGTACAATACTTTGTTTCCAATCGCTAGAGAGGAAATGGCAATTTACCTCTTACAGTGAGACGTCCATGCTGTAAGCCGTCAACTGTGACCAAGCGAACACCTCTGATGTTGTCATTGTCCACTATTTGAAACTGTTGCCACGTGATTGGTCGGGACTGCCCTTCCAGGAGATCGAGGCCTGCAAAGAACAGAGACTAGGTTCAGCAAACCGTGTGTTTATAACTGGATGACATTCAAGGCTATCAAGTGTATCTATTGTAGTGCTTTGTGCAAATGGTCAGGAGAAAGAACAAATTAAATTCCATCAACATAATTGCTTCAAATAGGCATTTCAAAAATAACCTAAAGCCCTACTAGCAGCTTTCATTCCAGGCACCTTTACTTTAATCAATGCCCCTCAGATCTCTGTTACAGAGGAGTAAAACAGTTTGGTTCCCAGCTATCTAACAAACCAACTTCCTGCCTATGTACTTTCCTGACAGTAAATCAGCTAAGGTGTTCCTGTTGAGAGCTCATAGACTTGAATGTCCAGGAGATGGGAGGCTGGAGTTAGTGGAGTGCCTTTGGTTCTGGTATTCACTTCCTTTGTCAATGCACTAGAGCTCAAAGTTGGTTGACCTTCAAGGCACAGTGCATGGCCCAACTTTTTACTTAAGCAGGTTGGGTTAGATACATGGATACTTTTGTCTAAGGGTAGGCTGAGGACTGTTCTTCTCAATACACCCTTCTATCGTGACAGCACTGCTGCTACGGTCATCTTTGGTGTTAGAGATGGGTTGGCCACTGATGCAGTCTATCTCAGAGATCAAACTCACTGCTTGATTTCAAAGGAATAGCACTGATGTGAATTTGGTCCATGATGTGTTTTCAGATTACGTTCTTAACAGTAGCATAAATGTACTATAACAGTAGCATACATATTGCAACTAATGCATATTTATAAATATTAACATAAATTAATATATTAATATTGCCAAAACAGCAGATAAGGCTAGAAAAGTCACAGAACTCTCTGACACCACTTTTAACTCCCTCTCCAACAGAATCCATTGGCCTGATTTAAGACACAGATCATCCCCCAAAATAAGGCGGGTTCGCATACAAGGCAGTAGAGCTCTGACATGCTGCTCTGAGCAGTGTGTTAAGGGTGCCAGGCCAGGCCGGGGCCGAGGGGTTCAGTAAGGTGCAGAAGGTCTTGGGGGCAATCAGGGCTACCCCCCCAGGGTCTGGGGGGCAGGAGCTGTGGAAGGGCATTTTCGGGGGCCCCGCAGTCCCAGAGTGGCCATGGGGATTAGTGGGGGGCTGGGAGCAGCCCGCTCTGCTTCCCTCATCCTGGCCCCAGCCGTGTCGCCCGGTGGGGTGGGGGCTTGAGGGAAGGGATCCCCCTGCACTCACCAGCAGTGGCGGAAGCAGAGCAGCCTGGCCCCAGCACACTCCACTCCGCCAGCTCCCAACCACAGCGCTCTGCTTCCCGCCGTAGGTGAGTATGGGAGGGTGGCCTTTCCCCAATCTCCCCACACTCACCTGTGGTGGGAAGCAGAGTGACACGGCCCCAGCGTGCTATGCTTTCCTTGCCTAAGCCCCAGCCATGTCGCTGGGGGGTGGCTGGGGAAAGGTCCTGCACTCACCTGCGGCAGGAAGTGGAGCACCACGGCTGGGAGCGGGTGGAGTGGAGCGAGCTGGGGCTGGGCTGCTCCACTTCCTGCCGCTGCCGGTGACTGCCTGTCAGGGAGCGGGGGGGGGGGCACAGGGGTCAGAGCAGTCAGGGGACAGGGGGGTTGGGTGTCTCTGAAGGGGGCGGTCAGGGAACAAGGAATGGGTGGGGCTAAAGCAAGTTTGATATATCGTGGTCTCACCTATAACTTGGTGAGATCTTTTGTCTCCCAAGGACTGCATTATATAGGGGTAGAGGTGTATCTCCTGGGTTAGCTAAACCCACACTCATAGATTTTAAGGTAAAAAGGGGCCATTATGATCATCTAGTTTGACTTACTGCATAACACAGATCATAGCATTTTTCCAAGTGATTTCTACAGCAAGTTGTCATAAATAGATAGCTAAGGGTTAATGTTTCTTTTACCTGCAAAGGGAACCAAACACCTGACCAGAGGACCAATCAGGAAACCGGATTTTTAAAAGAAAGGGAGGGAACCTCAGGAGGGGTTTGGCTTGAGTGTCCTTGTCGTATTGGTTTTTCGGTATGAGAACAACTTTCTTTCTATCTCAATTCTTCTTATCTACCCTTACTACAGTTGTAAGTACAAAGGTAGCACAGCAATAGGCTGTTATCTGGCTTCGTTTGGGTATTGATACATGTGTTAGCTGTGCTGGATTGGTTTAACTTGCTATTTTGTTTGAATCAGACTGCGTTATTCCTAATTCTTATAAGTCAATTGCCCTGTATGAGCCTTTTTATGCAGAGTTGATTACTATGTAATGTCTGTCATTTTATATAATTTTTATCTTTTAGACTTGCTTGAGTTTTTTCTCTAGTACAGCTACGGAAGACAAACAAGGGGGGCGGAAATCTCTTTGTGTTAGCTTGACTAGTTTGAATGCATAGCTCAGGGGGAGGTAGATTTGCTCCCGCTCTGTTTGTATTCAAGTGAGGATAGTACTCGCAGTCTAGGCTAAACCAGGGAAGGGGGGAAGCTGGGCATGAGTAGAGGAGACCAGGGGCGCTCCTGGTCTTGTCGGGTCCCCAGGGATAGGTTGGGGCGACTTGGGGGTTGATCAGGAGCCATAATCTATTGTGGCAGCGGATCAGATTCCATAGCTCGGTAGTAGCTTGGAGTTCATGTTAGCTTTCTCAGTTATGAACGCTAAGGTCAGATCTGAAGTTAGGAAGCTATTAGATGGTGCAGGCAGCGGTGTTGAAGTAAAATCAGAACCAGTAAAGAATATGTAGTTTTCTTTCTTCCCTGCTAGGGGAGGAGAGAAAGGGTTGGGTTTTACGATAGTCAGAGAAAAAAAATTTTCTGCCTGCTCTTGGCAGCTTGCATTTTTTAGCAAAGAGTCATTAAGGAACCATTAGGGGACTTCGGTCTATTGTGAAGCAATAGATTCCAATTGGGGTCAAGTATCCCAGGCCAGCTACACACAGCAGTTAATAAAGTGGCTTTTTTTTGTTAAATTGCATATCAAAGAGCAGCCAGAGGAAAAATGAGTTGCTAGGCAGAATACAGGAGACCACAGAGAGCAGCGAATTCAGATAACAACACCAGAGGGCACCCACCAGACACAGAAACCATGAGTTCAAGGAAGACACACTCCAAGACAGCGAGCTAAGCGGAACTGTTGGAAAAAAACTCAAGACCTAGAAAATAAAACAAAGAAGAACAAATAATAACAGGCAGTCATAAAAAGAGACCCAAGAGCAAGGATTGGCTACAGCCAAAGAAAACAACAGGAGAAGATGGCAGCCCCAGAAACAGATAGAACTTCCAGAGGGAGATAACACACCAAGAAAGTGAGAGAGGGAACAAACAGCGAAGCGGATGAACTGGATTAGAACGACTAACATCAGACGAGCCCATCCTAACCCCTAGCGCCACTTGTTGTTCAACCGCACAAGAATGTCCCAACTACAAGGAGGTGATGACACCTGAGACCTTCTTAGAAAATTTTGAAATTGGCCTGTTTGTGGCTTACAAGATCCCTGAAGTCCAGCTACGTTGCTAGAAGCTGAGGGTCACACCTCTGTGGACCCTTTACCCAGACGTGGCGGCTGAAATGCAGGCGCACCAAATGAACGCATTTCTAAACTTTTTCAGCCAAGCGCCAGATCAGAATGGGATAAACGGATCACGGTCCATCGTCGGCTGGTCAGAACCATAAGTGGAAACCAGATGCGGTCATCCAACACGACTACTACGTTGGGAAGCATGAGACGCCTGGCATAGCGAGGAACAGGTTAACCTTTACAAGGAACTGCAGCCACTCTCAAATGGAGAGTTCTTGGATGGGTGTTCCTGAGACATAACATGGATACATTCCATAGATGGAAAACCAAACACTCTCACCTAGGCTGGGCGAGATATGGGCCAAAGGATGGAAGTGGCAGCAAGCAAGAAAGTACTGTAAGGGAGTTTGAAAACCCCAGGGGCACACGACAATAAACCCTACAACCGAGGAAACCCAAAACCCCACCTACAACCCATGAAGCCACATGACACCCTATCCTTCCACTCACCAGTCTTTCAGTAACTTACCTAACCTAGTGACCCGTTATCTGAGAAGATGCTATAAGTGTTCATGAAATGGACACATAAAGCCCAATTCCCAACAGGCCAACTGCCCGAACAACCCCACCCGGTACAAGTCATTACGACCCCATCACCCTAAATTCCCTGGCCCAGAATACCTCTCAAATCCCTTGGAGCGAGGGAAAATTGAGAGTGGGGCGAAAGAGGTACCGCGTGGAGACAACGGGAGACAAGTGTCAGCTATCCACCAATCTTTGTCGATCCCAAACTTATTCAACCCAACGGCCAATGGTGACCATTTACCCCTTTCATGTCACATAGCTGTGGACTTGGCTCTGCTGAACTGCTGTCCAGTTACAAAGGCTAGTCAGGAATGTGGCTTTTGCAGTCTATGACAATTTTCACCCATGCTACTGGTGGGACGACTTGGCCAACCAGGCTGACTGGGAAAAGTGGGAATGTTTATCCCCAGCCAACAACAGGCAAGCTTCGCAGACCCATTCCTGTTCCTGAGCCATCCTCAGGGAAACCCGTCTGTGTTACCAGATACCCAGACTGACGGTGTGGACGGATCCCATGCCACGGCTGACACAGCCACAGCAACCTCCAGCCAGGCCGGAACTGGAACAGCAACCCATTCACAGCACCAGCAGTGGCAACCCATCTTCCCCCAATGCGGAAGGGATCCAATGAGCTCTGAATGGCAGAGCAACAGACAACCATACCTCAAAGAGGACCTTTATGCCAGAGCCTGACATACCACCATGTGCCACCTGCAGAGACGGATTCACCTGCAACTTTGAAACACCCCAGCACCCTATAATCACTTCAGAGGACCAAGCCCGATCCTACAGGTCTGAGAAGAACTGGTGTCCCGCTCAGGGAACAGTTTCCCGGGACTGAGCAGGAGCAGATGACAACCTTCAGAAAGCTTGACTTACTGCATAACACAGATTCATAGATTTTTCTCCAAGTGATTCTACAACTCAAGTTCTGTAACTTCTTTAAGATATTACTTTAAACAGCAGGAGAGTATAGGCTGTGCAGTATTAATATAAAAGGCAGAGGGAATTTGTGGGAAAATAAAATAGAAGCAAGCAGGGCGGCTCTAGCGAATTTTGCAGCGCGAGCGAGCGTCCAGGTTGGCCTTCTGGGTTGCCTGTTGGAGGGCTCGCTGGTCCCACGCTCGCGTCCTGCGGGAGTCTCCGGAAGCTACATGGCCAGCGACCTTCCACAGGCAAGCTGCCGAGGGCAGCCCGCCGCGGCGCCTCGCGGCGCCGGCAGAGCGCCCTTACGCTTGCCGCCCCAGCATGCATTTTGCTTGCTAGCGGCTGAGCTCACCCTGGAGCAAGTTTTGGTGGTGAAAGAGTGACGCAAAGAGGGTGAAAATGTCGATGTGAGTGTCTTAAGCACAGAATATATTCATTTTCTCATATCCCCAATTTCTGCTTCTGTTACTTCATTTTCATTTCTGCTTCATTTCTGACATTTATGTTCTTAGCTTCTTGATCTGGCGTCATCTACCAAAAACCGAAGGAGAAGAAACAAACATTCAAACACACCCCACCACCCCAAACTTTTAGCTCGGTCAGACTGCGGATTCCCCCCCCCCCCCCCCAGCCCCCCCCCCCCCCCCCCCTACCCCCACCCCCCCCCCCCCCACCCCACCCACCCACCAGCCAATCCCCCCCCCCCCCCTCCCCCGCCGCTGCGCCGCGCGCACCCGCGCCGCCCACCCCACCCCCCCCCACCCCCCCACCCCCGCGCCGCCGGCGACCCCCCCCACCACCCCCCCCTCCCCAACCCCCCCCCCACCACAGCCCCCCCCCACCCCCCCCCCCCCCCCTCCACACCACCCCTCCCCCCCACCCCCCCCCCCCCCCCCCTCCAACCCCCACCCCCATGAAATACCACCACCCCCCCCCCTCCCCCCCCCCCCCACCCCCCCCCCCCCCAGCCCCCCCCCCCCCCCCCAGCCACCTCCCCCCCCCCCCCCCCCATCCACCCCCCTACCCTCCCCCCCCCCCCCACCCCCCCCCACCCCCCCCCATACCCACCCCCCCCCTCAACCCCCCCCTCACCTCATCACCACCCCCCCCCAAACTTCCAGCCTCGACCGCCAGAGATCCCCCATACCTGAACTTTGTACCTTCAACCCTTCTGCATCAACATACATTCAAGTAGCTAGAATTCACTCGTGAAATTCAATCTAACCTGCTCATTCCACTAGAACCGAAGTGAGCATTTTAATCATGTTTTCTGATGGAGATATGCACAGTGTTCTGTGGGAACTCCTTTCAAATTAGAGTCATGAACCTCTAACTCCACTGTTGTATAGAAAAGGACCATACCTTTGTTGATAAAAAAATCAGATGAAAATATCTTTGGCGTGACGAAAGTAATATGCAGCATGCAGATAATGCAAATTCTTGGCTTCAGAAGCTTTCAGATGGATTGGTATATGAAACCAACGAACAAATCTAAAGTATTCTGTATGTTATTTAGAATCCCCTAGTATTCTGTACCAGCTTATAGCTCCGTCTTCCGTCGTTGCTTGATGCTTTCAGTTAAGCAGGGAAATAACGATTAATATGAGTTGTAGTCATTCTATCATAATATGAGACAGGAAAGATACACATTTTAATTTTCACTAGGGGTACTATCTACAGAGATCTGCACATAATAAACTTGAGTTACATTTCCTTGCTCAGCTTCTCCTGTATTAAGTCTTCAGATCATCAATATGTAGAATAAAATGTGAAGAAATAAGTACAAGTTGTACAAAAACTAAGAATATGTTTTAAAGACAGTAAACGCACCTGGTCCTGGATTGTGAAGGTGAGCCCATTAGGCAGATTTTTTCTTCTGTTTCCTCAGACAGCTTGCTCATTACTACTTGAATTGCTGCTGAGAGTCCACAGATCCTGGTGAACTAAAACATGGATGCTGCTCCTTTTCAGTCTCTCGACTCGGACGCTCAATGCACGAGTTGCATCAACCTTTACCTGAGCTAGCACCTTGTCACTCATATTTTCCGTCGCCTATTCCTTCTTCTATCCATTGCCTCTGCTCTCTGCAGCTCGCTCCCATCCTCTTCGTTATATCTGTGCCACGTGTTAGATGAGCCCTTTCACGATCTCCTGTCCACCAACCATCTCCCGTGAAGTCTTTCTTTCTGGGATGCGAATCAACTCTCTTTTGAAATACATAATTTTTGTCTGATCTTGGTCTGCGTGCTCCCGATTTTGATTTAAATGCTTGTAATTGTAACACTAGTAACCGCTGCAAATATTTATATCAAAATTAAAATATCAAGGGAGCTTCATACAAAAATAACGTAACCCCCAATGGCACAGACCTGACATGAGAACACAGCTAAATACGTGGGACACCGGGTTATGTTGGCAGCGTTGGAAAAGATGAGCATTTTGCATTTGCGTTTAGATGTAAATATTATCTGTAATCTTAGTTCACAACTTTGGCATTTCTGATGTCAACAGATTGAGGGCAGGTCAATGTTTTTAAAAGCAAGCAGTAGTGCAGCTGAACCTCTCCAGCACTTCGAGTAGAGCGTTATCTACACCGACGAAAGAGCTTCTCTCCCATGAGCACAGTTAATTGACTTCAGTGACACGGCAGTAGCTAAGTTAAACAGAGAGAAAGCCCTCCGTGTGACGAGCATTGTCTATATTCAGGGATTATCAGGTACAAACTGGTTGTCAGGGGTGTGGATTTTTCCACCCAAGCAATGTAGTGTATACGCGATTTTAAAGGTGTAATGTAGACCTGCCTTTTAATAGGTAGTAAACAGCAAAAGAACAGCTGATTTGTGTTAGTTGAGGTAAACGGATGGTTCAGAATTAGTCGACCTAAATGAAGTACAGCTGGGCAGTATACTTAGCAGACACGTACATTAGATTCAAAAGAAATAATAATATATATAGGCTTGATTCTGATCTCACTTACACCAGCAAGAAACTTGCGTAATCCCACATGAAGTCGGTGGAGTTAACAGATGTAAAAACAGATGCATGAGTGGATCGGAAGCCTATTATCTGTAATTTACAAGAATTGCTGCTAGGTGCTAAGGTGAATGCAGTAAATAATGACTTCAGAATACGAGAATGTGCTCTTGTAGAACCAGAGGAAGAATGTATGAAATGTATGAAAGGAATCAGACTCAACAAATGATGGGCCGTTGATGAGAGAGATAGGATCCTTAGTAGAACATTTTGTCAGTCAAGGTTGAGCTCGTACAGTAGACTGAGCGGATATTTAGGGATCTCCGGTAGCCACCAGGGTCACAGGATTCTCTTTCATCGGGAGTCCCAGCAGTATACACAGCAGACTTCAAAAACAATTATAAAATATATCTTCATATTTTAGTGAAGTAGTTTCATATCAATAGAAAATTCATTTTGCTCATGTGCAGAGGGTAGCCGTGTTGTCTGAATCTGTAAAGCAGCAGAGACATCTGGGCACCTTTGACATTCATCTGACGAAGTGGTATATTCACCACGAAGCTCAATCCGATCAAAACGTCTGTTAGTCTATAAGGTGCCACAGGATTCTCTGCTGATTTTGCTCATAGATACCTATACAAATGAACAACATCTATTTACAACTTACTGAATGTAGAGGGGGAAAAATAAGAGGCTCTGTATGTCCCATTGGTTACCTCAATTCCTCCTTTCTGTTATGGACTGTGTTTGGAGCTGATATGCTATAAGCATCTCACTGAGATCTTTTCACGTGAAGGAGGTGATAGGCTCTCATGTTCTAACCGATGAGTGATGTAGCCTTGTGGGGTGGCTTGGTAATGTTGAACACTAGCACGGATTTGGGTGTTTCACTGTCTTCAGCATCCACCCGTTGTTGTTGTCATGGGTTCAAAATAAACTTGATCCACCTCCAGGATTGACATAGCCCTGAAGCAGCTACTGCGGATTTGGTTGGGAATGGGACCTTGATTTCGACAGGGAGCCATGCATGCTCTGTCTATGAAAGGAAAAAGAGTCAGGCAACAATTGTTCAAGTTTTATATGAACTATCAATACATTAGAAGCAAGAGGAAGACGAAGACGAGGTAGGGCGCTACTGCTCAGTGAGAGGAGAACGCTAACAGAAACTTCGAAATGGCAGAAATGCTAATGACTTCTTTGTTTCGTTCTTCACCAAGCAGTCTGAAGAGTCTAACATAGTGATGCTTATGGAAGGTGTTAGGTTTAGAAGATAAAATAAAAAAAAGAACAAGTTAAAAATCACTTAGAAAAGTTGATGCCTGCAAGTCACCAGGCCTTGATGAAAAGAGCATCTACGAATACTCAAGGAGCTCAATAGAGACCGCTATGCCTCAGCCACTTATCTTGGAAAATCATGGAAGCAGGAAGATGATCTCCGAAGACTGGAAAGGCAAAATATAGTGCCCATATTATAAAAAGGAAATGGAAAAACAACCCAGGAACACAGACAGTTAGTTTTAAACATACTATGCACGGAAGATAATGGAGCAATATAAGGAATCATCTCTGAAACACTTGGAGAGGTGGTAAGGTTGAGGGATAGGCCAGCATGGATTTGTAAAGACACAAATCGTGTACAAACCAATCTGATAAGCTTTCTGTGTGATAGGATGAGCGAGCGGCTTGGATAGTGGAGAGAGCGGTGGATGTGGTATAATCTAACTTAGTAACGCATTTGATACGGTGCTCGCATGATATTCTTATCAATAAATAGGCAACCATACCACTCTAGATGGGGTACAGAATAAGTGATGGCATAATGTGCTGGATATCTGTACTCAGAAAGTATTATTAATGGTTCCCAATCCTGACTGGAAAGCGTATACACAAGTGGGTCTCCCATAGGGCTGTTTTGGGACCGGCTCTGTTCAATTAATCTCACAACTGACTTACGGATGTCTGGCATAGAAACAGTACGCTTATCATAGTTTGCAGATGATACAAACGTGGAGGGATTGGCTAACTGCTTGGAGGACCGGGTTCATAATTCAAATGATCTGGACAAATTGAGAAATGGTCTGAGGTAAACGAGATAGAAGTTTAATAAGACAAAATGCAAGAGCTGCTCCATTCGAAGGAACAATTCAGTTGACAGCATACAGAATGGGAGGAGGAGCTAGTCGTAGGAAGGAGTATGGCGGAAAGAGATCTAGGGGTATAGTGGACCAAGCTAAAGTCTGAGTAACAGTTGTGAATGCTGTTTGCAAAAAAGAAATGTGATCTAGAGATGCATGTAACGATGTTGTTGGAACAGACTCGGAGAAGTTCATTTTGCCGCTCTACTCGTGCCACTGTTAAGCGCTCAACTGGAGTTGTGTCCATTCGGGCACGCATTTCAAGAAAGATGTGGAGAAAGTGGTAGGGGGTCCAAGAAGAGCAACAAGAATGATTAAGAGCTCTTGAGAACATGACCTATG
>NC_133774.1:109647186-109650903 GCF_003597395.2 Chelonoidis abingdonii | reverse complement strand
ATCACTTCCAGAGGGACCAAGCCCGAGTCCACAGTCTGAGGAAGAACTGGTGTCCCCAGCCTCAAGGGAACAGTTCCAGACTGAGCAGGAAGCAGATGACAACCTTCAGAAAGCTTGACTTACTGCATAACACAGATCATAGCATTTTTCCAAGTGATTTCTACAACAAGTCTGTAACTTCTTTAGAATTGACCTTTAAACAGCAGGAGAGCATAGGCTGTGCAGATTAATATACAAAGAGCAGAGGGAATTATGTGGGAAATAAAATAGGAAGCAAGCAGGGGCGGCTCTAGGAATTTTGCAGCCCCAAGCACGTCAGGCAGTCTGCCTTCGGTGGCTTGCCTGTGGAGGGTCCGCTGGTCCCACGGCTTCGACGTGCCTGCGGGAGGTCCTCCGAAGCCATGGGACCAGCAGACCTTCCACAGGCAAGCTGCCGAGGGCAGCCCGCCTGCCGCCCTCGCGGCGCCGGCAGAGCGCCCCTTACGGCTTGCCGCCCCAAGCATGCACTTGGCGTGCTAGGGCCTGGAGCCACCCCTGGAAGCAAGGTATTTTTTTAAAGAGTGACAGAAAGTAAAATGTCATTACTGTTTTCTATTAAGACACAGAATATATTCATTTTCTCATATCCCCATTTCCTGCTTCTGTTACTCTGCATTTTCATTCTGCTTCATTCTGACATTTGTTCTAGCTTCTATGACTGGGTCATACCAAAACAGGGAAGGAGAAAGAAACAAACAAATACAAACACACCCACAACCCCAAACTTTTAGCTGGTCAGACTGCGGATCCATACCTGAACTTTGTACCTTCAACCCATTTCTGCATCAACATACATTCAGTAGCAGAATTCACTCAGTGAAATTCAATCTCACCTGTATTCCATGAAACCCGAGGAGCATTTGTATCTGTTGTTCTGATGGAGATATGCACAGTGATTGGTGAACTCCTTTCAAAGTAGAAGTCATGAACCTCTAACTCCACCTGTTGTATAAAAAGACATACCTTTGTTGAAAAAACAGATTGAAATATCTTTGTCGGTACAAAGTATATGCAGCATGCAGATAACTGAAATATTAGGCTTTCTAAACTTCAAGGGATTCGGATAATATGACAACCAAACGAACAAATCTAAAGTAGTTCTGTATGTTATTAGAATCCCTAGTGTTCTGTACCAGCTTATAGCTCCGTTTTCCTGTGTTGTGATCTTTACAGTTAATGTAGGGAAAATAAGATTAAATATAGTTGTACATTTATATAAATGAACAGGAAAGATACACATTTTAATTTTCACTAGGGTGGACTATACTCACACAGAGATCTTGCAACAATAAAAAAGCTTTGGGGTACATTTCCTTGCTCAGCTTCTCCTTTTTAAGTCTATCAGACTCAATATGGTAAATAAAAATGTGAAGAAAATTAAGTACAAGTTGTACAAAAACTAAAAATATGTTTTTTAAAACATAAACACTTCCCAGGGATTGTTGAAGGTGAGCCCATTAGGCAGATTTTTTCTTATAGTTTCCTCAGACAGCTGCTATTACTACTTGAATTGCTGTGAGAGTCCCAAGATCCTGGTGAACTAAAACAGATGTGCCCTGTCAGTCTACTGGGATCAGGCTCAGGCACCACAATATTTTACTGCATAGACCTTGTCACTCTATTTCTCTGCCTATTCCTTCTTCATCCATTTGCCTTGCCTCTGACTTCCCATCTCTTCGTATATCTTGCCACTGTTAGATTGAGCCCCTTTCCGCATCTCCTGCCACCTGCAACCATCTCCCTGGAGTCTTTCTCTCATCAAACTGCTTTTGAAAATACATAATTTCTGTCCTACCTCACCTCTTCTTTCTCCTTTCCACAGTGTATTATTATTAAATGCTGTAACACTTAACGCTGCAAAATATTTATATCAAGAATAAAATATCAAGGAAGACTTCATACAAAAATAAGTAAAACCCAATGGCACAGACCTGACATGAGGAACACAGCTAAACACGGTTATGGGCAGCGTTGGAAAAGATGAGCATTTCATTTCTTTAGGATGTAAAATATTTCTGTAATCTTAGTCTCACAACTTGGCATTTCTGATGTCAACAGATTGAGGGCAGGTCAATGTTTTAAAAGCAGCAGTAGTGCAGCTGAACCTCTCCAGCACTTCAGTGAAGACGTTACTACACCGACGAAAGAGCTTCTCCCATGAGCACAGTTAATTGACTTCAGTGACAGGCAGTAGCTAAGTAAACAGGAGAAGCCCTCCTGTTGACAGAGCATTGTCTATGTCAGGGATTAGGTCAGTACAACTGGGTTGCTCAGGGGTGTGGATTTTTCACACCCCCAAGCAATGTAGTTATACCGATGTAAATGTGTAGTGTAGACCTGGCCTTAATAGGTAGTAAACAGCAAAAGAACAGCTGATTTGTGTTAGATTGAGGTAAACGGATGGGTCAGAATTAGTGACACACCTAATAATGAAGTACAGCTGGGCAGTATACTTAGCAGACCGTACCATTAGATTCAAAAGAAATAATAAAATATATATAGGGCTTGATTCTGATCTCACTTACACCAGCAAGAAACTTGAGTAACTCCAATGAAGTCGGTGGAGTTAACAGATGTAAAACACGTCAATGAGATTGGAATCAAGCCTATTATCTGTATATTATACAAAGAATTTGCTGCTAGGTTGCTAAGGTGAATGCAGTAAATAATGACCTCAGTAGATACAGAGAATGTGACTCTTGTAGAACCAGAGGAAGAATGTATGAAAATGTATGAAAGGAAGTCAGTACTCAACAAATGATGGGCAGTGATGTAGAGAGATAAGATCCCTTAAGTGAAACATTTTGGTCAGTCAAGGTTGAGCTCTACAGTAGACTGAGGGGATATTTTAGGGGATCTACGGTAGCTCACCAGGGTCACAGGATTCTCTTTCATGGGAGTCCCAGCAGTAATACCAGCAGATTTCAAAGAAAAATGTAATTAAAATATATCTCATATTTTAGTGAAGTATGTTTCATATCAATAGAAAGATTCATTTTGCTCATAGTAGCAGAGGGGTAGCCGTGTTAGTCTGAATCTGTAAAAGCAGCAGAGAATCCTGTGGCACCTTTGACATTCATCTGACGAAGTGGGTATTCACCCACGAAAGCTCATGATCCAAAACGTCTGTTAGTCTATAAGGTGCCACAGGATTCTCTGCTGATTTTGCTCATAGATACCTATTACAAATGAACACATCTATTTACAACTTACTGAATGCTAGAGGGGGAAAAATAAGAGGCTCTGTATGTCCCATTGTTACCTCATAATTCCTCCTTTCTGTATGGCTGTTGTTTGGAGGCTGATATGCTATAAGCATCTCACTGAGATCTTTCCACGTGAAGGAGGTGATAGGCTTCGTATGGTCTAACAGATGAGTGATGTAGCCTTGTGGGGGTGGCTTGGTAATGTTGAACACTAGCAGGGATTTGGGTGTTTCACTGTCTTCAGCATCCACCGTTGTTGTTGTCATGGGGCTCAAAATAAACTGATCCACCTCCAGGATGAACATAGCCATGAAGGCAGCTCTGGGGATTTGGTTGGGAATGGCACCTTTGATTCGGACAGGGAGCCATGCATGCTCTGTCTATGAAAGGAAAAAGAGTCAGGGCAAAATATAGTTCAAGATTTTATATGAACTATCAATACATTAGAAGCAAGAGGAAGACGAAGGACAGG
>NC_133774.1:109580501-109645553 GCF_003597395.2 Chelonoidis abingdonii | reverse complement strand
CTCCATCTCTGGAGATATTTAAGAGTAGGTTAGATAAATGTCTATCAGGGATGATCTAGACAGTATTTGGTCCTGCCATGAGGGCAGGGGACTGGACTCGATGACCTCTCGAGGTCCCTTCCAGTCCTAGAGTCTATGAATCTATGAAACTATGAGTACTCCAATGGTATTTAAGCATACTGTATGCGTAAGGTTAAGTGTGTGTTTATTTCCTTTGTTGAACTGAGTCCTAAAGAACTAATCCACTGGTTTTCAACCTTTTTTATGCTGGGTTCCCCCTGCTATTTTATGGAAAGGGCAGGATAATCATGACCCCCACACTGAGAACCTACGAACTATTAAGGAGCTATTTTGTCCCCACCTCCTGTAGCTGAAAATCATGCCAAGATTGGAGGAAGAGTTAAAAGGAAGGAAACTCCACTCAGATGGTGGGAACCTTGGGAAGGTAACAGGCTGTTGAGCTCCCCTGTTCCCAGAGAGGTCTGCCAGCCAAAAGTGCCTCTGCTCTTGCAGAAAGGAGGACATAGATCCCTTGGGATAAGAAGTGGAAAGAGACTGACACTTATATTGGAGACCCAGTGGACTCTGGGGAAGACTATGATATTTCCAAGACCCTCTGAAGTGAGAGAGGCCGATATCCTCACTGAAGCTGCCTACAGGTTTCTTGCTTTTCCTTTCAGTTTTTATTTAACTTTGTTTGCTGACTGTAGATGGTTTTGTTTGTTTCACCTGCGATCCTGAAAGGGGAAGAAACATCCAGAAGGCCTTGGCTGGAGGGTTGAGCACTGGCCCCTCTAAACTGACATGCCCCACAACTCCTGCAGGGGTGTGGGCAATTAGAGCCACTCACCTGTGCTCCCCATCTAGCTCCGGAAAGGGATGCTCTGCCCAGGACAGATTCATGACAGTATCTCATAGTGGTTATGCTGACATTAATTAATGCTCACTGCCCTACTGTGATGTAGGTAAGTGGTATTATTTGCAGTGTACAAATGGGGACACTGAGTCACAAAGATGCTAAAGATGAATTATAATTTGGGGTGATTCTGGTTTTGGTTGCTCAACTTGAGATTCCAAGGGCCAGATTTTCACAGGTGCTGAGCAACTTCATCTGAAGTTGTGGGTCTCAGTGCCCCTGCAGATCAGTTCTCCAGTATCTTAAGCTGATCTTCCAAAATTACTGTCTACTTTTGAAAAACTGGTCTGAAGTGATTTGGTCAGGAAGGTCATACTAATAGCAGGGCTAAGAATAGAAGCCCTGACCTTAACTCTTGTACTTTAACCACTACACAGACTCTCACTATGAGGTTATTACGCAAAGTAATTCAGTTATTGATAATGATCGTGATGTCATACATAATCATTTTTTCTATTCCTCACCATCCAACTCCTTCCCTCTCCCCCCACCCCCCAGCCATTAATTTGGCCTGTTGTCTACTCACACAAATAAAATCATGAACACGACAGAATACCAGAAACTACACAACTGTATAAAACTCTACCTTGTGCAGAGTTTTGCTTCTGCTGTCTGTGAGGTCCAGCCTGATAGGAATATAATCAATGTCGGGTGAAGGAGGGTCAAGATGCTGATATCTAATTCCCATCAGCAAAAATTCCTCACAGCTCATTTTGGTGTTCTGAATCATCTTCAGTTCTGGAACACAGTTCCCACTCCTGCACTTTTGGCTTGTTCTGTGCTCTATAATCCAATAGAAGCTGTAGTAAAATATTTGTTTAAACAATAATCATGATAAACTGTACAGGAAAGCTCAATGTAGCTCAGCTAAAAGTGCCAAAAAAGGGCAATGTGACATAGCATAGGACTCCTTTCCCTCCTCTCTCTCCCTAAACAAATGTGTTGTGTTGACTGACATTTTCCAGCTCCAACTTCACTTTCTTTGTTGTGTTTCTTATCAAGTTAGCCTTTCATTCTGCCTCAGATATTAATCCAACAATACTATGCCCAAAGCCTAGAAGCTTTATTGTAGATCTTCAGACAAAGACATAGCCAATCCTGGAGGACTGAGTGCCCTTAACTTCCATTTTATCCCTAATATCCTTCTGCTCTCTGTGACTCTTAGTTGCATCACCACATCCATTTTAAGTAACAGATCTTAGCAATGCATATGAAGAAAACTATTGTGGCAGACATTCTGTCTATTCTCTTTGTAAATGTTGTTAATACAAACAATTAAAGCATATCATACTGGATCTAGGGAAGAAGCTATGAAGTTGATCTCCACGAGGCTCTTCTTGCTGAGGTTCTCCAATGACAAGTTGACCATGGGCTGGTAGAAGAGTTTCTAAAGGGGCCAGTCTGATGGTGCACTCCAGGTTTGTCTTCTTGTCATAGTCAAAAGTGAGCACATTCTTGTCAATCCCTCTGGACAGGCCATAAAACTCAGGGACCTCCAGCACATTGGTGCTCATTTTGATGATATTACAATCTGGCTCAAGTAATTGCACTTGAAGGATGAATGTTTCTGTGAATGTTTCAGTTTCTGTAAATCTGTCGAGGATAAAAATAATTAGTAATATGTCATTCCAACTTCCCTCCATTTCCTATGAACTCAGCATTATCTTCAACTCTGAAATTCCTCATTTCTTCACATTTCCTTGTCACCACATAACTAGGTGGTCAAGTTTTATGATGCTGATAGAGCTTCAGGGCTTTTCTCCTGACTCATCGTGGTATTGAGGGCTCTGGCTTGGAGGTGCAAAGCTATTTCTATGGACTCATCCCAAACCAGGTTGTTCTTATTTGTTTGAATCCAGGATAATAAAGGATTTGATTGTCTTATAAGGCATATAGGATTTAGGGTCAGGACAAAGGTGTCTCAGGAAACAACAGTGGGAACAACCAAGCTCAGGGAATTTTATGGCTGCTGTCATGTAGGTGAGCTATAAAGGTGTTCCCAGAAATACATGAGTGAGTTTGCACTCTAGCCATTGTATGTGCACTATGCTAGAAAACACAGGGTAAGAATGCTACCTACTTACATGCCATCTCCATGACATTGCCAGTGTATGCCACTTCTTCAGATCTACCACAGCTGAAACTTATAAGTGCCTTCTCACCTTGATTATTTCTACTCCCTTCTCTGAGGCATCTCCAAATCTTAGCTCTCCAGACTCCAGAAGGTGCAGAATATTGCAGCCTACCTTTTCACATGCATAAAAAATGTGATCACACTACCCTCATTGTCAGACTCCACTGACTCCCTGTTTATTTCAGGATCCAGTTCAAAATTCCCCATGAACTTGTTCCACTTATCTCATGGACCTGATTTCTCTCTCTTTCCCCACTCCTACACCACTATTTCAGTTTCTTCCTCTTCCAATACTGGCTTCTGCTCTGTTTCTTCACACATCTTTGCTATTGCTGATCCACAAATCTTCTTTGTAGCTCTCGCCATCTGGCTGTGACTTCCTGTACCTCCTCTGTACATGCTAATAAGGTCAGTTAGAAACCCTGTATCATCATCTCATTGATCTGTTTTCCTCTAAGATGGATCATGTGATCTAACATTACACTGATCACATGTTATGGAAGTTAGACCTGCACATCTGATGTGATAAACAATGTCACACCTTTAACATCAAAATGGACACAGGACTCTAAAAGACTGGAATCTCAGGAAGGATGGGAGGAGGTCGTCAGTGGAGCTCACCCAAGGAAGAGAAAGTGACAAGCAAAGAGAGAGGTGGTAAAATACAGAACCTATATCGAACCCTGACATGCTACAGATTCCATCAAGGGAAACATTCTATTCCCCCCATTCTTGGCACTTCAATCCACTCCAATTCTTATATGCCATTCCTTTGGGGCATGGACAAGAAGGATTGTCCAATGATTAGGGGACTAGGGTCTTGGAAGGTTCTGCGGTGCTGTAGACTTCCTGTGTGACCTTTGGAAAGTTCCTTAGCCTCTCTGCCTCAGTCCTCCATTTGTCAAATGGGGTTAATAGTATTGTACTATCTCATAGTGATGTTGTGAGGATAAATATATTAAAAACTTATGTTGCCTCAATTATTATCATATCCAAGAACCTAAGTGCCATAAATAGACAGAATGTGGTAGAGTGGCAGCAGTCAAGTTTGATATATTCCTTTAAAAAAAAAAGGAGAACAAATTATTTAAAGCTCCAGTGGAAAGGACAGAGATAGACCTGTTCTGAATGGCACAACAGGGATTCTGTGCCATTAAAGCACAAAGAGGATGCTCTAATTTATACCAGAGATTATTTCAGGCCCTGATACAGCAGAATCCAGTGGGCATAAACTCTCAAGACAATACATTTTGTTTCCCATCCAGGAAAATGATATCTAAAGATGGATCATGAGAATTATTTATGGCCTGATTGCCATTTCCTCGCTTATGTTGAATAGTACCTTACTCCACAAGAAATCCCATTGAGTCAAAGGGATTACTTGTGGAGGAAAGCACTGCTCAGTGGGAGTAAAGGTAGCAGAATCTGACCCTTAATGTCTGTACAGCACTTTGAGAATGTGATGCAGTTTGTAAGTGCTGTTGTCAGTATTATCAGTAAAAGGAAGAATCAGTCAGTTTCTATAGTATACAAATAAACCAATGTTTAGTAATGTCAACAAATATATTATCAGAGTGTTTCTCATATATATTTTGACAAATAATAGTCTAAATAGATCACAGCATGGGTTATTGGTTAATGATGCCTTAACATAAGTAAAATAGTTACTGCAGATATAAATGGAAGAATTTTTATTTGCCTGGAAAATGGCCTGCTTTTTCTTCATGAAAAACTGTTGTTTTTACTAGTGATAATAATGCATAACGCTTCAGTGCTGCTTACCTGTACAGCCTAAGCATGACCATGTCGTCATCTAAAATTGGACAGCCATTATGAGTATACTTGATTTCATTAGGAAGGAAATGACAATCAAATACCTATTGAGATGGAAAGAATAGATAAGTAAGTGATGTCAAGAATGTCAGGTTCCAACATTTCCTTCTGTTCTCTGATTGTCAGAGAAGTGTTCTTAGAACAAAGCACACTTTTTAATCTGTATTTTGTTTCTACAAAACAGGAGTCAGACTTTGGTTGTTCAGTGTTTGACAGAGTATCCACATCCTGAACCAACTTCACTGAATAAAAATCAAACTTCATTGGATTAAGTAGACCATCTTTGCAGGTCATTGTATTTGAAGTGCAAAGGTTTATGCATCATTATGAGATTGTATGGAACTTTATCAGAAAGACAAGATTAATGCAATCTCTGGAAGGTATTAGGATCATCCAGGGTTTTTTTTGGAACAATAAGAGTGTAGTGGATTTCCTAGGAAATATCTTGGGGCAAGAGGAATGCAAATTCTCCCCTCCATAGCCAACCTTTCGAAGATACCCATTGTGTAGGAGCTACCTGTTCTCAAAGACCCCCAAACCATATAAAGTGTGAGTTAAACATGTTGTGAGCAGAATGCATTTGAGCTGAAACTGTGATAAACTGATAATCCCAAGAACTCCCCTTGGGTGGAAGGTTGGAGGACTGCTTCTGCCAGAATCCGTGTTAGGGTTGGGGTTAATTCTGCTAAACTCTCTGTAATTTTTTAGTAATGTCAACAAATATGTTATCAGAATGTTTCTTGCATATATTAGCTTAAGAATGAAGTCGGCTTGCATAGGAAGTACTGTGTGGTTCTTTATAACTGTAGCAATTACATCTGTTAACCATTTCTGAAGGAAAAGCAAGCAGGTGTCCTTGGGCATCCTATCTGTGCTGGGAAATACACAGTGAAGGCAGGGAACTGTGCAGCCTGGAAATACACCAGTCAGAAAGGAGAGACACGTGTCTCCACCCAGAAAGGCAATGGCTGGAGAGCTGGAAGCCTGAGAGCAGGTGCCCTGGCTGGACTACTAGAGGAAATGCAGGTGCAGTTGCTCTGAACTGTGGTACAGAGTTAGCAAAAGAAGCAAAGAAATACTGGCACCAAGGGGCTACTGGTATTCTACAATTTTAAGAAGAATAACTACATGTTAGTTTTAGTCAGAGCAGCATGCACTTAAATTCCATTGACGGGACGTGCTTGAGTGGTTTGCAGAATAATGACGGATTCGTGCACATATTCAAATGCTTTGCTGAGTTAATGCCTGATGTGAAGACAAAGATGCATGTCACCAGTGTATCTATCACAGGAGGCAACTTTCCCCTAAAAGTATTGGGACTTCCATAATCAAAAGCAGCAGCTCTTCAGCATTCAGCAATAGGTCAACCCTTTGATAATAGACTAGTCATTAACTAATGCTGGATGAAAATACTGCCTTTTGTTTCTTTCAATAAATTCCACAAAATTAGAATTTACATTATTTTATATTATGAAAGTATTTACATTGCAACATGTTATCAACATTTAAAAATATAATGTGAATTTCTGTTGCATGTTGTTCTTGTTGACTTGAAGCCAGATGGTAACTATCATTTGTTTCTGGGGGGTCTTCAAATATATCCCCTGACTTCAAATTTTCATAGACAAGTGCACAGCAGAGAATAATATTTTAGTCCAGTAACTAAAGGGTTAATTTGTTCTCCAAGAAGATACATCTGGGATAAGATAAATTTAACTGGCTACAGTATCCTGGAAATAATCAAACCAGATTCATTGTTGCAACAAATGTTCTACCTTTTACTTCTGTGGAAGCAGCTTGTGCGAAATGTGCTGCCTACACTACTGTTTGAATCTCTTGTTCTTTTGAATCTCTCTTCTATGTCTAAGAAAAACTAAGCAGCTCCTAAAAGGGTGGCTTGTGATTTTTCTGTACGTAACATAACAGTGAATAACTTTATCAGCTTTAACCTGCCTTTCTCTTTCCTTTTCAGTGATGACTTCGGTTAACATATTAACATTAATCAAAGTGTTGTGAAATACATGTTCTCTATTACTGAGTGGAATGATATTTAAATACTATTTTAATTAGTAAACTAGAAAGTGTTAATTGAAGTTCTAAAATCAGCTGAAGTTAGGACCGTTTGCCTAAACAACAAATTTGCACAGTGCATAATTTAGAAAAACCCATCCTGCATGCTAGCTCTCCACAGGTCAAATTCTCCCCTCCATAGCCAACCTTTCGAAGATCCCATTGTGTAGGAGCTACCTGTTCTCAAAGACCCCCAAACCATATAAAGTGTGAGTTAAACATGTTGTCAGCATAAAGCATTTGAGCTGAAACTGTGATAAACTTCTCAGCTGATGTAAATCAATGTAGCTCCATCAAAATCCATGGCATTACACTGATCAACACAGGTTGAGCATCTGGCCTCAGAGTCTGAGAACGCAGTTTTCATCATGCATCTCTGGTTTTAGGCTGTGTGATCTATCAGAGGATAAGGTTTAGCTTATGAATAAACATTTTTACAAGACATCATTAGTTCTTGTTCTTAACTGATAACAAGAGAGATTTAAAAAAAAATGAAGGACCTTTCCACACAATCCTCCTACCATTGATAGATAGTGATTATAAAATAAAGGCACAATCTGCTTTGCTAAAAGAAACATCTGTTTTATGTTTCCTAATATGTTTTCCTTTTATACAAACAGGCAACTGTAATTGTCTATAAATTTCCTATGTAAAACAAAGGAGAGCTACATCTTTTCCTAATTACTGTCTAGCTTTATTTTTTCCACTTCAAGTGCTTTTCAATTACAATTTATAATTAAATTGTCACACATTCCTAGCACATTATTCACTTTAATGACAATAAACCATATCAGACTAGAGACAGTTTCTGACTGCAGCATTTCCTGGTTGACAGAGCATGCTCAGCACCAGCCATGGGCTAGCTTAATACCTTTACTCAGGTTAGGTTAACACTTGAGGGCAGTGCCTAGGACTCTGTCTCCCAAAGTCATGTGATTAGATTAAAAGCTTTCATTTTAAAAAAAGTTTCTAGCCCTAATGGTTGCAAATAATAGATTGAAAACATGAGCTGAGTGGAAGTGTTGCAGTGACATCTGCCTGAGTTTGCAGACAGGCTCCAGCAAAAGGAAGAGCAACAGAGACTAGAGTCAAGGATTAAGCTATGTGGCTCCAAACCCAACAGCAAAGCAGAGCAGGCCCCTTCACATCAGACTAGACCCAGGAGGCCCTGTTGGTGCTGCTACTACCCTAGAGTGCCACCCTGCTGCTTGTTGATAAGGAGGACCACTTCACCAGTCCAAGAGGGTGCCCTCCCAGCTCCTCTGGATGCTGGGGGATTGGAGAGGAAGGCTCCTTGCTTTGGTTGGTGCCTCCTCCAAGTAGCCAAGGTAGAACAGGGGCCCCCCTGCCACCCTCCCTAGAACAGAAGGCCTTATGAGCAGGGTCCTGGCCACTGAAGGAAGAGGAGGAGGTGAGGGTGAGAGGACAGCTTCTGGCTCTGTTTTCCAGGTGTCCAAGAAGTACGACTGTGGTGAATACACATTCCCAGTGCTCCTGGAGATGTGGTTCCAATCTGGTGCTTGGCACGGCTCAGGGTAGGAATGCAGCTCAGGGTTGCATTATGTTCCCTTTACTCCCTGGAGCCAATGAACTCAGGCAGCCCCCAAAGTAAGTTACAACATCTTTAGGTCTGCTCTAACTTTCACCCAGCGGCCTGTTTCTCAAGGAGCCACTCCAGCCCTGGGGGATTCACTTAGGCATAAAGAAGTCCTGGTCACTCCCCTCTTTTCTCCTACACATGCCCCCAGCATCAGAGGGTCCAAAAGGAGGGTCATGTAAAAGCTAATTCAGGGTCTCTGAACCACATAGGGATCTTTCCACATGGGGGAATCCTCCCTGAACAGTTAAACCAGTTCTACAACTCCTTTGAGTCCCCCAAGTGGCACAAAGAAGCTGAGGTGGGAACAGCACATACAGGAGTAATACCCCAGCGCCGCTACTCCAGACTTCTCCCCTTGCCCTTACAGTCTGTGCATGCACACGCTCTTAGAGGCAAAATGTAACTCTCAAAGTTTTGGTTCAGTTTAGATAAGCAACTTTGGTGTGAAAAAATTGTTATCCAGCCCACAGATACTTCAAGAAAGAGATTTACTCTGGATAGTTTGATACTTCTGCTTGCAAAACCAGGAAGCAAGGAGAAGATTATACATATATTAGACTGCATATATTAAAGTTAACCCTACTTTCTCAAATCTTGGGGGGAAATAAGGTTTGATTATGGTTTGTTTTCCGTCTATTCATCTTTTATCAGTGCCAGTTTGTCCATGCTTATTATTACCAATAGCTTCTGTCTAATAAACTCAGATGATGGAATTTACCAGAAAGATTAGATGAAAAGTGGTACATGAAGTACACGTTGATGTTGCTACATATTAGACATATAAAAGGATTTTGTTTTCTCTTTTAATATTTCCCATCTGTTAGTAATCTGGTCATTGAGAAGCAGAACAAGTAACACTATATGCAATATGCTTAATGTACATGATGATTATTTTTTAATTGCTCCCAGTGTAGTGACGGCATGACTAAAATGTAAAGAGTTTTAGCCTTCTCTGCATTGCCTTAGGGACACAGGTTACCCTCACTAAACACAAACAAGCAGCTGGTAGACTACACACTGGCTCCTAACAGAAAGTTTTGAAAGAGCTGCTGATTTAGTTCATCACAATGAAAATCAGATACTGGTCACCTCCACCTTCATGTGCAGGTGTTACTGTATTCATGAACAAAATGTTTTCAGCACTAGAGATATAATTCTCATCCAACCAGCTATTTTTAATTAAAAAAATTAAATCTCACTCACAAAGGCGGTGTATTACTATGCCTGTTAATGACTACCCCACCATTTCAGATGACTGTTCCTTACAATAAAAGTATTTCATGTCCTTTAAGACACACATGCATATACACACTACCAAAGAGACAACAGTGCAGTAAAATTCTGATCCCACATACCTGCGGAGTTAGTTTCCCAACCCTCTGTGTTATTGGCTCATTAATCACAACTTCCACTTTGCAAGCATCTTTCTCTCTGGGGATGGAAAACTGCAGGTCATCTTCTGTCAGGAAGACAGACTGGCCCTTCATCACTTTCACCCCAAGGTTGACACTGATGAAGGAGGAGCAGACGCATCTCAGGATAATGGCGAGCAGTGGAAACAAACAGCTATTCTCAAAAGGCTTCATATTATTACGGAAATCCAGTTCCCTTTAACTAGTAAAAGTCCTAAACAAAAGAGGTCTTCTCTTCGTTCTCCAGCAGGGTTTCACCATATAATCAAGGCGAACAACTTTAGTCACAGGCAATAATGTACTGTATGTTTTCTATTAAGATATGTCCTTGTGATTGGAGTTTGGACAAGGGCGCCTTTCAAAGTGTTCTTAGATTTTAATAAAACCCGTTGATCAATCGTGACCAAAATGATGGATGTGGTTTCAGAGGGCTTTAAATGTCTGCTAATCCTGAAAAGAAAGAGGAAAAAATGGCATGAAGCAGTGAGCATCTATTGAAAAGACAGGCAAAGAGATCTTTCATCAGTCCCACAATTGTAGTTCGTGTCAAAAAATGGACTTTTTAAAAATGGCACCATCTCACTCAACGGATATGCTCCTTTTATGAATTCCGAGTTGTTCCCGCTGACTTGAAGTGACCATACACTAAATCTGGAGTATATATAAAATCCTATATACAACTACTCTTTACTACTGTTAGCACTGCGGCGCCAACACAGTTATGAAAGACTGAACTGGAGTCTAGTCTGACTGGTTTATCAAGACAATAGCTAAATAGGTTCCAAACGGAGATAGAAATAGTCCTCCAGATTCAATTTACCTGAATGCAGGGGGGAGCAGCTGCCTGTTTATTAAATCTACTACTGCATTGCAATGGTATGTTGAAAAAAAACACGAGCCTCCAATTTAATAGACTCTACCAAGACCCAATGCTTCATTCTCCCTCCACTGGCTCTGCCGTAGCAGGTTAACTGGAGCATGAACATAAATATAGGGCATGATGTTGTACTACAACATTAAAATTGTTGTTGCTGTGCCTGTCAAAACTGAGAAGGGGCTGATGCAATCAATCTATCAATGGAAAAGGGAAATATCTACAGGGAAAAAGAATTCTTTTCAAATACGTCTGTGAAAACAAACAATAGGAAATAAAAATTACTTGATTTCTCTTAAAGCTCTTAGTTAATCTTCATCCTTCTGAGGTGGATAAACTGAGTACCAGTAAGTTTTTTTTGCCTATGGTTCTTTGAATGACACATTTATAAATGAAAGACCTTTTTTAAAAAGCAGCCATACTCTTCTCAGGAAAAAATTCTTTCTAATGTCAAAAAGTCCATCTATCTAGCTAGGTGCTTAGTTGACCCTCTTTTCCTTAACACCTGAAAGCAGAAGTTAAAATTTTCCAAACTAATCAAAGATGTTTCACAAAGTTTAGACAATGACAGTATTTTAATTAAATCTGATAAGCTCTTAAACATCTCCATGATGGTAAAGCTACAGGTTCTGACAGAGATTCCTTGTTTCTATGAGAAATTTCTAATACTCTCACCCCCTATTTATACAGAATGTCCAAAGTAATGAAAATTGTACTGCCACCAAAATGATAAAAATCCAGAACTGTGGACCTCTCATTGCCTCAATTCCTTCCTTAATGTCAACAGTTAAGTCCTTGCTAAAATGTTTCCCAGTAGACTGATCAGTCTGGCTTTATATTTTATTGAGAAGCCAATAGGAGTTGTCGGAAATTGTTAAGCATTATTTACTTCCTACAGTACCACAAGACTGAACCACTCACTTTAGCCTCAATTCAGCAAGGCACTTAAGCATGTGCCTAGCTTGAAGCATGTGACCTCAGTGGAACTACTCACATTCTGAATGTTAGGCACATGATTAAGTAATTGGGCCCTCTAAACCTCAACTCAGAGAAGACATTTGACTATTTCAAGGGTGGTGAGGTTTTGTTTGTTTGTTTTAATATATATTTGCAACCCTAGAAGCTCTCAGTTTGGGTCTTAAATTATATGCATGGATCAGACTATTTCAGCAAAATCCAGCTATGACAGAACTGGCTAAGAACGTACAACCAGAGTTTAAATTTTAAACTTGCAAGAGGGACAGTCAAAGTTTTTCATTAGTCCCATAATTGTATGCATTGGTCACTGAGTCCCTACCCATTGATCTTTGATCATCTTCATTTACTGAAGACGTTAAAAGTGCCAGCCATGAACTTAAGCTTTCAGTCTTGGCTATCAACCTGCTTATTCACTTTGCCTTTTCTCAAAACTCTCTCTCTCTCTCAGGTATGAGATCTGCTTTTCAGGGAGGCTGTCCAGATTGAAAACTAACTTAAATAAATCAACAGTCACCCCTACTAAATCCCTGGACAAAATATACCAGTTACATCACCAGCAGCCACTTCTACTCTCTTGGAGAACAGACTGATGAACAATAGGAAACAGATTTTATACAAACTGCCATCTACCTTTTGAAGTGCCCTAAAATCCTCTAAGTGATAAATATAGTATCAGGTCCTTCTACCCCTTCCCCATTTTGTATTCCAACCCCACAAATTCTCCAACCTGGTCAAGTCTGAATAAGAACGTGGGTAGAAAGCACCAAGGATATGCCCCTACCCACCTCCATAACCCATACAAAGGTACGTTTGTATACAAACATGTGACTGGCTGTGGACCTGCCTGGGGACAGAAACAGATTCCAAATATATTTCTTCTCTGCTGTGTCCCGTCACCACAATATGGTTCAGCGCCATCTCACCACATAACAGTGAGACCCGTAATAACAGCTAATGAGCTGATGAGCCTCCTCCTCATAGTGTACTTCAAACACTGCATCCAGAGTGCTCTGCAGTGTTTGCCTGCCGAGTCCAATCAGTGGCCTGGTAGGTACATTGTCAGTAATTAGTTAACTGGATGGAATCAGACAGCTCAGCTGCGTGTCATAGGCCCTATATAGCTAGCAATTCATGGAACTACTTCTTTAGTTCAAGAGGTGGAGTTCTGTGCTTTTGTATTAGGAGGATCCTACTATGATCCTATGTCCGCTATTGATGTGACATTCCAAGTGACTCTGGTATCCAACATATGACAATTGTGACAATTGGTTGGCAAAGATTTGTTACAGCATTAATTTATAAGGTATGTTGGCATCTTTTTGGATTTAAAAAGGTGTTATAAGAAAACATTACCACATCAAATTCAGACCAAGTGTAAGTACAGCTCCACTAGCTTCCCTAGAATTGTACTCACTCACAGTTGGTCTGGATTTTGACTCCAAGAAGGCGAGTAATTTGCTGAGCTGATTAGAGAACAATTGACTTATGTTGTTGCAAAGTATTTTAAAATAGGCTGCATTTCAACTGTGCTGTATATTAAGAATGACAAGGTCAAGCTTTTATATACTGGCACTGAAAATGGCTTGGCATATGACTCTACCTTTTTTCTATCCTTATGTCCCAATAAGTGCAAGTCAATCAAGTGTCTTCCTTTTCTTAGAAGGGTTTTCTTCACATTATATCATTAGAGGATTAACAGTTTCATGAAAAATATCTTCAAAACTTTGGCAATAGATTTTAAAAATGTGAACTAATACTTAACTCCGAGAAAGATCAAAACCAAAAGCACATTGGAGTAATATATTCTGGCCCGCCTGACTTACAGAATATAAAATCCAACCTGAAATATATGCAGTGAAGTTTTATAAATGATCACAGTGAATGAGCAAGTTACTCTGTTAAAACTATGGATGCAATAGTCTACATTACTAGTTTCCTTTTCACCCATAACAGAGGCAGGTAGACACAACTCCTCATACCATCCACCTAGATGACAGCTGAAACAAACATTTCCTTTGAGAGCTCTGGGATGTCTTGAATTATAGGAAGGAAAGTGGGGCAAAATCCTTCGATTCACACTCAAGTTCTTGATCTGTTTATGTGTTGTAAAATACATTTTCTTTTCTCTTCAAGAAAAAAATCCATATAACATTTTAATCAATCATGGGCAGCCAGCTAGCATTGTAGATGGTGTGTTTCACTTCCTGAATTCCCATCGTGTTTCCAAATCAGCATTTCCTAACACATACAAACAAGGGCAACCCAGGACAAAAATAAATCACCATAATAAGTGCAATTATTCAGGACATGAATAGAAATATATTCTCTCTGTTCATAACTATGTATATTTGTAACTTGTTCTCAAGGAAAAAACCCTCCAAATGTATTTACTTGAAGTTTATTTAAGCAGCTACTTAATCCACCTGGACATCTTTTGGGATTTCAATTTATTTACTAATCTGAATCGTTTCTACTGCTCATGGTGCTTTATGGAAAAATAAAAGGAGACAAAGTCTCCACAGCTAAGAAATTAAAGCCCAGGGGCCCAGTAATTCAAACCCTTAATGGGATAACTCACCTGAGTTAAGGGGCTGCAGGATTAGGCATTAAATTACCCTACACAGATGGATAATGGACATTGCTAATAATTTAATCTGGGTACCTGATGAAGATTGGCATGTATCTTCCAGTGCCAATTATTAGAGTATATCAGCTGTAATCCTGGTATCCTTAGAATGACACCTCATCCCAGTCTTTACATGGCAATTAAACATACCTATAGTTGAGACTATTAGGGATCTTCTCTGTTTCCTTATTCTCTCCTTGCTAGAGGACATTGGCAATTGGAGGGGTAGGTCAAGGAGTGGAAAGAGATAATTCCCTGGCTTCAGTCTTGAGGAGAAACTTCTAGGCTGTAGACAGTAGTCTGCAGAGGGAGTTGAAGAGATAATGTCAGCTCTAGCATGGCCTTTCCTACCGCACTTTGTCCATTCACAAGTGCTGCCACGCTGCAACATTTAAAGCTGTGCATTGACTGGCAAAAGACAAAATGTTTCATTTATGCAAGCCAATGCAGAGTGAATGAGGCACAGCTACTATAGAACTGGGACTGCTTCTCACCTTCTAAACCTTTGCCCAGTTAAAGATAAGCTGCCAATTTCTTAAGACACAGAGGGTGTTTAGGTAGCAAGAGCATGACTACTGATATTTGGGTTTGACTAGAACATTAACTATCCCTCCATTAATCATCAGCAAAGTCCAAAGCGCACTACACCAGATGAAGAAGGGAAAAGCTCCAGGCAAAGATGGAATAATGTCAGAAATTATTTCCTCAGGAGGCGAAAAACTTTGGAAGGCCCTCACTTTAAGATTCAGTTGATATCTCAAAGAAGGAAAAATACCATCCAGCTGGAAGAAGTCAAATTCCCCCTTCTTGTACAGCAAGATGGATCGAGAAAATCTTAAGAACTATCGCCGTATATGCCTGCTCTCTCATATCTATAAACTCTTTACAAAGGTGATAACAAACCAACTCTTGCAGAGTCTGGATGAACAACAGCCAAGAGAGCAGGCAGGGTTTCAAAGAAATTTCAGCATGATCCACCATATATTTACCTTTAGCCAACTCCTAGAAAGAACAAAGGAATACAAATTCCCACTGTGCATTGCTTTCGTCGACTATGAAAAGGCCTTCGATAGCATCGAGTTCAATGCAATATTAAAGGCGCTCGCAGAGCAGGGCATTAGCATGCAGTACATCAGTTTTTTGAAGGAAGCGAATAGTGGATGTACAACAGACATGACTCTCCTCAAAACTTCCTTCCTCATCCCAATCGAGAAAGGTGTAAAGCAAGGAGATACGATTTCACTGAAAATATTTGCTGCCTACCTTGAAATGGTTATGAACAAGATCAATTAGATGAGTGGTGTCAACATAAACGGAGAACGATTATCTCATCTCAGATTCGCGGACAACATCGTACTATTTGCCGAAAGCACCAACCAACTGCAGAGCATGCTACGAAGACTCGACAAGAAAAGCAGTCAGGTCAGTCTGAAAATGAACCATTGCAAAAAAAACATATGCAATCAGACGTCTTATGAAAAGTCTAAATAATGGTAACAGGAGAAGAAATTGAAGTGGAACAGTACATATATTTGGGCCAAGAGGTTAATATGCGCCAAGACATGAACAGAGAACTCTCACAAAGGATTCAGGCAGGATGGTGTGCATTTAATTCCATCCAGGACATCCTCAAAGGAAAAATCAACACCACCACAAATACAAATATCTTCAGTTCAACAGTGCTGCCAGCCATGCTGTATGGCAGTGAAACGTGGGCACTGACGAAGAGAGAAGAACAACAGTTTTCGGTAGTGAAAGGGCAGTGGAACAAGTTATGTTGGGAATTTCTCTTCTGGATCATATCCCAAACGAAATGATTAGAGAACGCAGTGATGAGAAAGATATTGTCATGGAAAGCAGATATAAGAAAATATGATGGGTGGGCCACATAGCACGGTTCATGGACAATAGGTGGACCTACTGAGTGGTATCCATGAGAACAGAAAAGACCACCTGGTCGGCCTCCAAGAAGATAGGAAGATGACATTGTTAAACATTTCGGATGAACATGGAGAAGAAAGGCAAAAATGCGAGAAGAATGGCAGACATGTTGTGATCAGCACAGTCTTAATGACAGCTGAAGACCGATCGATCCAAGTGATCCAGGTGATTAACTATCCTGTAGTACTTTATCAATGACTGCAAAGGGTCAGGCCCTCAGGTTTACATCTGTCCCAATTGATGGCATCTCCAGTAACTCAGCGTTCCCCAACACTGAACAGGGTAATTGGTTCACGCTGAAAACTTTTCTTTTAATCCACAGAGAAGATACAATCAGATACAGGGATGAACTGATAGATGTGTCCCCTGAAGTATTATTAACAGAACCCAACACTATTTAGCTTGCAAGACACGATGGAATCAGAGCCTAGGCAGTGTGACTGCACTATGAGAATTAGTTAAAAACGGATATTGTTTGGAAACATTATTGTTTACTTTATGTGCTGCCTGTATGCCTGCAAAAGTGGAAAGTCCTACTGTATCTCCAGATAAGAGGTTACGCAGGCACTGCTCTTATATCAGTGCGCACACCACTTGTAAGGGACTGCGGAAGATTTTGTTACGGCTTAGCTAGGGCTGATCGCCTTCTCAAGGACAGGTTATTAAAGGTTGCTGTGTATGTTTGGGAAAGCTTGGCCTTTTGCCACAAGAGATAGCCCCAGCCGTGGGAAAGCTCCCACATGCCTATGTATGAGCTGTTTTACATGCTATTACCATAAAGTTATATTTACCAGAAATTGTTATGCTGCTTTGGACTCGCTCCCCGCTTTGTGTTAGCAACGTGCAGAGTCCCCGTTGCGAGTGTGTTTTCTTACCTTCATTAAAAGCCATATCACTCACCTGTGTGTGTGTGTGTGTGTCTCGTCCCTGCAGAGCACTCAGGCACGTAACATTTGGCGCAGCGAGCAGGGTGCTTTGCGGGACGATGCCGTTGTGGCCGAAGGTAGGGTTGCAGGGAAGCCACCGCTGTCACTGCAGCGCATACCTGGGTGGCCCCAGACGGAACGCTGGGGGCCCGTAGCGCGGGTTTTGGCAGGGTGGACAGCGCCTGCCGAGTGGCCAGAAGTGAGGCAGGCGGCCGGGGGGGTCACCCAGCCCAGCACAGCTGACGGAGGCCTTACAGCGGCTGCGGGTGAACCGGCGCTCAGGGACGGAAAGGCGGGCTATGGGGGAGATTGGATGGCTCCTCCTGACCGCCATCCGGGCCCAAGATGAGGAGGTGCTCCGCCTGCAGCGGCCCTCGAGGGAAAAATGCAGGAGTGTGCAGCCCAGGCTGACGCCCGGGCCATAGCACAGCCGTTGTCACCTCCCAAGCCGAGCGAGCCCAGGAGCTGACGCGGCGATGTGAGTGTTGGTAGCCCGGGTAGCCAACCGGAGACGGCTCAAGCTTGGCGGAAGCCCGTAACCACAGCCCAAGTCCGTGCTGTGACAGCCGCTCCGTTTTGGGACCCTGAGGCGTGGGACGGGAATATTTGGGGCTCGTCCTCCTCCTCAGACGAGGAGGAGGACGAGCACGAGCCGGCAGCAAGAGTACACGCCCGCCGGTAAGAGAACTGAGGGCTGAAGGCGTCAATCGGCTCCAGCCAGAGGTAGTGCGGACCTACAAGACCAGCGAGCTCCAGGAGATCGTCAAGACGTTCCGGCAGGAGCCAGGAGAAGGCGTGCTGCGCTGGCTGGTCCGAGTGTGGGACAACGCGGGACAGACGGTGCTGCTCCTGCGGTATGAATTGCAACAGCTGGGCGTCATGGCACAGGATGCACAGGTACGAGCGGAAATGGCTAATCCCCCAAACCCAAAGGATGCGAATGGGCAGGACGAGGAATCCCCGTCCCTCTACCGCTGGCTGACAGGCGCTGTAGGCACAGCCTACCCCTCGGCAGGGAATTGGAGGCACAAGTAGGCCCCTGGAAAACCATAGCTGAAGGGGTGCAGGCCCTGCGCCAGTTGGGTATGGCTGGGCGGTGGCAACGGGAGGTATGGACGGGCCCGATGACCTGCCGGTCACTAAGTCCACCAAGGCCGCTTTTTTGCGGACTGCCCCCGATGAGCTCAAGCCCCCTCTTGGCCGTAGTCATGGCAGCGGATGGGCGGGTTGGCGAATTGGCGCCACCCTTATGCAGTTGGAGACGGCCTTGGCCGGGGCCCGACCGAAGGCCGTTCGCGCTGCCAAGGGACAGCGAAACCAAGGACAGGCGGGCAGGGAGTGGAGAGGGGGAGCTGCGCGTGTGCCCGAAGGGTCCTGTGGTTCGACCTCTTACAGGCGGGCGTCAACCCCCCAGAAGAAATAGACAGGAAACCTACGGCTGACCTGTACAAACGATGGATGCAACTGCCTGCCTCCAAGCGGAGCACGGGGCCAGGGAGAGAGAGGACCGTAGACCGAACAAGCCAGCGGGAGCCGCCCGCTCCCCCCGCAGAATGGCAGCTACCCCATCCCTACTGAGGGAGTGGCGGGTCCTCCGCCCCGTGCGTGGCCGCGGCCACGTACGGGAGGGAAGCGGGGGACCGACGCCCCTACGTGCCCTTGCGGATTCGTTGGCCCAGGGGAGGGATCCAACACGTTCTGGCGCTCCTTGATACCGGCGCCGAAGTGACAATTTTGCACTCCACGCAGACCCACGGCCGAGCCGCTCTTGTAAAGGGCCTGGGTGGGGCTGAAACCCCGGCCTATGAAGGTTACAGTCACTTTGACTTTGGGGAAAGCTCCTCCTTTTCAAGCGACGGTATTAGCAGCGGCGGTGGGAGAGTACATCTTGGGCATCGACGTCCTCAGGGGTCGCTCCGTTGACACACAATATGGCCTGTTCGCCTTCGCCATCCCCGGTATGTGAGCGCGGAACGGGTGCGGGAAGTGCGGACCCTAACGATTTTGCGGGGCGCCCCGCACGGTGGGAACCTGTAGTGCTGCCTCCCCCTAGCCATAGTGTCCAAAAAGCAGTACGCCTCCCAGGGGGGGAGGACGAAATCACCGAAACGGTTGCTGCCTTGTTGGATGCGAAGGTTATTAGGCCGACCCTAAGCCCCTATAATAGCCCCATGGCCCGTGCGAAGCCGGACGGGACATGGCGTATGACGGTCGACTACCGGGAGCTTAACAAAGTGACCCCCCCGCTGACTGCAGTTGTCCCAGATATAGTCACCCTGATTGAGCATATTGCAGCCGCGGCCCAACCATGGCACGCCGTGCTGGATTTGGCAAATGCCTTTTTTCTATTGCTATTGATCCACGCAGCCAAGAGCAATTTGCGTTTTCCTGGCAAGCGCGTCAGTACACCTTTGCGTGTTGCCGCAGGGGTGGAAGCATTCTCCCACCATCTGCCACCAGCTAGTAAGCGCCGACTTGGCCCGGGTGCAGTGGCCGCCCCAGACCCATCATTACCATTATATAGATGATGTTATGGTCTCCGGTCCCTCCCAAGAAATTGTGACTGATGCCTTGCATGCTGCGGTGGAGGCCTGGAGACGCGAGGGTGGACGATTAACCCAAAAAAAATACAAGGCCCGCCCAGGCGGTGGTCTTTTTGGGTGTTCTCTGGGCAGGACCGGAACGGCAGATCCCTCCTAAGGTACGCCAAACTGTGCAAGGCTATCCTGTGCCCCAACCAAACGGGAATTGCAAGCCTTCCTCGGTTTGTTGGGGTTTTGGCGCGCGTTCATTCCCCACCTGGCCTTTCTTATGCGACCTTTGCAAATGCTAGTGCGCAAGGCAGCGCCCTGGCACTGGGCGCGGAACCACCAGACTGCTTTTGAGTTGTGTAAAGATGCCTTGCTCACACACGCACGGCTCCACGCTCCCCAGCCAGGCCTCCCGTTCGAGCTCGAGGTTACCACTGTAGCGGACGTGGCTTCTTGGGGTCTCTGGCAGCCAGCGGGTGGACAAGCAGAAGGAACCCATTGGCTTTTGGTCCGAGCTTTGAAGGGGGCGGAGCCCGGCTACACCCCGCTGGAGAAACAGATCCTGGCGGTGGTATGGGCATTGCAGGACACCGAGCGCATTACTGGTCCTGCGCCGGTGGTAGTCGCACGCCCATCCCCCTAGGGCGGTGGGTGAAGGAGGACCCTGCCCAAACACAAACTGGCGTGGCGCAGAGTACCACCCATTTCAAATGGAAGCATTACTTGCAACAGCGTATGTTGCTAGGTAAGCCCTCAATCTCCACCCCCCATGCCGCACTGCTGGGAGCGGTTGCTTTCGAACATGTACCCTCCTTTACGGATGAACTGCCACCGGTGGAGGATCCGGTGCCCCCATCCCCAGTAGAGGAGGCACCCCCCGTCGAGCAGTTATCAAGAGAGGAACAGGAGCACGCCTGGTTCACAGACGGGTCTGCAGCCTACACTGCCCAGGGGACCCGACAGTGGCGGGCGGTAGCATATGCCCCCTATGCAGATGTGGTGGCGGTGGCGTGGGGCACGGCCGGCTCGAGTCAGTGGGCCGAGCTACGGGCTGCCACCCTTACCATTGAGACTGCACCGCCGCGAGTGTATCTTTATACTGACAGCTGGGTGTTATACAAAGGCCTCCGGACGTGGGTGACTGCCTGGGAAGCCAAGGAGTGGGTACTAGCAGGGCAACCGTTATGGGGAGCACCGTTATGGAGGCAGCTCCTCGCCTTCGCTCGACAAGCTTCCCTGGCTGTGCGGCATGTAGACGCCCACACGAAAGCCCAGACGATCGAGTCTTGCTGGAATGCAGCAGCAGACGACATGGCCCGAGGGGAAGTCATCCAGCTGGCTGAGCAATACCACATAGACGGAGGCCACCGGGGGGGGCCCGTGCGACGCAATACGCGGCCCTGCGGCAAGGCACCACGCTCCCCCTATCGGCCTGCCACACGGCCCGAGCGGGGTGCTTGATCTGCTCCCGGCTGGCGCCGATTGCCCTGCCAGAACCCACCGGACATATTTACCGGGCAATGGGCCCTTGCCAAGACTGGCAAGTCGACTACATCGGCCCGTTACCGCAAGAACGACGCTGGCAATACGTCTTTACAGCTGTTGATACCTACACCGGCCTGCTGTTTGTGCATCCCAGCGCTGCTGCCACGGAGACTACTAAGCTGGCGGCCCTACAGCAACTCTGTGCGCGCTATGGAACGCCGCGCAGAGTACAGAGTGACCAAGGCACCCACTTTACGGCCCAAACGGTCCGGACATGGGCCGCGGATGTGGCTATAGCCTGGCATTTTCATCTCCCATATACGCCCACCACTAGTGGCCTTATAGAGCACCTGAACGGGCTGCTAAAAGACCAAGTGCGCCGTCTTACCCCTACCCACACGCTACGCGGCTGGTCGGGGGTTTTGGAACAGGCGGTCTGGCTTCTTAATAACCGCCGCCTGGGGGAAGGTCGGACACCCTTACAGCACCTTACCGTGCCCCCCCAGGTGCCCGCACAGCTGCAGGTAGAATTGAAACACACTCCTGGGGTACTGAAGCCAGCGCAAGGGGTTGTAACCTTGTATGCCCCTCACCCCATCTCCTTACTGGCAGGCCAAACCGTATCCCCATGGGCCACCCAGGCCCAATTGTGGTGTGAGCCTCCCTGTTTGTTTTGTGTCCTGCCTAGTAAAGAGGGCTCTCGATTCTACCCTCCATACTGGCTCAGCTCTGATCACTCTTTGGCCGTTTTTTCTTGCACCAATCATAGTGATGGGATACTACAGTGGGAGCAAAGGGAGGCCCTTTGTAATTGTGTTCCCTTGCCTCCTGCAGGTGTGATCAAACATGACCCCGAGGAGACAGAATGGCACATACTGGCAAGCGTTTGGTGGACCCTGCCACAGCAAGAACCCCGCGCAGCCATCGTTTTGGCCACAGGGACAGGTTGGGCCTATATACTACCGGAAGGGGAAGAGTATCCCCGTATGGCCTCACTGTCACGACTTTCACAACGCTCTTTGTAATAACTGGCTTAGCAGGCGTTCCTACCCAGGATGATGCGTGGGTAACATTGGCCCACGTTGCTGTTAATTCTACTTCGTTTTGTCTCCCCAGAGAACATGCCATCGGTGCCATTATGGAGACATGTTTTATTGGCGTCAGTGCCACTCCAGAATCGCTGCAAGCTGCCTCCAGACAGATTACTAGCCCCAAGCGCATGACGTATGAGGATTTATATCAGGTGTGTGGACTGGGGCAGCCCCAGCGGGATGCTACTATGTATTCCTTTTGCCTAGCTAATGTTACTCATGCTGAGATTTGTGTGTTTTTTCGAGGAGCTACACGGGATGTAGTAAATCATACTAATTACGATTTAGCTTGCAGATTGAATGTGGATATTAGCTTTGGTTATGGACATGCAAAATTGCCACGAGGGTGGTTTTTGTTTTGTGGGAGGATTGCGTATACCTATATTCCTGCCAATAGAGTTTGCTGGTATGTGTTGTTTTAATATTACAGATGCTGGAAGCTCGATCGAGGCGACCTTGAAAGATTTACGCCACTTTGCGGACGGTATAGGCCAACAACAAGACGATTCCTGGCTCTGGTCCTGGCTTACATCCCTCCGTGGTTGGGCCGCGCATTTTGTTTAGAGCCTGTGTATTGATTGGCCTTTTTGTTTTATTGGGCCTTTGCGTATGCTGCGGTTTAGTTCACTTATGTGGCCGGTGTTGTTGCTCTTGGCACCCTACCCATGCTATGGGGTCGTCTGAGTCGATATATGCTACTATGTCTGGTCCTGTCCTTTGAGAAGGCGAGGGGAGGAATGTAAGGGACTGCGGAAGATTTTGTTACGGCTTAGCTAGGGCTGATCGCCTTCTCAAGGACAGGTTATTAAAGGTTGCTGTGTATGTTTGGGAAAGCTTGGCCTTTTGCCACAAGAGATAGCCCCAGCCGTGGGAAAGCTCCCACATGCCTATGTATGAGCTGTTTTACATGCTATTACCATAAAGTTATATTTACCAGAAATTGTTATGCTGCTTTGGACTCGCTCCCCGCTTTGTGTTAGCAACGTGCAGAGTCCCCGTTGCGAGTGTGTTTTCTTACCTTCATTAAAAGCCATATCACTCACTGTGTGTGTGTGTGCGCCTCGTCCTTGCAGAGCACTCAGGCACGTAACACCATTCCAGATGTTCCTGCCATTGTCTTCCTTTTGTTCATTACAATGCTGTCTCTCTAAATCTTTAAGAACACTAACTTCGTGTTTTTCAGATACTTACACTGTGGCTGCAAAATGAAAGGACATAAAGGATCCTTTTCCAGAGTCTGGGTCATAATGCTGCTTTCACCCACATCATACTTACATGTATTTCTTAACTCTGACTGAGAGTGAGCTGATCTATTTTCTGTGCTCTTGGACACTGTTCCATAAACTCAGGGCAATGGCAGAGGTAAATCTGCCAGAGGCTGGGAATGGGCAACAGGGCATGCATCAGTTGCTGGTTATCTGTTCTGTTCATTCCCTCTGAAGCACCAGGCATTGGCCACTGTCAGATGACAGGATACTGGGCTAGATGGACTTTTGGTCTGACCCATTATGGCCGTTCTTATGTGTTCTCATGCAGAATTAGTTGCCCTGTGTCAAACATAAGGGGTGTTTGTGTGTGTGTAGGAAGAGGGCTAATCAGAATTAGGCAGTTTTTGCCCATTACCCCTGGAAAATATGAGTGAAGAACTTGGCTTTTTTATGGGAGAGTGAGGGGCAGAGTGTGTGGAGGGAGTATGGGATAGGAGGCTTCTTCTCTTTGAAATGCTGGATGATGTTGTCACTGTCTGTCATGCGCTTCTTTTAACCAACTGTGCCTGCAGGTGTAACACTGACAGACCCCAGTTGTCGGTGGGTGGGATTGAACCTGGGGAGCTTAGAGCATAAGCCTCTACCACATGAGCTAAAAGCCAACGGGCTGTTAGCTAAGGCTGTAGAGCAGACTCTTATCTCTCTCTCTAGATGGTCTCAGTGCCACTAGATGCGACACAGCACCATACTCAGAAGATGTGTGGGTTACACAGGCACTGCTCTTATATCAGTGCACACCCACACTCCAGATGTTCCTGCCATTGTCTTCCTTTTGTTCATTACAATGCTGTCTCTTTAAGTCTTTAAGAACACTAACTTCGTTTTTCTCAGACACTTACCCACGCTGTGGCTGCAAAATGAAAGGACATAAAGGATCCTTTTCCATTACACAGAAGCATGAAAATGAAAGATATCAACGTGAGAGCCTTGAGCTTGATGTTCTCTGCTCAGAATACGGCCAGTTTTAAATCTGGGAATTATTACTGCAAGTCATTTGAGCAATCAGTGCATAAAATCATCATAAAAGCAGGATATGCCTTGTCTCTAATCTACAGGAGCCCAAACATTATTTTGAAACAGTCTGCTCCTAAAAAATTGTGCCATTCTTAAATGCTACCAGGTGTTGCTTTGCTAGAAATATACATTCCAGGCACTACAAAAGCCTCTCTGAAATATCATAGTATCCTTCCAAACTTGTATGTTATGGAAACTTAACAAGGTTCAATCTTTCCCTCAGATACACCTGTTCAACTCTCACTGAAGACTATAGGAGCTGAGCAGCTGTTCTGAGGGAAGAATTTGGCCCAAAAATGCCTTAAATCCTGCTGTTTGATTGTGGATTTAAGACAGTCTTTAAATAACCAATATGCAATTTAAAAGAATCTGTAGGAAATATTCCTCTATGATCTTTCTTATTTAGGCCTTGTGAAGGGTACAGAAAACTTTGTGCATTCTATGAGCCTGATTCTAATCACAGTTAATCTGATGTAAATCAGGACTAACTCCATTGACTTCAGTGGATTTATACTGGTATAAAACCCATCATAAGTAACATCAGAAATAGGCCTAATGACTCCCAATTACAGTACAAAATACCCTACAAAAGAACTTTAATTTCTGAAGACTGAAATCAGTGGATGTTGGATCAGGCCGTAAGATCTGCCCTGTTGGATCAGTCTTGGGAGTTTTCACTTAGCAATTGTATTTTTTAAAGGGAGAGGAAGAGTGGGTAGAGGGTGAAAGTAGGTTTGGTTTATTTGTAATAAACAATATTAAGAAAGAAAGTAGAAAAAGCCACATTGGAAAAAACAAAGAAATTTAAAAAACAAAATAAGTCCTAAAATTCCTTTAGGAAAGAAAAAGATTATTACTCTAGTTAAAACTTAGCCAGGGGCAAAGGCAGGGGCTCTAAGCTTCTAAATTATGTAGCTGTCACCTTAGACCATGCAATTAACACAAGCTCGGTTCTGGCCAGTTGTTGTTTAATGTTCTAGTCCCATTCACCACAAAACACAGATTAGAGGCCATACAGAAACCAGATACTTAGCATAGTTTTTTCACTGCATTTTATGATGCTAGAGAACAATACCCCTCTTTTTTCCCCTTTTTCAAATAGCCCTTATCTGTGTATGTAACTCCTGCATGTTACTTGACATAGCTAAAAATCAAAGGACAATAAGTATTTCAGTGCATGGGGCTTTAATTATTATTTCATAGCAATCTGCTTTCTCAATCAGTGAAAACAGCCCTAAGACAGAAAACTGTATCCAATATATCCAGGTCTTCCTTGTATATCCCTCCACTGCCACTCTGACCTAGATCACAGAACCTAGAGCTAGAAACAACCTGCCCTTTTTGCACTACCGCTTATCAGTACAAGGGTGGGTTATGACAACAGACAGGCAACACCAAAAATGCCAATGATTCCCTGTTTCATCCACACTTAACTTGTTTTATGTTTGTTAAATTACTCAATTTACTAAATATCATACCCTGACATAACACCATGAAAATGTCTCCTGAAAAAATTTGTGCCTCACCCAGGCAAAGCTACACCATTTGAGGATGAAACTGAATTTGCTTTCCATAATAGCTCGGTTCTGGGCCTCTCCCAAGGCATATTGCCAATTATACTCTACTGTACTTATCTGGATTTGTTTGATTTATAATGTGTAGTCCTAGGGGGAGGCAAACCCATTTCAATTAAAGTCTCTCTCACACTCTTTATGTGTTTAATGAAGTTAGATGTACAGCGGCTGCCCTTAAAAACTTGCCATTTTCCTAAGATAAACATAGATATGGTTGCTTCATTGTTTGCGGAATTCCCTGATCCTAGCAGTGACTGAGGACATCCAACTACAAATAATAATTGCTTTTCTAAAGCAACAGGAACTTTGTCAAGGATCTCCACTGTGGCGTATTTAAAAAAATATCCTGAGTTTATTTTTTATTGGGAAATTGTCAGACAGCATTAATTCTCAAGTCACTGATTTTCAGACTTGATTGTTCTCAGTATAATACCACAACTGTTCTGTAGTCAGCAATAGGTCGCACAAGCCTAAGACATTAGACTGTTCAAGAGAAGGAACGTTGGTCTAAACACTAAAGTTATACATAGCATCACAGGATCTTTAAAGTTCTCCCAGGGCAGCCACCGGATAGCAATGGGGACAACTTGGACTTAACGTATTTGAAGCATAGCTGAGCCTTGTATTATTGCACTGTAATGTCAGTCATAAGCACACAAGTTAAATCCCATTTTTGAACTCAAACCCACAACCTGCTGAGTCTGGGGTGACAGCTCTACCAAGGAAGTAGCATTGTCAATACTGGAGAGTATATATATAACTGAAGAACAGAATGCAGCATGGAGGAGGGCGGGGGACAGAGACATAGAAAAGCAGGGCATGGGGAAATAGTGAAATGAAAGAGGAAGGGATCACAGAATTTGAAAGAAAGGCTATATTTTCCAGTACATATCTCAATGTCCCTTGTTGAAGCCTAATGGCTGGTCTAAATGGGGAATTCATGGGGAAGGTTTTGCAAAATAGCTAATGTGTGAATTTAAAGCTCAATAGCTATTCCACAAGTGCTTAGTCTGCTTCAGAAGTGGATTAACCGAAACCTCTCAAAGCACACCAAGGGCAGAATTAGAACATCCAGACAATGACATAAAACAGAATAGCTATTTAGCAATAAGTATTCCACTAAGCAATGTGCTATTCTGGGCTTTTCCCTGTGTAGACAAGCCCTGAAAGTCCTTTTATTTCTACCACTACAACAATGAGAGATTCCAAGGACTGGATGGGACTCTTCCTCAGAGAGCAGTGCTCCATTCCTTCATCATCAAATAGAACTCCTGGAACTTTGTAAGAGGTAGACATAAAAAGAAAAAAATGTTCTCTAAATCAGGAACAGATACTTTAAACTTATCTAAACAACCCAGCCCTCTTAAAAAAAAACAAAAACAAAACAAAAAAAACCACAGCATCCCGTACAGTCAACAGTGTATTGTTAAAAGGGCATTATGATTAAGTAGGTCATAGTTTCTGACTGAGACTAACAAGCTTGTTACACCCATTGCTGCCTCCTCTCAAAACTGTGTCTTCCACACAGCTCCTTTTAGCGCATTATTTCTCTTTAAAGTGTTACATCATATTTGTTCACTGTTAGAGAGTTTTAAAACTTAGACATAGAGGTTGCATTGTTAAAAAGAGAATTATCCCAAAGATAATTGGAGAGACCAACAATTAAAATCAGCTCTTGTGTTTTAATGCATTTGACTCCCTACAGTTAATTTCTAACTGCTGGATTGCACTACATGGATACTGTAAATATTTTCCACGAGAAGGTAACTGGCAGGTTTTCTGTCCTCTTTTCATTTAACCCCAGAGAAACAGCTTACCCACAAGAAGTTGGGAATGTACAGATGAATCCGTTTTACTGGGTCTCTTTTCTTACATAGGTTCCCTGGCTGGTTTTTCAGAATCATTACACATATAGAAAGCAACATTCTCTGAACATTCATACCCCCATGTTACATATATTCATTAGGAATCAAGGGCCCCTTAATGTGAATACCATACACAAATATATAGCTTTATCTTCTTTACAGCTGTCTGAAGGAAACTATATATTCCAGCTTCTGGTGGAATTTGATTGGTGTCACTGGTAAAATATTACTTTCCACAGTATTCTTCCTTCATCCTTTTTAATCTGTGTGGAATTATACACTGACTGAACTCCTCTGCCCTCAAATGGGAGTATAATGTTATTGTGGAAGGTCATTTGTAGGGATGGGCAAATCAGTTTGGGAGAAATAGGAATCTTTCCAAATCTTTGCCCATTTCCTGATCACCCACCAAACTTGTTGGAAAGTTTGAAAATCAGTTAAAACCTCCCCTTAACTACTCCCTCCCCAGTTATATCTTGTATGTAATTATAGGTCCTCTGGTAAGAGGTGAAAGAGTAACTTGGGGAAAAATGGGGTAGGGACTTCATTTTGCCTTATTCTGGGCCCCATCATCAGGGAGTGGGCCATGCCTCACTTTTGGTTACAAAAGCAAGTAGCCCCTCCACTGGTCTTTCTGGTATCCCGGTTTTAGAAGTAAGTGACAGTCTGGAACTTCCTTTCAACGTGCTAAAGGGTTATGAAATCCTGGAGCATGTGTGATCCCTCACTTCCTTTTGTGTTAAGCTGGCAATTCTTATGAAGAGGGAGGGGTATTGGGCTCTCTGGGTTTTTACAATCATGCTGTGTGCTTACTGTGTGACCTTTAAGCAAGTAATTCTGATATGAGAGACTAAATAATTGTTTAAAAGAATGCATTCACTTCTGTAGGTCAATCAGAATTTGCAATTATTAACAACAATACTATGCATCTGTACGTCACCTTTCATTTGAGAACCTCAGATTGCTTGCAAAGAAGCTTAAAGTGTCGTGTCGTTATTCCTACTCCATGGGTGGGAGAAAATGAAGCACGGAGCAGTTACTTGCTTGAAGGTCACACAGTAAGTCAGTAGGAAAGTCAGGAATAGAGCCCAGATTTGCTCACTTCCTGATCAAACCACTAGACAATACTGCATCCCTTTACAGGATACTCACTACTGTTAACACTCAAGCGTTCTAAAGCTGATATTTTTTGGAAGGTGTCTCTCATCAGAATTATTCCAGGTTGGTAAATGTGGTAATTTGGGAACAAAAAAGTGTAATGCATCATTCTTTAGCAATGTATCTATCTTTTATATACTGTATATAAATAAATTTCTTCACTGTTCAAGATGTTTGCATGGTGCATCTCCACTATGCCAACTTCATGAATTCATACAATGGCTCTAGGCAGCTGGAGAATACTTTTATATGAAATTCAGATGGAACACAGCTGCAGTTTATTTTCACAGCCAGCTTTTAGAGCTATTTGAAATGCTGCTGCAGGCATCACAATAATGGCAGCTATAGACAAAATAAAACATTTCATTATGCCTCGTCAGGTTTTTCACCTAGGTGCAGATGAATTGTTCAGAGGATCTCATGTTACAAGTTGTGAAGGAGCTGCTGCCATCCAGTTCTGCACAGACCACCTACCTACAATAACTGGTTCCACAGACAACCATATATAGGAGAGAAGGTTATCCTTGTGCAAATTAGGCTATTGCAGAATCACTGATCATGGTAAATAGAGCTGAGTGAATAATTCTCAGTGAACAATTTAACTTCTCTTTCTGCTCACGGGATATCCACAAGCAGAGCACAACTTCTTCTAGTTTATTCATTATTCAACTAATAATGACCATTTGGTCATGACTACTTTAAATGACTATTTTAGATATATTGCTTAGATGTGATTGGTCAGATCAAATGTTTCTTTTCCCCTCACTGGATGAGCTCACATCTGGTGTAAATGCTGAAATTCACTTACTGTGAACATGTGTACTACTAAAGTGGATCGCACAAATTGCTGCAGAAAGTAAATACAGCATATTAATGAACACAAGTTATTTTTAAATGAGTACGCCTCAGTTCATATCCATGGATACTTTTTGATGCATTATTTGCCTATTTCTGCATAGAACAGAAATCCCCACAGTAGAAAAAAGTCTCAAAGCTGAAAGGCCTCCGATATAGGATTAAAATCCAAATCAAGTCTCCACAACACTGTATATCCTCAGCATACCGTCATTCCATACACTATAGACAGCTAATGGGGATAATAGTGTGGGGGATTCATTTCTGGGAAAGTTCCCTAAACATCAAAAATATCTCCCGTATTCCGGCAGAAATTCACCCCATACAAGAAAGTAATCGGCTTCTAAGCTACTTGTATTACATTTTATCCTTAAGAGAGGGGTTGCTATTTTTGCATAGGCAGGGGAGGGAAGTAATTAAACAGCTTTACAGTCTTCATATGGAGATCATGCAGCCACCAACTTCTTCATATAGTTGGTATTAAATCACAGAGCACTCAATTAACTTCTAAACAGGGTTTTACTTAAGATCACAAGAAGAATTTAGAGCAGAGGCTTTTATTCTATGTTTGAGTACTGGGTGAAAACATCCCTATCATAAACTCTTAAAAATGTTAGGGAAAAATCATAATGGAAATGCTGACAGACCCTTAACTACAATGGACATTAGTGGACACTGCTAGAATAAGAGAGAGAAAAAAGAGGACAAGTGAATTTAGACCATGAGCTCTTGCACTACTTAAGCACAGCTGCAGCAGCAGTAGAGCCTGGTCAAATGCCAGTGCTTCATATGGACATATTAGGTACATGGTAGCATTGGAGATGCATTTTGCTCATTGCACCTAGCAAATTATGCAGCATTGGCTCAGTTAATAGACTCCCCAGATCATAAATACCAAAACATTTTTTGAATACTCCTTTCAGGATGTACTGTGTAATTAGCAGCAGCAGCTTGGCTTATTAATGCATCTCAACACAACATGGAATGAAGTTGAACAAGACACAAGAAAGTTGCATTTTGGAGATTAGTTCTGTTCAAAGAAAGAGCAGAGCAAAGCACTTCCTTAAAATATTACAAATCAATGTCTGTAGAATTCAAGTCAAGAGAAGATAGCTATATGAATACAAACCAAAAAAAAAAAAAAGTTAAAAAACTTAAGTCACATTTCTACTACAAGATAAAATATATCCTTAAAATATGCTTTAAAAGCCCACAGTCTCCCAGCTAAAGCAAATATATCTATCTGAAGGGTTTTACTCTGACTTCTAATAATATTAAAAGCATGTTCAGGTTTTGGTACCACATCTCTCTTTTACTGTTTCACTTAAAAGAAAATTCAAAGAAACCTTGCTAAACAACACATTCAAACCCTTAAGGTTTAAGAGGGAAGTAACAAATTATAAAATTATAAAGCTTTATTAATGTACTGGTGGTGGAATAAAGACAGTTTAGAAATACATATCAATTACTAAAAAATGCATTTCAAGATAATGTGATTCACTTGGAATCTTTCGTTTCTAATCTTTAAAGGTAGTCGTAAACTTAATGCCATCTTAAATTAGAATGAATCTTTCATCCTGAATACTGTAAATATTGTCTGTATGTCTTGTTGCAACATTCAGTAAAGGCACTAACTAATACTACAAGCATAAACTTCACAGCATTCAATTCATACAACAATATATTCAATAGGAGAGGGAGGACACAGAGACGGTACTTACAGGTAGCAATATTCCTTCAGGAGCTTGAAGACAAGAGGATACTGGTATAAGAGGGATAATGAAAGTCACTGACCCAGTAATCTCTGATTTAAAGGGCTTGCAGAAAGAGAGAGAGAGAAATCCTATGAGGGGGCGAGAGAGAGCTGAAATTCCAGTCTTTCTGGTCAGCTTGGTTTTAGTTTTCTTTGTACTAAAAATCTGCATTAAAAAGTCTCTTTGCCATACTTGCTTGCCAAGCTGCTGCTGACTTGAAAACTTCCAGAGTACAAAAGCTTCGGGGCTTCCTATGATAAGGGCATTCTAAAGATGCCTTCAAATGTTTACACTCAGAAATGTTTCTCTGGCAATGAGCCCCAGATCTTTCTTTTCTGCTAGTTGAGTCTGCTGGAACGAAAAACTGACTGCTCATTTCCCTCCCCCCACCTCCAGTTCTGTTAGACTATTTTGTTTTTCCACTATCAGTTATATGCTAAAGCTTGATAGCAAATGGCTGTGTTAGAAATCTCTCCACCCTAACCCCTTATCCACTACTAAAAGAAAAATAAAAAGTCTTTATTCGAATACAGATTAGAACATACCCTCCATAAAAGGACAACCAGGCAGCTCTTGAGCTCATGTCAGCATGGCCAGTAAAATTAAAATCAAAATCAAATACATTATTATTGTAATGTGTTTAGATTACTACAAAATAGATTCTTTCCACCAGTTGAAATATTTCAACTGGCAGAGAGTGAAATTGATATTTCAGTCCAAATATTAAAATTAAAATATGTTTGTTGCAAATATCCTTCCAAATTACAATAAAATAACGATCAGTAATGAGTTCAGATTCTCTCCCCTGCCCCCATTTGAAACTACAGGAAATGGAAGGAGGATTCACTGGGCCAAAGGTGTTGAGGTGCTTCATGCCTGAAGGGACTGGGATCGATGTTCCCTTAGCCTTTCGTCTATAGGCTTACAGTTAGAATCCCATCCAAGTCAGAAAAGACTAAAAGTTCTTGCCATGTGATGGATTTTGATGCCCCACGACAAAAGAGTTTAGTGCTCTAACTCCTGTTTCCAGTGGATGAGGGTCCATGTTACAAAGCCACCACCATCACAGTTAGCATTAACTGACACTGTGTTGTCAGCCTCAGCAGAGAGGCCAACCATAAAAGAGCATGGAGACTGAAATACTCTCTCAGTTCACAGTGCAGGGCGTTCCTCTAAACCAGAGCTGAAATCCAGTAGAAGAGCAATATGGGAAACTTGCATTGCCTCTGCTACACCCATGCTTTGGATAAACAGAAGACTTATGGCTCCAGGACTCATAGTAAACAAGCTGAGGGTCAAATTAATCTCTACTGTAACCCCACTAACTACCATGTATTTGCCCCCCATTTCCTTCATGGTGAATTTAGCCCCCATGTAAGAAGCACATTAAATACACACAAACAAAAGTGATCAACATACTCAAAACGTTAAAAACCCTAAAACTATTGCGAAAGAAAAGCTTCTGCAGATATTCTTGTTGCTCAAGAGGCACAACCAGAGGCAGATGAAGAACACAGTGTTAAAAAATAAAAGGACTGAAAAAGCCCTGCCAAGTGGATTGTAATATTTGAGCAAAAATTTGAGCAAAAATTGTTTTAGGAAAAATACTAGGCAACCAGTTTTTAAACTTCAGACTTCACTCTTGTGTCCTAGTGGGAAAATGCCCTGGTTTTCAGAACTGTAAAAACCTTCAGATTTTATCACTTTGCAGTATAATTTGGAACGAATATATTTCTTTTATGAGTCACATAAATGGTTTCAGTTAATTTGCTTCAGCTGCTGAACATGTCTGCTCACTAATATTTTACTTCTAATTCATGGTGATGGATGGTCTCTCTGCTTTGCACAATGCCCATGTCTGTGGTCTGGTTAGTATCCACAGAACTGCGATACATGCATGCTGACTAAAAGTGCAAGTTTCCTAACAAATATGGTTTTAAGGAGTAACATTATTATCTCTGGCCAAAGTCACTTCTAGCATAAGTGGAGGCAATCCCTTTCAAGTCAACATAGATTTCCTGTGTACACCAGATGTGAATTTGGGGTCTTGCACCTTATTGTAGTCTGTGAGGTTTTGAATCCCTTTTATTTACAAATGCCAGAACATTGGGGGAAAATGTACATCCTGTAGATATACATGTATACACATAGACTATTTTCATTTCAATATTTGCCTAAATCGTAAAGGGAATGGGCTGAATCAGTTTACATGAAGGAAGCCCTACTCTGCTACTTATATACAATGTATCTTTCTCACTAATAATTAGCTACAACATGGCTTAGAATGCTGGTGTGAATGTGAACAGTCAGCATGTTTTCCAGACTCTTTCTTTAAATAGGATGATAATAATAATGATCAGTTGTTTTCATCCCCAACTTTTACTTGTAAAAGAAAAAAATGCACCTGATGCACAAAAAAAGAAAAAAAAAACCTGTTCTGTGTCTGAGTTTCAATGTCAAGTGTTAAACAATGGCCTAAGCAAGTGTAAGGTGAAGTGTCAAACAGTACTCTAATTTTCACATTCTATTAAAGGAGAGATGCTGCTCTTTAATGACAAAATCCACATAACCCGAGAAGCTGGGCTGTGGGCAGCAAGTTCTGCAGAGATGCAGAGAAGAAAAGATCCTCTTCCTTGGCTGAAAGTGGCATCAAAGCTGCTCTGTGACCGTCACTACAAGTGTATGTTAAGTCTATGCAGTGCCTACAGGGTGAGTGGGAAGTGGGAGAAGACTAGATGATCCACAGCTAAATTAGATCTGCCCTAACCCACACTTTCTCCATCCCTTCAGCAATGAAGTTCAACCATGCAGACTATTAGACTGATCCAGCTCCCATTGAAGTCAAGTGCAAAACTCCTAGGGACTTCAGAAGTGCAGGATCAAACTAAGTAGGGAGCTGTAGAAGGTGGGCATACTGGCAGAGTGCCTGATCTGGCAAGTTACTGAGTGCCCTCAGTTCTGACAGACTTCCATGAAGTCACATAGCACCCTGCAACGTTAGGCCCAGGCATTTCTGAAACCTGACAGGGTTTTGATGAGAGTTAATGCCAAAGAGAACAGGTCCCCTTAACGATGAAAGAAGACGAGAATGTGCTACTGCATCATAGTACCAGAAACAGGAGCAGCTTCACTGAAGCACTGTGTCCTGTCTCCCAAGTGGGAAGGGGTGGCAGGTTTGTAGAAATTTTGGTGGTGCCCAGAACCTGCCCACCCAAACTCTGCCCCCCACCTGCCTAAGGCTCTGGGAGGGAGTTTGGGTGCAGGGAGGAGTTCTGGGGTGCAGGCATCTGGACTGGAACGGGGGATTGGGGTGCAGGAGGGATGCAGGCTCTGGAAGGGAGTTTGGGTGGGGGAAGGGGTCTGGGGTGCAGGATCTGGGATGGGGGAAGCGGTGGGGGTGCACGAGGGGGTGGGAGGTGCAGGATCTGGGATGGAGTTTGGGTGCTGGGTGCAGACTCTAGGCTGGGGTGGGGGTGCAGAAGGGGGTGAGGGATGCGGACTCTGGAATGGAGTTTGGGTGCAGGCTCTGGGAGGGAGTGCAGAGGGCTGGAGTGCAGGCTCTGGGAGGGAGTTTAGGGGAAGGAGAGGGCGTGTGGGAAGGGGGTGGGGTGGGGTGCAGGCTCTGGGACAGATTTTGGGTACAGGATCCATGCTGGAGCAGGGGGTGGGTGTGCAGGAGGGGGTAAGGGATGTAGGCTTTGGGAGGGATTGCAGAGGGCTGGGGTGCAGGCTCTGGGAGGGAGTTTGGGGTCAGGAGAGGGTGTGTGGGAAGAAGGTAAGGGTCCAGGCTCTGGGACAGAGTTTGGGTGCAGGCTCTGGGCTGGGGGTGGGGGGGTGTAGGAAGGGTTGAGGGGTGCAGGCTCTGGGAGGAAGTTTGGGGTGGAGGGGGTGCAGAGGGAGGGGGTGCAAGCTCTGGAGACACTCAGTGCTAGAGAGCAGAATTTACTACACCGATTAAAGTACATGCTTGATACTTTCCATAAACTTACAAATGCCCAACAGACACCATTTGTTTTACTAAGCACATGTCCACACTTAAAATGCTGCCTGCAACTGCGCCACTGTAGTGCTTTAATGAAGCTGCTCTTCACCAATGGGGGAGCTCTCCCCCATCAGCCTAGTTAATCCACCTCCCTGAGAGGTGGTAGCTATGTAGGCAAGAGATGTAGCACTGACTACACAAAGGCATTAGCTCAGTATAACTATGTGGCTCAAGGGTGCAGATTTTTTTGTTTTTGCAGTGTGACTCCTTGGCCAAATCACTGAATCTCTCTGTAATTCAGTTCCCCAGCTGTAAAACGGGGATAATCATTTAATAACTAACCTAAATCTAACTGTTATGCCCTGGAGAGTCATTACCACAGAACCTCTGGAGCTATGTGTGTTAGAGCTGTTGAGTTTTAAGCTGAATAATAGAAGAGTTTAACTTCTTCTTAAGCAACAAAAAAAGTATCACAGATATGCGCCACTTGCATTCAAGTACAGTGGTAAAGGTTTCCGAGCTAATGAGTTCCAATCGGTGGTGATAAAGGCAACTGCTGAAGTTTCTTCCTTGATAGTATAAAAAAACATTCTTTTCAAAGGACTACTGTCATAGCAATCTGACAACATTTTAAAGAATCTCTCATGTGCCTAACCTTCAGGAGATATTTTCAGCTTCAGTGACAAACAATTGACCTCTTAATTCATGAGCCATGACTTTGCTGTGTTGTCTGAAAGAAAACAAGCATGTCACTGTGACCTAAAGTGAGTTTTAACGAGGGTGCATTTCCATTAGAGTGATAGAAAGGCATGCGTTTATTCTTCAGGGAATGAAGGAAGTTACCTGTGATACAGCTACTGATAACAGCTAATTATCAATGTTAGCAAGCTGATTTTTAACCCCCAATGCAAGTTTCAAACCAGGAGAAGAAGTATTGCTGTGTAGAGCATTTGGGCCAAAATCTGTGCAGGCATAACTCCCTTGATTTCAATGGGAACTTTGTTTTTAATAGGTAATACGTGATGCTCCTAACACAGAGCAAAGCAAAGGAGGAAGGATGGTCTTCAAGTTATGCACAGTACTGGAGTCAGGAGTTCTTGGTACTAGTGCCAGGTCTTATACAAACTTCTGTGCAAGTTTTTTGTGCAAGTCAGAACCTCTCTGCATCTCAGTTTCCCTATCAAATAGGGACAATGATGTTTACCCACCTACCATGTGTGCTAAAACACATAATTCATTGGAGCAATATTTTACCCTCATCAGACTTGTACAATCTCATTGACTTCAATGGATTTACACCAATATAATTAAGGAGAGAATTTGACCCACTAAAGTCCCTATTCTCCAAATCAGTTGGTAACTTTACAGATACAATAGGTTTCAAAGCCATTCATGTGCTTGATTGCCAAAGTGGGGCCCTATATTTGCAAAGTGCTTTGAGATCCTCAGACACAAGAGAGCAAAGTGTTATTGGATCTCAAAATCCCATGAGAAATGCAAAATGATTTACTTATATTTACTGAGTAAGACACTTTCTCTTTAAAATAGTTCTTTTGCTAAAGAATTGAAGTTGAACTAAAGTGGGGAAACTGAAGCAAGATGTTTTTATCTTCTTTTACAGTAAACAAAAGAAAGGTGTTTTCATTAAACAAGGGTTCTAAAAAACAGTTCTGTTGGTAAAGCTTCACTGTAAAATTAAAAAATATACTTGCAAATAACATCTTACCTATGTTACTAGGAGAGAGAGAATAGTATCTTTTTACTTTTGCCAATGGACATAGCATGAATATCATTTTGAAATCCTCTTTGCGCATTCCTTTTGCTTATTGTTGACCCTAAAAGAAGATTGAAATTTTATACCATGAGCCGATTAGGAAATCGCCCCATTTATTATACTTCTAAAGCAGAGCAAACATTGGAAAAAGACCAAAATTACAAATATTCTTTCAAATAAAAACCAAACACTTGTTTTGTTGGTATTCACAAGTGACATTTTCTATTCACCATCATTCCAATGAGCAAATATTTGTTCACCAGAAAGTGTTGTAAATACTCATTCACATGAGAAATCATGATGGGAAGATTCACCTAGTCTTCTTGAAAGCTGTGCATCTCTTTTGGAGTCATCTAATTAGGGAGTGTCAAATAAATCATTCACCCAGCTGTACAAAGTCCGTAAGGAAAAACTAGGATATATCACATCATCTAATTCAAGAATATAAATATCTAGAAATTTTGTTGCATTACTATGCAGACAATTTTCGCACAGGAGATTGTCACCATCTTGCTTTTATATCTGAAGCAAGTAATATGCGGTTCCTCAAGAGACCAGTGTATCACTGTACCCTCTGATGACATAACAGCACTGTGTTGCAGGCAGCAGCAAAGGAAGGCAGTTGGTTGCAACAGAAGTAAGGGATTTATTTAGTTATTCATAGATTTGAAGGCCAGAAGGGATCATTGTGATCATCCATGCTGACCTCCTGTATAACACAGGCCGTAGACTGTTCCCCAAATAATTCCTTTTGAACTAGAGCATAACTTCTTTCAAAAAAAAAAAACAAAAACACAACCACACACACACCACACCAAATTTTGATTAAAAAAAAACAAAACAAAAACGCATGCCAGTGATGGAGAATGCACCATGACCCTTGGTAAATTGTTCCTAAGCGTCTGATTGTCGTCCTTGTGCTTACAGACCAGGGATACTTAACACTATTGGAATGGTGCAACTCCCTTCTGCACAAGTCAGCCCTATTAGCTGTTATGCTGTGGAAAGGAAAACATGCTACACAGAACTCTATATTTGCATGGATCCTTCACCTCACCACAAGCATGGCTAACTAACATTACCGCTCTTTACACTTAACTACAGCAACTTTCATGTGAAAAAACAATATATAAATAGATGTTTTATTAAGCATAACATTCATTTTGAGAGTCTGGAAGGATTTTACCGAATGGAAGACGACTCTAGTAGATGGAGGGGAAAAGCACATGGTTTCTATTTTTTGTTAGGAAACAGAGGAATACAATAGAATGATCCCACAAATATGGTCACAATTAACATGCCTGCACGTAACTCATCTTTACAGTGAGTGGTGCAGGGTTAAACAAGGACACGGTACTTGCTTCTGCAATTGGTCTGTAATTATGCACCAGGCAACCCTTCACAACTATCCTTTCTCCTAAATCAACAGGAAGAGGGAAGATTGGGTCAATATCAGCTTAAGTCAAGGATATGGCCAAGTTTACAATGAATACCTGGTCTCTGGAGGACCCACAATACTGTGTATTTTGTTATGTTTTAGATGCTATGACTTGGGTAAGTGACCATTCCTGTTGTTTTTCCAGGACACCAGTCCTCTGGCACAAATGACTTCAGCATTGACTTCTAGTAGCCAAAACTACACGTTTCAGATCTCATTAGAATGACTTCAACTTTGGATTCTCTCTAGAGAATGGTCCATTTATTTCAATGTGGCTTCTTGCTCAGTCAAGTAATAGGAAATTAAAGGTGGCAGAAACAAGCCCTCACTTAAAACTTTAAATCCATCAGCACTTTCTGTTGTCAGTTTGTTGTTTTAGTACTATAAACATGCACGAGTCACACTATCCGTGACAGTGGCTTTAACTAAGCATGTTGTGGGCTTAGTTATAACTGTTCCCCTGCACAGAAAACCAAATATGTCTCTTTATCCGATGCCAATGACCATATTCAGAGTCGATTTATATTTGTTCTTAGAAAATTTCACTTCCAAGGTTTTACATTTCAATCTTCTAAAAAAATATGTAAGATCAGGAAAAGAAATACAGGAAACAATTACTGTCCAGGTCCTCAGTAGGTGTAAAGCAGTGTGGCTCTGCTGAAGTCAATGGAGTAATGCCAATTCTTTGCAGCTGAAGATATGCCCTGTGGACTGAAAATATGGATTGCTGTCATCCAGAAATTTATGTTATTCATAATTTATCCTCCCACAAGGTTTAAAGAAAAAACACTCTTTGAGGAGATCAAATACAGGCTCCTTCAAAGCTCTCCTAGTGGAAAACACACTCATACATCGAGTCACATTATAAAATAAGTCACTGGTTGTAACAGTGCTACTAATTTGAAGTTAAGAATGGCATGGTGAAGCATCAAGCTTTATTCTAGATCTCCTGGCAAGAGTTCCATAAAAACATTCCCTTGACAGTAAGCAGAAACAAACAAAAAAACCTGCATGTGCAGAATAGTACTAACAAGGATGTCTGAACACATCTTTTTGACAAAGAAGATTTATATAGATTAGGGCAAGTAAATGTTTCTTCACATTATAAGATGACTTGCTGACTTCAATAAAATGAAATATCTATATCTTGCTGCCAGGATGTTATTTTTAATCCTCTCTAGAATTCTGAAATTACTAATAAATCTTGGGCTTGTGGAAGCAGAGCAAGAACTGACAGGGATTTGAAGAGGATTTCAATGCAAACAGTTCCTTCTGTGAGCAAGAGTCAGGCTAGCTGTAACCCTAACAACACAAGACTTGTAGAAGCGAGGATTGTATGAGGCAAATGGGAAAGAACTGTGTGAGAAGTTGTTGTGACCTTGTGTAGATAGATATGGAATGTAGACTAGAGTCTAAATAGATGTGAAAAATAAGATATCAGGATGACCCATGTATAAACAAAATGCAGCTGTTGCTCATTATTGTCTGTATTATTGCTTGTTACTGTCTGTAACAAAGGTATAAATGCTGCTGTAATTCTTTACCTGTAGAGAGACCTGTTTAGCTTTCTCCCTCCATGCAGTTGCTGGAGATAACAAAGTATCTGATTTGCTGCACCCAACCAGAGAGTGAGAATTCTGTTTTTCTCTGACAGACTAGACCCTCAGCTGTACAGAGCTTCACTTGATTTGGCTGAGACATAAAGTGAGTTTAAAAAAAGCTGTGCGTCCATAGTCCCTAGGGCTGTTGGGGCTATTTTGCTCTGACTTAATTTAGAGCAGCCTTTGGGTTCTGAATTATACCATCTTGGTTAGTGACCCCTGAAAGGTTATGCCAGCAGGGAAATCACCAAAACAGAGTGTTACAGCCATACCCCTTCTACTGGGGGCTTGTGAGGGGCTGTATGCCAGCTCAGGATTTCACAGCCCTAGTGCACTGTGAGAGTGGGGCCAAGGGAGTGTAGTACAGGCCAAGAGCTTGCCTCGTGTTGTGTCTATTTTCAACTACCTCATAGAATCAGAATGTCACAAATGGGTAATGTCTCTGCAGGAAATACTGGTGCCTGGCCAGTCTTCTCACATGGAAACTCCTCTGCAAAGTAAAAAAGGGGAGTTTGGTTGTTTAATCTTCATGATGTAACTTTAGATCTAAGAGGTGATCTGTTCTTGTGCTTCCTACATATATGAAGACTCTCTTTGGAAGAGAGTCTCCTGCCCCTCCTTCTTGCCTTCTTTTGGCATAAAAGACTGTATGGCTAGAGGAAAAGGCAAAGGCCAAGGCTTTTCTATGCCTGACTGTCCTATCACAGGGCTGTTGACAGCAGACATAACTTTTGGCTGCTCTAATTTATACTGGGAGACTGGTCAAGACCAGCTGCTTCCTAAGGAACAACAACCTTCAACAATACGCCCACACAATCTGTACAGCCAAGCAGCCAGCCAGTTTGCTGTAAGCTGATAAAGCTGTAGGAATTTTACATTATCACTATTAATTTAAAAGGAGGGAAGTAGAAGAGTTGTAAAATATGTAGAAAGCACATTTAGGTGAATAAATCACTTCTAAGCCACAATGTTTCCATGCTGTAAAATGTGAGAAATAAAGACAAGGTTCACAATCATTTTTAAAAAGTTAACTAGGACTTGCACATATATAACACCACTACAGTCCTTGGGATTAACCAAATTGTTAAATTGTAGTCACCCTGACCAATTTACATCTACATTGTATCTTTTTATTTCTCCATTAGGACGCTTTTGTGGGTACATCTTCAGCTGCTATAAATTGTCATAGCTTCATTAAATGTACTTGAACTGAAATCAATGGAGCTATGACAAATCACACCATTTGAGGATCTTCCCCACAGTTGTTGGAAATTGTAGGCTTTTTGTGGCAGGGACCATATTTTATTATGGGCTTGTACAACACTTGGCAGACACACAGAGACTTTGATCCTGCTTAAGGCTTCTGAATACTAACATTATATTTATGTATTTGCTTTGTTTGTTTTATAAAGGTGATCCTGCTACCACTAAACATCAAAGCACTGCAAAACCATTTTGAAAAACCAAACAAACAGTTTTGTTTTATTTTCAAAGGACAGTGTACACAGATGCAGGAATAGCAGCGTAGCATGCAAGAGAAGTGCCATAAGCTTGCAAATGTTTCTTAGGGATGGACACAAAGTTAGAAGCACAGTACCCAACATACTCACTGCAGACTATAGCTGTAAACAGCCTTAATAGCTCAAAAGATAATTAAAATAACTTCTAAATACCTTATCTTTAACTCAAACATGCATGTAAAGCACCATTGCCTGAAGGCCTTATCAATTTAGAGAGAACTATAAACATTTGGTTGCTTTATAAGATGCAGTCTGCTGCAAAAGTGCAGTTTAAACATAATGGTGGGCCTATTTAGGGATCAAGGTTATCATTTTTTCAATCACACAAGAAATGTTATGTCAGTGATCTTTCAGCACTGTAAACTTCAATATCTATGGGAAGATTAAAGCATTTGGCTTGAGTGTATTTAAAGAGAGGATTACAGAAAGTATGGTTTCCATGGCTATGGGTTAGACAGTACATGCTTTTATAAGGGTGAAATTCCAAATCAAAAGGGTAAACATAAAATTTGATCTTCAAAGAATGTGCAGTTAGTCCCCCCCATTTCTCCTTTTAGTCTATATATATATATATTCAAATGCCAAATGAAGTCAGAAAATTGTAATGTACCAAAAAACATAGTGAATTTCAGAAACACTTAAGATTTCCTGAGCAAAACTACAAAGCTACTCTGCAATCCAAAGGGAACTTACTGAACATGAAATGCACCAAACCTATCTCTCCCCCACCCCCACAATTTTTCCCTTACTATGTTGCTAAGGATATTTTATTCTCTAAAGAAATACTTTACAAAGGACCTGGAGGGCGGAGGTTTTGGTGCCTTAATCCCTGCCATGTCTTACTACCTAAGGACTAGGTTAAGCCATTCAGCTAAACCCAGAGTTAGGGGTAGTACAAATCGCACCACACCAGAAGAGCTCTGGAAAGGAATTGTGATTCTTACTTTGATGGGGAGTAAGTTACTTCATCCCTTTCCGAGGCACACTGACTCCCTGCCATGTGATTAGTGAGCAAGTGAGGGGACAGAGCCAAACCTTTTCCTCCTCAAAGGAGGCCACGCCGGATAAAAGAGCTTTAAAGGAACACTTGCAAGCCCACCAATGACTTAAGGGCTCCAGAACGTCAAAGCAGGACCTGATAGTACAAAAGACACTGCTTGCTCCCTGGAGTTCATGGAGATTTTCTTATTTCCTTTGGCTCTTGGTCTCCTTGTACCATGGGTTGGTTAGTTTTCCACCAGGATGCACAGTTAGTTTTATAATTTTACCTAAATATAGAAGCAAGACTTCAAAATGTTTCACTAAAAAAATTAAATAAATAAATAAATCGCTGTGATCTACAGGCCAGAAAGCCCAAGTTAAGCAGGTAATGTACATTTAGTTGTGCTTGGAAAGCAAAATTCTCTGCCACGCTGAGATCTTCCATAGACAGCTTAGAAACTCATCAGCCTCATCATTTCCCCTTCACTTCAGAACTTGGCATCTCTTTCCACCACCCTGAACTATCGCTCCCATCCTTCTGCCGGACAGGAATTGGGTGGGAATTCTCTTGAAGCCAAACAACACTGCATAATAGGTCTATCCTTACCATTTGCGAGGAAGCAATAAAGGTCCTCCAAGATGTCAAAAGGAGGTATTAGACCACTAGTTTCTTCCCATTCTGGTCCTGATACCAAAAGGGCAGGAGGAAGAGGGTGGACAGTGATGACTCTTCATCCCCCACTCATCCTCATACCAGAAACTGATATAAAGCAAGTGCACAAGTTGCACAGGTGGCAGGACCCATGTAGTTACTTGTTTGTGCTTGGTTTACATTGTATTTGAACTGGTTCACTCATCCTTGTTAACATAGAGGGAGTAACTCCTCTATATTATAGGAGGTTAGAATGGAAACTTACCCAACCTGAACAGTACTATAGAGGGAGCAGCAGCCATAATTATAGTTAAGGTCAGATACATTTCCATTCGAGCCACCTATTTTCAGTCACTCACAGCTTCTGAAATTTTAACTTTTTAGCTTGCAATTTTCCAATCTCAGTCTCTGTTTAAAGATGACTTTTCGTGAAAGTCAGAGCGATTCAGCCATCTTTGAGCCTGTGTGAGAGGGAAAGACCAACATCTTTGCAGCTGGGCACTCAGCTGCTACAGTTAGGAGCATCAGTTCAACACAAGCAGGTAGACTGCTTTTATCAACCAAAACAGCTTGGGGCTGAAAGCTGAAATTTGGCAAGGGAACAGCCTTTGTTAAGGGACAGGCAGTGCCTGCTCTATTCTAGAAGAGATTGGTTTTCATTTGACCACTTAAAATCTTTGAGCCTACACATAGATTTCTTCCATAGCTTATGACTGTGTGCACTTAAAGCAGGATTTGTTACCAATGACTATATGGTTAACTTAGCTGCCTAGTGAAATCCTCAGATGGAAGGTGCTATAGCAGTGTACTATTGTATTACTGAACAGGAAAGTGATCATTTCTTTTTATAATTAATGTATTGATATTTGTAAAGAAACCATGAAAATTACAAAAAGGATAAATGACATACAGATGGTATGTTTCCAAATGCACAATTCTATTGGAAATCACTGGGTAATTTTGCAATTTTACAGCTTGTCAAAGCTGCAAGACCAGACATTACTACACAGGCTGGGTATAACATGTTATGTCTAACAGTAATCAAATAGGAGAATATGTACATGAATAAGGAGAGGAGGGCAGAAGGGCGCTCGAAAAGAGAGGGGAAAAGAAGAGGTTAGGTGGTATGGAGGTCTGGCATTCTTTGAGCCATCACAACTTTTTTTTTAATCCAACTATATTTAGAATTTTTTTTTAATTCATATAATTACTCTCTCTGGCAATAAGCTCTTTCTTTGGCTGCTAACTTAGACAAGTCCGATTACCACTGCTTTAGTCTCACCATAAGCCTACTCTTCCATTTTTGTAAAATCATGCACTTGATGACCATTGCAGCCTTTAAGAACCCAAGTCTTTGTGTCACAGTTGCTAACCCAGCCCTATCTGCTGCATCTAATTGAACAAGTGTAAAGGAAAAACTATTATCAGAACCATATTACAAGAAGACCACCACACCATTACAACTTCAGGCACACACAAAAAATTTCTTCAGGTTTAGGCACCAGCTAAGTGGGAGTTTTGTGGAACGCAGTGGTGCCTAAATCTAGGATTTAGTCCCTTTGGGGATCTGGGTATAGGTATCTTCTCATAATTGGGCCTACCAATTTATATTAATTGTGAGCTCAACAGTAAGGAATGAGTGGAAATTCATAAAATGTCACAATAACCTAGAACAATTTTTATAGGAAAAAGTCAAAAAGGGAGACAAGAAGACTGATATACTCCAAATACAAAGGCCTACTGATATAATTCAAGGACTGTTAAAACCATGCCTGGTAAACAAGAGGAGTGTGGGACCGGAAATCAATGAACCAAAATTGGTATGTCAGAAATTAGTTTGTGAAACAACTGGTGAACAAGACTGATGAACAAATAATGAGGGGATAGGCTATTCTACCCATCATTCCCTTTTGAGGACCTTAAAAGACTGGGGGTGGGAAACTGGGGGAGAGGGGCATAGCAGTAATTGCTGGATGGGAGACAGGTGAACCAGAAGGAGCAAGCTTCACCATCATGGCTGCCACCCTTACCCCCTCCTGGGAGCCCAGGATCCAATGTGACACCTTTGCTGAGCCTGAGCAATGTCCTGGACCAGAGTGAGGGACCCCAATGTCACTGCCACCCCTACTGGCATTGGCTAAATCCCAACTACCACCTGGGGATAAGAAACTTCAATTCCTGCTGTTAGCCCCCAGGCTTCCCCATTTCCCCTGGCCAAATGTGTCCCGTTCCTTCTCTAGCCTATAGGTATATGCTAGGTGAGGTATAGGCAATAATGCAATGAGCCTACAAGCCTCAAGGCCTGTAAAACAGTAGCTTAGCCAAACTAATTATGGCATAAAGCCTTAAACATAAATATCTATCCTAGAATAACCCTAAATCATAAGTTATCACAAGACAGTATGCTGTAATGACTTCACAAGATGCTAGTTTATACCAGCTTGGGATATATTTAGTAAGAGAAATCAGCTGATGTTTGACCACAAGAATGCCATGGTTATTAATTGACATATATGCTAATAAGATTGGCCTAAAAGGATTAATAGCCTGCGGAAGAAAAGCACCACAACATTAGTAGGATGAGGAACTACAAATAAAGAAAAGGGGTAGAAATCCCTACTGAATATGCATTAGACATAGTGGCATCAGCGTAATGTATTATAAAAGTTGTATCCCAGCCACTGTGCTTTGAGAGGGATAGATGTAGCCCTTGGGAGATGTCAGGATGACAACCTAGTGATGATGGTGAAGGGGAAGATGATAATTAACATTTCAGGCTGTTTTGCAAGGCATGGTGTAAGTATATGGACGCTCAGCTCATTCTGTATTCTCTACCTGCCCTACTGGGTTAGAGTGTTAGTGAATTTGCTAACTACTCTAAATATTATGTGATTTCCTGAGTGAGAATGTTACAAGCGTGCACATCAGGGTTCCCAACCTAACAGTAATTTTGATAATGCTGGGCCTGATCCTGGGACAAGAACCTGCCAAATTCAGAGTGCTAATTGCAGAAACTAAATCAGTAAGGGTGATGTAATGGTAGGGGTCTACTATAGACCATCTAACCAGGAAGAGGTAGATGAGCCTTTTTTTAAAACAACTAACAAAATCATCCAAAGAACAGGACTTGGTGGTGATGGGACACTTCAACCGTCTGTTGGGAAAACAACACAGCAGGGCCCAGATTATCCAACCTGTTCTTGCAATGTATTACAGACAATTTTTTTTATTATTTCAGAAAGTGGAGAAAGCAACTGGGGAGGAGGCTGTTCTAGATTTGATTTTAACAAATAGGGAGGAACTGGTTGACAATTTGAAAGTGGAAGGCAGCGTGGGTCAAAGTAATCTTGAAATGATGAGTTCATGTTCTAAGGAATGGTAGGAGGGAGAACAACAAAGTAAAGACATTGGATTTCAAGAAGGCAGACTTTAGCAAACTTGAAGAGTTGGTAGATAAGTTCCCATGGGAAGCAAGTCTAAGGGGAAAAATAGTTCAAGAGCGTTGGCAGTTTTTCAAACAGACATGATTAAGAGCACAAGAGCAAACTATCCCATTGCAAAGGAAAGATAGGAACTATGCCAAGAGACCACTCTGGCTTAACAAGGAGATCTTGAATTATCTGAAGCAGAAAAAAAAAAAAGTCCTACAAAAAGTGGAAACTAGATTAGATTACAAAGGATGAATATAAACAAACACCACAAGTATGAGGGACAAAATTAGGAAGGCCAAGGCACCTTTGAGATTAAACTAGCTACAGACATAAAGGGTAAGACAAAGGATAACAAGAAAACATTCTACATTATAAGCAAAAGAAAGACTAAGGATAGGGTAGGGCAATTACTCAATTGGGACAGGGGAGAAACAATAACAGAAAATGTGGAAATGGCAGAAAGGTTAAATTACTTCATTTCAGTTTTTAGCAAGAAGGTTAGTAGCCACTGGATGTCTAACAGCGAATTCCAGTGAAAATGAGGTAGGATCAGAGGCTAAAATAGGGAAACAAAAAGTTAAATATTATTTATTCAAGTTACATATCTTCAAGTCACCAGGACATGATGAAATACATCCTCGTATACTCAAGGAACTGACTGAGGAGATATCTGAGCCATTAGCGATTATTTTTGAAAAGTTGCGGAAGACAAGATAGACTCCAGAGGACTGGAAAAGGGGAAATACAGTGCCAATCTATTAAAAGGGAAATAAGGACTACCAGGGAACTACAGACCAGTCATTTCAACTTCAGTACCCAGAAAGATAATGGAGCAAATAATTGGCAAAGACCTAGAAGGTGATAAGTAACAGTCCACATGTATTTGTCAAGAATGAATCATGCCAAATCAACCTCACAGCTTTCATTGACAGGGTAACGATCCTTGTGGATAAGGAGGAAGCAGTGGATGTGGTACATCTTGACTTCAGTAAGGCTTTTGATACAGTCTCACATGACCTTTTCAAACAAACTAGGGAAATACAACCTAGATGGAGCTACTATAAGGTGGATGCATAACTAGCTGGAAAATCGTTCCTATAGAGTAGTTCTCAGTGGTTCACAGTCAAGCTGGAACAGGGAGTCGAGTCAAGTCAAGTCAAGTGGGTCCAACAGGGATCAGTTCTGGGTCTGGATTTGTTCAATGTCTTCACTGATGATTTAGAGAATGGCATAGAGAGTACACTTACAAGGTTTTGGATGATACCAAGCAGGGAGGGGTTGCAAGTGATTTGGAGGATACAATTAAAATTCACTATTATCTGGGCAAACTAGAGAAATGGTCTGAAGTAAATAGGATGAAATTCAATAAGGACAGATGCAAAGTATTTCACTTAGGAAGGAACAATCAGTTGCACACATACAAAATGGGTAATGACTGCCTAGGAAGGAGTACTGCAGAAAGGGTTCTGGGGGTCAAGGTTTCTTTCCCCACTCTGAACATTAAGGTACAAATGTGGGGACCTGCATGGACACTTCTAAGCCTAATTACTAGCTTAGATCTGGTATACACTGCCACCACCCAGAATTTCAGAGTCTGGGGCACTCTCTGTTCCCCCAAACTTTCCCCTCCCCCAGGTTGCCTTGAGGGACTTCACCAATTTTCTGGTGAACACAGATCCAAACCCCTTGGATCTTACAACAAGGAGAAATTAACCATTCCCCTCCTTTCCCCCTACCAATCCCCAGTGAGCCCAGATCCAATCCCCTTGGATCTTAAAACAAGGAAAAAACAATCAAGTTCTTAAAAAGAAAGCTTTTAATTAAAGAAAGAAAAGGTAAAAATTATCTCTGTAAAATCAGGATGGAAAATGCTTTACAGGGTAATCAGATTCCTATAGACCAGAGGGCCCCCCCCTAGCCTTAGGTTCAAAGTTACAGCAAACAGAGGTAAAATCCTTCCAGCAAAAAGAAACATTTACAAGTTGAGAAAACAAACATAAGACTAACACGCCTTGCCTGGCTAATTACTTACAAGTTTGAAACATGAGAGACTGATTCAGAAAGATTTGGAGAGCCTGGATTGATGTCCCGTCCCTCTCAGTCCCAAGAGCGAACAACGAACACACAAAGAACACAAACAAAAGACTTCCCTCCACCAAGATTTGAAAGTATCTTGTCCCCCTATCGGTCCTCAGGTCAAGTGTCAGCCAGGTTTATTGAGCTTCTTAACCCTTTACAGGTAAAAGAGACATTAACCCTTAACTATCTGTTTATGACAGGGTCATAGTGGATCACAAGCTAAATGTGAATCATCAGTGTAACCTGTTGCAAAACAAGTGAACATCGTTCTGGGATGTAATAGGAGGAGTGCTGTAAGCAGAACACGAGAAGTCATTCTTCCACTCTACTCTGTTAATTAGGCCTCAGCTGAAGTATTGTGTCCAGTTCTGGGTGCCACATTTCAGGAAGATGTGGACAAATTGGAGAAAGTCCAGAGAAGAGCAACAAAAATGGTAAAGGTCTAGAAAACATGACCCATGAGGGAGAGATTGAAAAAAATGGGTTTGTTTAGTCTGCAAAAGACAAAGCGGGGACATGATAACAGTTTTCAAGTACATAGAAGGTTGTTACAAGAAGGAGTGAGAAAAGTTGTTCTCCTTAACCTTTGAGAACAGGACAAGAAGCAAGGGGCTTAAATTGCAGCAAGCAAGGGTTAGGTTGGACATTAGGAAAAACCTCCTGTCGGGGTAGTTAAAAACTGGAATAAATTACGGAGGTAGGTTGTGGAGTCTGTCATTGTTTAACCTGCTCTTAAAAATCTCCAAACACCTTTCAGAGATAGTCTAGATAATACTTAGTCCTGCAATGAGTGCTGGGGACTGGACTAGATGACCTCTCAAGGTCCCTTCCAGTCCTGTGATTTTATAATCTATAGAACAGGAAGCCCTTTTCCACCTTATTTCTTCTTATCCCTCTCCTTTATTTGTGCTTAATAAGAGTCTGGCTTAGCTGGCCAAGACAACATTTTGCAACACTGCTGTAAGCCTGTTAACAGAAAGCAGTTAAAAAGCAATGCCTTAAACAGCCTGCTGCTGGTACAAGTCATTGGCACCAGAACAGGGGAGAGCCAGGGCGCCTTGCCCATCCCAAGAATCTGCCCACATGGAGTTAGTTCACTGGGCAGATCCTTGCACTCCCACTGAGCCCCTTGAAAGTCACTAGGGCCCTGCCTGTGTGGAGGTCATCGTGGGACTTGAAAGCAAATTGGAAAGACTACTGATGCAAAAAATTCCCTCCAAAGGATTTTTAGTCTTGTTAAAGTAAATAGGTATAATGGTGCAACATTGTAGCTATATCCTCTGCTGGGCAGAAATATCTACATTTATATTGTATGTCATGTTTAGAAGTCAATGATATCAAGAACTCGCAGCAACATAACACTTCCAGGACTTGCAAGTTTTGTTAAACCGAGCTCAGACAGAAGTCTCAAAGCCAGAGAGAGCAGCAGATTGTTATAATCATGCTCTTACTAGTAAGCACAAATGAACACCGATGTTTACATTCTTAATATACACTTGATAATATCACCTTAAACACAAGTAAAGTGCTTATAAGAGATCTTTTTAAATATTCCTTAAAGGATCAGTGAATCTTTCAGAGTTCCTCTCCTGAAGTTGAGTGTTCAAGCAGTTACACTCAGAGTTAATTGGTTTGGGGCCTCTAGTTTTAATTCTGATGGATTAACCAAACTAAATCCTGATAACAGAACCAAACAGAGTGAGCAAGATAGCATCTGTGTGTACACTGCTCGCAACAAAACAATAGACAGCATTCAGCCTGTCTAACTGGTTGACCATATATTTTATATCTATAAATAGGGGCTTCTCCTCCCCATACAGCAAGCATTTAATCAATAAAGTTTAAGAGGCCTTATTGAATTAGATCTGTATGGCCATTTGCTGTGCCATTTTCAGCCTTTCTAAAATATGAAAAAAAGATAGTTTACCATTCCAAAAGCAAAACTCCTTGCAAATAAACATCTAATATTGCTGAGTGACAGCAGTACAATTATCTAGCACATCATTGACAAGAACCAAGTACAACAACAGCAAGGAAGTTATTTTAGAACCTCATTACATATTAATAGTGAAGGTAAAGAAACACATATGCCTTCATAACATATAACCTCAACTCTGACCCAAAAATCAATACCATTCCTTAGTAATTTCAAATAGACCTCTTTTGAAACACAGTCACAAACTGGATATATGACACTTGGTGCTACACCAGCTGTGGATTAGACACTGAGTAGTAGGTGGCCCCAACTCTGACAACCCTTTTGTTGGCTCTATGCCACCCAAGAATTAACCTGCATTGGGGAACTCTTGGCTGCCCCTTTACAAAAGGGCACTGCTTCTGCAATGCAAAGCACCCAGACAAAGGGCTGAGGATCAGACCCAGAGATTTTTTGTTATTGAAATGTTTATACGCTGCTTTGTGGCATAAGTCCTCTCTTAATTATAGGATTGATAGCCAAGCTGGAAATACTGACTTTTCCAAGGTTTAAAAACCAATTTTTCTTTGTTCTTCATTTCCTTAAAGTGACATGGAAAAAGGAAAGATAGTGGATTTTTACCTTTTTTCTTCCTTAAACAAACAAAAAAAAGCCTAAAAGAGTGAATGTGTGTGTAGGGGGAGTTTTTTCTGCTTCATTCTAGGTCTTCCTTGAGGTCTTGTCTACTCTGGAAGATTTTATGACAAGTGGAAGACTAGTGAAGTTGTACATTCACAAAATTGAGACTGCAACCTTAGCAACTCAGATGGGAAGGGTTTTGAATCAGACTGTTTAAAATTCTTTGGCTTTTCCCGCAGTAAACACTGGTTGAAAGGATATCTTTGTTAACACACCTTCCTGTCAATTACGATGTAAGAGTTTACAATAAATGTTTGTTCCCCCAACCTCAACAAGAGCAGACCAGACTTGACATTCCCGATATTTCTAAAGCAACAACAAGCAGAAGCTTTTTAAACGAGGAGGAAAATACAAACAAAAATTGACACAGACCTTTCAGGCCTTCTTTATATCATAACAAATCTTTAAAAATAAATAAATAAATAAATAAATAAAAGGACAAACTCAATTTTTAAATATATCCTTTATGAGTCACTTAAATTCCTTCTCAAAATATTTCTGTGCTGACAGGACGAAAGCTTGTGATCTACAAACAGAATGAAAGGATAATTATTTACAACTCAAATTTCTCCATGTAAAGTCCATTCACTAGTGTGCGACAGGAACAGTCTTGCTCCAATCATCAATATACAATTAGCTTACAGAATTTGGAGCTGTTTGTGATGATTAAGAGCAGTGAGGCTATAGACTAATGATGTGACATTTTGATTCCAAATATGAGGGGTAGCCGTGTTAGTCTGGATCTGTAAAAGCAGCAGAGAATCCTGTGGCACCTTATAGACTAACAGACGTTTTGGAGCGTGAGCTTTCGTGGGTGAATACCCACTTCGTCAGACGCAGGTAGTGGAAATTTCCAGGGGCAGGTATATATATGCTAGCAAGCAAGCTAGAGATAACGAGGTTAGTTCAATCAGGGAGGATGAGGCCCTGTTCTAGCAGTAGAGGTGTGAAAACCAAGGGAGGAGAAACTGGTTCTGTAATTGGCAAGCCATTCACAGTCTTTGTTTAGTCCTGAGCTGATGGTGTCAAATTTGCAGATGAACTGAAGCTCAGCAGTTTCTCTTTGAAGTCTGGTCCTGAAGTTTTTTTGCTGCAGGATGGCCACCTTAAGGTCTGCTATAGTGTGGCCAGGGAGGTTGAAGTGCTCTCCTACAGGTTTTTGTATATTGCCATTCCTGATATCTGATTTGTGTCCATTTATCCTTTTCCGTAGTGACTGTCCAGTTTGGCCGATGTACATAGCAGAGGGGCATTGCTGGCATATGATGGCGTATATTACATTGGTGGACGTGCAGGTGAATGAACCAGTGATGGTGTGGCTGATCTGGTTAGGTCCTGTGATGGTGTCGCTGGTGTAGATATGTGGGCAGAGTTGGCATCGAGGTTTGTTGCATGGATTGGTTCCTGAGCTAGAGTTACTATGGTACGGTGTGCAGTTGCTGGTGAGAATACGTTTCAGGTTGGCAGGTTGTCTGTGGGCAAGGATTGGCCTGCCACCCAAGACCTGTGAAAGTGTGGGATCATTGTCCAGGATGGGTTGTAGATCCCTGATGATGCGTTGGAGGGGTTTTAGCTGGGGGCTGTATGTGATGGCCAGTGGAGTCCTGTTGGTTTCTTTCTTGGGTTTGTCTTGCAGTAGGAGGCTTCTGGGTACACGTCTGGCTCTGTTGATCTGTTTCCTAATTTCCTCGTGCGGGTATTGTAGTTTTGAGAATGCTTGGTGGAGATTTTGTAGGTGTTGGTCTCTGTCTGAGGGGTTAGAGCAGATGCGGTTGTACCTCAGTGCTTGGCTGTAGACAATGGATCGTGTGATGTGCCCGGGATGGAAGCTGGAGGCATGAAGGTAGGCATAGCGGTCGGTAGGTTTTTGATATAGGGTGGTGTTAATGTGACCATCACTTATTTGCACCGTGGTGTCTAGAAAGTGGACCTCCCGTGTAGATTGGTCCAGGCTGAGGTTGATGGTGGGGTGGAAGCTGTTGAAATCGAGGTGGAATTTTTCCAGAGTCTCCTTCCCATGGGTCCAGATGATGAAGATGTCATCAATGTAGCGTAGGTAAACAAGGAGCGTGAGTGGACAAGAGCTGAGGAAGCGTTGTTCCAGGTCAGCCATAAAAATATTGGCATATAGTGGGGCCATGCAGGTGCCCATAGCGGTGCCACTGATCTGGAGATATATATTGTCATCAAATTTGATATAGTTGTGTGTGAGGATAAAGGCACAGAGCTCAGCAACTCTTTATAATTGTTTTCCTTGGGTGATGACCATTGTGTCCTAAAGTCTCCCCTCTCTATCCCTGACCAAGGGCCAGATTGCCCCTCTCATGGAACAAGGAGGGGGAGAAAACTCCAAGATTCACATAGCTTCCTATACAGTGTCCTGTGAGAGAGGCATGCGATGGAGCTTGGCAACAGGTCACAGACCATGAAGTGGGCTAAGCCTCCCAACCCTGCAATTCCTGGCGATTCCACTAAATTCAAAGAGTTGTATGTTTATTAATTGTAAATAAAAATCCTCTAAAGAAAATTGTATAATGTCTTGCAACTGGAGCATGTCGTCAGGTTCATTAAATAAATTCCTAGAATAGTTCTGGAGTTCAGAATCCAACAGGCAAGGAAAGTCTGTACATTCAGAAAAGAGAGAGCATGTGTTACTGTTTGTATTTCATTTGCCGAGACATCATTCATTCTTGTGTTTTCCACTTCATCGGCCATGTCAGATGTGACCACAACATAAGATCCCTATAATGAAAAAGAAAATTCCCAGTTTTGCAGTGTAACATCATAGCTTGCTAATCAGATGTCAAAAAGACAGGTGTCTACAGGACTGCTGGCTCAAGAGCTCGAGATTGCGGGGATGATGTCCATGTCTACGCCTCTGAAGTCTCTGCTTCAACATCTCTAGCTTAGAAAGATACGTAAACATGTAACGGGGGTTGTCTTCACTAGACAATTAGGTTGTGTTATAATACAACTGTGGCAGTTTCCCCACAGGGAGCCACCTGGAACTGGGTACCACTGAGTCCCTCTGACCCACCAGCCTGGGCTCCTATTTACACCGTACTGCTGTGACAAGCTGCCAAGCCTTCCAGGCTTCACCCTGCACTTCCACAAACATGCATACAGGCAGAGACATACCCAGCTGCAGTTATATGCAGGCAGGCTCTTTGACCAGCCCCTGCATGGGAAGGCTTCAGCTAGAGCACCTCCCAGCTCCTCAGGCACGCACTCCCTCTGGAGTATAAACTGAATATTATATCGTCATGCACTGCACAGGGAACTGCACAGCTTAAGCTCATAAAATTCCCCTTCCTCCCTCGATGTGGAGAGGAATATGCAACAGTTTTCTGCCCCTGAGTTAGGATTTCCACGCACTGGTTTAGATAAAGCAAAAACAAAACTAACTACAAAAGACAGATTTTAAGTGATAAGAGATCAAAGCAGGTTACTTAGCAAATAAACAAAAAACACAAACTAAGCTTAATATACTAAAAAGACTGGCTATGAATATCAGATTCTCACCCTAAGTGATGATACAAGCAGGCTGCAGATTCTTAAGGACAAACTGCACTTGTTTACAACTTGGAAGCCTCAGATAGTCCATTCACAGGCTAAACATCCCTTTAGCCTGGATCCCGCACTTCCTCCCTTCAGCCTTTGTTCCTGAGGTGGTTCCAGGAGTCTTCTTGTGCGGGAAGTGAAGAACCAAGACGATGTCACTCCCCTGCCTTATACAGCTTTTGCATATGGTGGGAACCCTTTGTTTCAAAGCTTGGTTCCCATGCCAGTGAGTGGAAAAATATTGACATTCCAAGATGCAGTCCTGAACCATCCCCCACAGGTTGTATGTAGCGTTCACAGGAAGGCTCACCAGGTCGGAGCTAAGCTTTTCCTAAGGCCTATTGTTTCTTCTTAATGCCTTATTAACCTGAATCGGCCCTTCCTAGCCATCCATCTACACAGAGCATTTTGCCTAGTGGACATTGCCCAGGAATAGCTACATGTGAAATAGAGACATAGCCAATATTCATAACTTCAGATACAAAAACAAAACATGCATACAAATAGGATAATCATATTCAGCAAGTCGTAACTTTTCTACTGACACTCACGCGACTTATCTTGCAAGAAAATACATCATAATTATGATATAATCTTATCATACTAATATCACTGTGAAGAATATGGTGTGCAGTGTCACAACCACCTGAGGAATCATGTTTCCTAACACTATGTTAAACATGATTCTGTGGTCAGCACAGACAAGGAGAGCTGGTCATGAGCAAACCCTATTAGAAATATGGGTTAGCCACAACCAGCTGACAGGATGTTAACCACCATCTCTCCCTGTCTACCCTGACTGCTAAGTCAGGTTTAACAACATGCTAGCTAGCACAACGCCTCACAGCTGTGTTTTAATATGGCCCAATTTTCCAGTGAAGACAAAAGCCCTATAAAGAACTTACCTTTTATATAGATGAAATGGGGTGGAATTTTCCAAACCACTCAAGAGAGGTAGGCACTGTAAATACATACACCTGCTTCTATGCCTCCTATTGGTCTCGGGCAGCTCAGCAGCATCTGATCTCTGTTTCCCTTCCCAGAGTCAGTGATCTTCAATACTTGACCAAGACTGGAGTCGTATAGTACACGCCTTCTCAAGGGATGGCTAACTGCCATATAATAACAAACACAATCTCTCTTTCTCATCTCTCACTGGGTCACAGTTCTTCCTTTCTGAGGTCTGGGTCTTTGCCATTTCAGTCCTTGTCTTTCTTTTCCCAGCCTCCCATCAGGCAAACAGTTCCTCCTCCCTGAGATCTGTCTTCAATTGTCCTCAGACAAATATAAACCTGAGACCTCTGACTGCCCCTCAGCTCTCTCCCACTTAAAGTCACAGGGTTCCCAGGACCATTTTTCTAGGGCTGCAGTTTCTCTCTAGATTTTCAGCCATTCCATAACAGCTTACCAGACTGCTTTTCTCAAGAGCACAGGCCAAGGTCAACCAGTTCTCTAACTGGTTCCAGCTATCTTCAGTTGCATCCCCTCATACTTGACCTTCCATAACTCTGTAGGTGTTCAGTCATGTTTATATAGTCCTTCCTGATTCCTTCCTCACTGCTGAGGTCAGTCATTATAATTAAACCTCCCTGACGTTTTCAGCTGGGTTCACCAATTATAACTGGGTTGCTAGGTCACAGGCCAGATTGAGCCCAGCTTCCCCACAAGGGCCAGCCAGTCTGTGACAGGAGCTTATCTCTCACTGATTTCTGATTGCTGCACACAGTCACCACTTTCACCTATGGTACTACTCTTCACAGCCTCAAAAATATGCATTCAGTAACAGTGAAATTCCACCACTCAGAAATCTCTTATCCACTTTTGAATAAAATTTCAATATATGCGGATTAAAAGACTACGGAAATAGATCAATTTTATTTTCCTTCACAGCTACATAATCTCCTGAAATACCCCAAAAATGTATATTGAGCAAGGCCACAGAAAACATTAATCATTTCCAGTGCACTGCACTTTAATTAAAGGTCTACATTTGACAGACAACATATTTAAGTGCTTTAAAGAACACTGTGTTTTTTAACAAGTCCTAATGCATTTATTTTGAGTTTTACACAGAAGATGAAGTTTAACAAAGGGCCAACAGTTACTAAAATAAAATACATATTGCTCTACCAACTGATCATTAAATGGCTGACATTAGTTTGATCTTTAATCCAACATTAATGAAATTGCAGAGCCAATACTGATTAAAATGAACACAAGTAAATATTTGATTGACTTGTAAAATAACATCAGTGACAGATTGATGTTAATGTCAAACTACTTTGTTAAAAACAATCCACACGCAATAAAAGAGAAAACTGCAAGCTTGCAATTGCTCCTGCCATAACTGACAGCTGATGTTCACACTCACACACCAGGCCCTTCCTTAGAAACAAAATACAATATAATACAGTAATATTCCAAAGTACTACATCTTATAATAGTGTTGGTGTTTAGATACCTATGGTAAACTCATTAGAAATACCACAGATAAGCAGTTCTCAAACTGTGGATTGAGACCCCAAAGTGAGTCACCCCCATTTTAAAGGGCTGGTGTTAGACTTACTCGGGCCTGGAGCCAAAGCCCAAGCCCCACTGTCCGGGGCCAAAGCCGAAACCTGAGCCTCACAGCCCGGGGCTAAAACTATATGCTCCAGACCAGGAACACTTTGTGTAATTCCATACTTGGGTGGCCCTTGCAACCAGGACTTAGCATTTGGACAGGGAAAAATCTACCCCAGGCAGTCCTCCACATCTGTGCAGACCCCACCCATATGCAGCAGCATCAAGTGCATGCTAAACTCTTGGGAAGGGAAGGAGGAACACAGGACACACAACATAAGGGGATTTAGTTGTTGGCACTGCTTTCACTGTTTGCACTGTTCAGTGTTTGGTTTATGCACTTTGTTTTATTAATAGTTTTGATGTTGGTTTATTTCTGGTGTTTTGTGTGCTAATTGTAGCTGGCCTACCTGGCAATGGTCTAATATCTTTTCTTTTACTTTTTTTCTCTTTTTGGGGGGGATAATTCATCCATGTTCACAAATAAAGGCTTATTTTATTAAGAGTGTTTATTACCATTACATCATATAATGTGGATTTCAAATAATAAAGATAAACACATGACAAGGTACAACTGGAAAAAGTTGTTGTGATGTGGCATTCCATATGCTTTATGAAAATATGCTTATGATAAGAATATGCCATAAGTGAGATATACTTTATGCAAGATGGCTCATGTAAGATATCATTGGAAAGGTTATGATTTACTGAATATGATTATCCAATTTGTATGCATGTATCATTTTTTTATCTGAAGTTAGGAATATTGTGTATCTGTATTTCATATTTGCTGCTTTGGTTCACTCCCACTCCTGATACTTCAGGGACTACAATGAAAAAGCCAGACAGGGCTAATAGGCCATCAGCGAGGAGGACAATGGACTGTGAAAAGGCTTGGCCTTCCTGTGGACATTCCATAATGCTACTGACTCATGGACAACGGAGCCAGGTGATCTGGTCACCTGATACTAACCGACTGATGTACTTTTCCACGGAGGTGTGGGGAATCAAACAAAGGATTCCTGCCTTATGGAAATTCAATATAAGGCAGAGGAGGAAAACAATGATTGTCTTCAACTTGCTTCACCTCTGCTCCCCACCCCAGAGAGATACTTGAAAACACCTGGAAACAAAAAGGACTGTAACTGAAAGGGTGGGGGAAAGAACCGGGCCCAAGCTGGAAGGGCATTTGGGCTGCGAAGAAGATTATTAGAACCACATTTAGGGTGAGAACTCACATGTAACCAGTTTCTTTAGTGTTAAGCTTAGTTTGTGTGCTCTGTTTTTGTTTTTTTAGTAATCAGCCTTGTTCTGTACTACTCAAAATACACCTGTTATAGTTAATAAATTTATTTCTGCTTTATAATATAACCCAGTTTATGTGATTTCCAATGGGGGGGGGTGAGAAATTGTGCATTCCCTCTTCTATATTAAGGAAAGAGGCAAATATAATAAATCTTTGGGTCTGCACTCAAAAGTGTTCAATCCATGCTGGAGCTCCTTTGCGATTCTGGGACTGCATGGTCACCTGTGCTGATTAGCTCACCATACTGGCCAAACAGGAAATGAAATTCAAAAGTTCCCGGGGCTTTTTCCTGTCTACCTGACCAGTGAATCCGAGTTAAGAGTGCTGTCCAGAGCGGTCACAATGGAGCACTCTGAGATAGCTCCCAGAGGCCAATACCTTTGAATTGCATCCATACTACCCCCAAATTGACCTGGCGATGTCGATTTCAGTGCTAATCCCCTTGCCAGTGAGGAGTACAGAAATCAATTTTAAGATCCCTTTAAGTCGACAAAACCGGCTTTGTTGTGTGGCTAGGTCCAGGGTTAAATCAATCTAACGCTGCCAAATTTGATCTAAATTCGTAGTGCGGACCAGGGCAAAGGGAGGTGGACATCTGAGTGCTGGAGCAAGTCCCTAAAGCTGAGTTTTCCCAGAGCTGATCGGCAGCTAGATGTGGCTCTTCCTGTGTGTGTGAGAGGATGTTTTAACAGCCTGGCTCAGCAAGACAGGTTAAAGTGGGCCCATGCTGGCAGAACAGGTAGACTCCTTGGTATCTCAGCACATTAGGTGACTTCCAAGGGGTCCAAACAGTCACAGTTATATACAAACACAATTTCTCAATACTTTTATCAACATCAATCCATACTGTAAACCCACCATTCCTGCCACACACTCCCTTCCCCATTTCATAAGCAGTCATGTCACCTATAAGTACAATGCATGGCAGTCAACTGCCTTCTACCCACCTCCATTAGATTGCATGATCTGACAGTAGCTCATAAATTGAAAATATCGTACACACACCATAATACTATTTTTTGTCTTGCATTGGCTTGTGCAAGTCCAAAATGGGGGAGCACAGAGCATTCCTGATTTGTTTTGCCCAGGTGCATCCTGCTCCCACTGTGATAAGTGCACCTTCTAGTTAAATGTATTGGTTTCATTGCTGGAAACATTCCTATCATAGGTCTGTTCAGGGGGAATGGCTCGCCTTTGATTTCATAAAGACTGTGAAGAGCATAGCAAGCCATAATAATGCAGAGAGCACTGATGACACTGGAATCCAAATGGACGTGTAGAGAGCACCAGTTGTATTTCAGTGTGCAAAATGCACATTCAACCGCCATTCTATGCCTGCTGAAAGAGTAATTAAACCTTCTTTTTCCACAGGCTTTGAGATCAAGATATGATTTCATAGGCCAAGGCAAAAAGGGATATAGGGCCCCCTAGAATAACAGTAAGGACAGTAGGTCTATTTATGACAATGTCATTAGATGGGAATGGTGTCCCAGCCTGGCCATGAATATAGACTCCTAATCGGTGAAAAAGTTTGACATCGTGAACTTTTCCAGTGCAGATCACATTAAGTCCATAAGCTGGCCTCTGTGGTACACAAAAGAGTCTGCCTAACAATGAGTAGAACCTTTTGCAGTTTATATATTCATGTACTCCTTGAGGAGGGCAAACTATGGACACACGAGTCTCATCAATAGCCCCAATGTAGTCTGGAAACTTCATTCTTTCAAAAGCAGCAATTACTTCAGGGATATTGTGTATGCCCATCACTTTAGGGTAAATCACATGCTTGATTGCCATCGCCTTACCCACAGTGGACTTCCCAATGCCAAACTGGTTAGCAACAGACCTGTAACAATCTGAGGTAGCCAGCTTACAGACAGTTGTGCCAACTCTCTTCTGGACCAGTGTGGCTGCCTTCATGAATGTGTTGTGACACTGGACGGTTGGAGCAAGCTGCTCAGAAAGCTCCAAAACATGCAGCTTTCTTCATGAGAAAGTTCTGGACCCACTGCTAGTGATCCCAGGTCCGCATGATGATGTGATCCTATCAGGCAGTGCTTGAGGCCCTGCTCCAGAAGCATCAGAGTACATATGAGGGCATCAGCAGCTATACCAAGAGTCATGAGAAGCAGCCAGTTAGCACAAGTTTTGTATGTCTGTATCATCCTCTTCCTCCAACAGGTGGTAGGTCAGAAAATGCTGCCAGAATGTCCAGCAGCAGCTCCCAGAGGCTCTGCCCATTTCCTGAAATAAGAACGAAAGTTCAAGCAAGAGAAGCCCTTCAAATGGCAACACCTCCATGTTGCGGGCTCTGGATGCCGGGAACAGCAAATCCAAAAGACTGTTGGCAGGCTGCAACAACTTCCTTTAATGTTCAGAGTGGACAGTCAAGTTTTCCCACACTGCACCACAAACAGAGTGCTAGAGCAGCCACAGCTGGCAAGGGGACTAGGAAGTCCAGGATAGGGTGGTTTGACCTGGGTCTGCGTACTGAAGTGTGGATGCTGGTGCTCAGGTTTGGGGTCCTCAGGTCAACAACAAGTGTGGTCACTTAAGCTCTGGGCTTAAAAACCCAAGGTCCACAGATTCAAGTCCCACTAACCCTGGGCTTGCATTCAAGTGTAGACATACCCTCGGTGTCCACAGTGGTAAATACTAATGGATGGCACTGCAGGATCACAGCCATATTTTGCAAAGTATTTTGGGACCCTTCTCTATAAAGGTAAGTAATTATTTATTATCACTATTATTTCAGAAGATCATAAAGATCAGTGAAGAATCATGTGAACTGACGCATTTCATTCTCCACTCTTGTTTTTTTCCAAATCTCTAAATACAAATCAAACACAGAAAGGAACCTAACCATATAACCATTCTTCTGCAACCAGATGAATCTCTATACACAACAGAGTCACAAGAGAGTTCAAGCATGAACGGTGGAAGGGCATATCAGCTTCACATCACGGCCCACAGTTTATCTGGCTCAGTGGTAAAGCAATTTGTTCTGTGTCAGTAATAGCATGCATAACATCTCACTGATAAGGCGAGTCTGGGACTTGATTTATTTCTTGGGCAGTTGAAGATGAAATACCAGCTTTGTTATATCTTTTTCTTGGACTCATCTGTAAATTATAAAATCAGACCCCCTTCTAATCCCTCCAAAATAGTCTCAGGAAAGGCAGTGGAGGTGTAGAACAAGAAAAAGGAAAATGTCGTCAGACACAGAGCTGACAGCACCTCACAGAGCTATACCCCAGGGCATTTGTGGCAATTGCTTAGTCTGGCTAGCTGCTTCTACATGACTGAGAACATGCTAAAGCTCAAGCAATTTCAGAAACTGAAAGGTTGAGTGGGAGAAAGGGAATATCTTAAATGGCAACAGTTAAAATCCCCCCAAAAGCTGTTACTTGATCAGATGAAACAGGAAGTAATGTAACTGTAATGGGCTGCATACACTTCTTCTATGGGAAACCCCACAGGAGGAAAACTGTTTAAAAAGTAAAACCTCCATAGAGTTTCCCTCATATGGCAAGAGGTTTGCAGCCTTGTGAGGGGCATGTCATGGCCATCAGCCCAGAGTCAGAGGATCTGGGCAGAAATCAAACTCCAGCTTCAGTAATCTTGGAGCACCAATGACAGGGATCTACCCGTTCATGCTGCTCTCTGGGAGCGTGCTGCCCCAAGATAATCTCAAGTGAAATCATAACAGTTCTAAAATTGTCTCCAGTTGGGTTAAAATTCCTTGTTCCTTCTTATGCTCTTTAGGCCATACTGAATGGTTTTACAGTGACCATGTGAAAGCAATTACATTAACCAAAAAGTAAACTTAGCCATGCTTTAAAGCCAGTGCAGCTTTCTGATAAAGTGAGGCGAAGAACATGAGTTATGATGCTGTACAGAACTTATATCCTGAGGTGCACCACAAGTCCTGGTTCACATTAGTAGTTTTATCTTGTTGCCTCACTCTGGCAGCTGTGCTGTAAATCTAAAATTAAAACTTGATTTTACATAGGGCCTTTTGTACTCCAGGTTTCCCACAGCACATGACATAACAATGATAAGTTAGATACTAGCAGAGCAATGAGAGCAGAAGTAAATGCAGCAGCCATGATGTGACTCGGCAATTCCGCATGCACAACCTTTAAAAGAGAACAGATGGTTTGCTAGGACCCCAGGATTATTATTTATCTTTGTATTGTTACCCCTTTTGACCCGAGCAGCTAGTCAAGATATGAGGTCTTGTAGGTTGCGCTGACTGGGAGGAAAAATTGATGATGGAGTCTGGTACCTTTGATGCAATCTAATTTATTTACAAAGAGAGCATAAAGTCTGATTTCCTCACCAAAGGAGATCTCAAGCTATATGGCAAAAAAGAAGAATTTAGTGAAAAGGGTTTAGCTTTCTTTTATTAAAAGGAAGCCAGGCATTCTTATACTCCAGAAAAAATGTGTTACCAACTAGAGTCAACATGCCAGCCTTTTCTCTAAGTTAATGTTTCAAGTTTCATGCAGACATTTTACCTTGTCACTTTGGAAATCGGTCTCCAGAAGGAAAGCAATAGAACTCATGCAACATAAACAAAGCATAGCAGCTGCAATGAAATCCCCATCACAACAATCAGAAACCAATCCTCCTCCCCTAAACTCTGAAACAAAACACTTAACACAAATAAATCACAGCAGAACTATGTAAAGTGCAGCTGCCTTTGGCAGCAATCTTCCACTCACTCATGTTCTGATAGCTATTAGACCGTGGCAGGATCTGGAGACGAACAATTTTTTCTTTTTTCCTTTCCTCTCTTCTTTTCTCCTTTTCTTTTAATGGATCTGTTTGGCTTCATGGTTAATGACTATATTTCTGGGTCCTATTAGCACCATAACACTTGCCAGAATAACACAGTTATAAATAAAGTGAGGTGATACAGTATAAACATATATAAAATGTAACTACAGATGAAGTACTCGTGCTATTACCACAATGTGTCACCAAACACAAGGACAGCAATTGTGAGGTTCTCACACAAGGGGAAAGGAAAAGTCCTTTATACACTCACCACTACCTGCTCACTTAGGTATGGGTCTGTCAAAACCTTAAATAAGTTTGAGAATAATTGCTCTAAAAACCTGTTGAATTTAGTAGAGAGTACATCCTTTCTATTAAATTTTAAACAAACCTGGCATTCTGTAGCAATGATATAGAAAGGTTCTCACTTTCTATTCAGTTCTACAGGACTTTTCCACAAGGCTAGTACCAGTGAGGACATGAATAATAGTAAGAACTGAAATGCCTCCAGAAAGAGTCTAGTCTCAGCGTATTACTTGCACAGCAGGAAGTATGAGTAACTGGAAATTTTGCTAGATATCCTGTTCTCATGAGAATTTGAGCCTGATTTTGAAGACATAAGACTCTGGGATATTTTTAATTATCTCAGGGCCTTTGGGATGCTTTCTGTACACTGAAATGTTTGAGGTTCCCTTGTCATAAATAGATAGCTAAGGGTTAATGTTTCTTTTACCTGTAAAGGATTAACAAAGGGAACCAAACACCTGACCAGAGGACCAATCAGGAAACCGGATTTTTCAAATCTCAGGGAGGGAAGGTTTGGGTATGTGTCTTTTGTCTGTGTCTCTGCTCTGTGCTCTCTTG